>NW_027040564.1:835000-1361516 GCF_037179485.1 Ochlerotatus camptorhynchus
AGAGTTGAAATGATACCAGAGATACTTCGAATCAATTTGAATATTGTTTTAAGCTCAAGTTCTCTGATGATTTCAAAGCACCATAATTAACAAAGTAACAGAATCGTGAAATGTTGTAAGGTCACTTACCGAACGCTATCGAGCTGAATGGGAATTTTAGAGTGAGAGAATAATCTGAGAAATTGTTTTATAAATCTTGAACTTAATACGAAGATCTCAGAGCATAAAATTTTGATTAACCCACCTTGATCTATACTAACAGAAATCTTAAAAACAATAAGAAAATTTACAAGATTCGTACATTTGTTTAGAGTCTAGACAAAAAATAACAGAATTGATTTTTTTCGACAAACTGGAACTGAGAGAAATACTCAAAGCTTGACATTTTGAAGAAAATCCAAGATTTAGACCAACATAAATTATATGAAAATTCTGCAAACTTGCAAAAATATTGAGGGTTTTAATAATTTGTACAATGTTTTTATAGAAATTTTAAAATTACAAATTAATACTGAATCATTCCTAAAAAACTGAGAAAAACTCGGAGAAAAAATCAAAGCAGTTCTGACTAGAATACCACGATAATTCTGAGATTAAGCCCAAAGGAATTATCAGAAGAATCCCAAGTGAGTTGTATGGAGAATTTCATGGAGAATTCAGGATTGTGAGGAGAATAGTAGGTGAATTTTAGAGAGAATTTCAAACGAATTATAGTTAAAAAATTAAAGAGTGCTCTGAGGCTAATGTTTTATTCAGTTCGTTTATTTGAAAGACTCAATCGCGTTAGCTTTACGAAGCCGATAGCTCATTGTTCATTGTTTTTAACTAAATTCACTAAATGCTATGTCTAGTAGGAGTTGGGCCGAATACTCGCGGCTTACCCGAGGTCAGAGGGGTACATTGTCACAAGGAGGAGTTTGGGGGTGAGGTTTCGTTGTCACATTAGAGCGTTGTCGCCAGTATGAACGATGCTGAGGATAATTAAAAAGGAATACTAAGGAACTTCCCAGACAAATACCAAAAAAATCGTATTCTGAGCTCAACTTAAAAAAAAAGGTGAACTTAAAAGAAATTCTTCAACAATTGAGAAGAGGATTCCAAGTGAGTGGAATTCCGATATCTTAGGAGCGATTGGCGATAACTTCAAAGAACATTTTGAAAATCGAGGTTTTAAACGCGATGCTTCAGAATCCAATAAATCTTGCCCTAGCCTTTTATGGCTATATTGCCATTACTCGCTTTCTGAAAAGAGCAGAGTAAGCAAAGCAGAGGACAAGGAGAAGTGAAGTTATATGCTTCTGAAGCTGAGACAAAACTACTGCACTGAAAATGTATTTTCGTTATTTCTCTGAAAACCGTTTCGTATAAATGAATATCGTACATACAACACATCTTTCATAAATGGTACGAAACATTCGTTTTTCCTGTCATCAATGCCAATATTACGCATTATTCGTATAATATACAAATTCATCTTCGTACAATTAAACCAACAACTGCGCTTATTATCTCCTAAAGTGCGGATTGTGTGTTGGAGATGGGATACTTTTTTTTTTAATTTTGTCGGTTTGACCACATGCAAGCTACCACAATAAATTAAATTACTGGTCGCGGTGGTTTTACGTCAGAGAAAAAAAAATACATGCAAGCAGCAGAAAAAGCAAACGAAATCGAATTACCGTTCCATGAGTGCTTCTTATTTGCCTTTAGCTTTACCGTTTCTCGTAGCACAGATAGAGCGATGGATAAAGCGCAGATCTGACAATCGCAAGGTTCATGATTCGAGTCCGGTCTGGAGCCTATTTTTATTTTTTGTCATGTTTATTCCTTCCAATGATGAAGTTATTTCCTCACTAACACACACCACATTTTACGGTTTCTAAAACCAACACTTGTAGCCTGATGGTTGGGTGGAGCGAAAGCGTGTGTGACAGTTCTAACAAAACTAGTTTCATACAATGTACCATCCCATTTCGTTGCAGAAAACAGTGAATACATTCGTAGAACAAACGAGCGATTTCGTTGTATATACGAAATTTAATTTTCAGTGTGTTTATCAATCTAATGGGCTGCTTGGTGCTTCGCTAGCCATTTCGGATTTTTAACATAAACTTTATACCATCAAGATTTATATTTGTGTTTGGAAGGATCTGAAACTTCTGAATAAGTAATATTGATATTATTTTGGAAAATCATTGCAAACGAGCAGTCCACCATGTGGATGACTAAATACTAATATATATAACCTAACCTTCAAATAAATAATGCAAAAATAAAACCTATAATTTAAGGGACCTGGACCAGTCAACCTGATCGTGACTGGAGTGACACTGATTCTTATAAAAGCGATAGATTGAACTTAGAAATTCCTATTCAAAACACTGAGATTTACGGAATAGCATTTGAGATCTCGGATTAATAAATTTTTCGAAAATTGCATATAAAAGTTTGCCAGATTTCGAGGTAAAACCAGTTTTTCACATTCTTTAAGTTTCGAAATCTCAAACGTGGCATTATTTTCAACATCTCAGATTAAAAAAAAAAAGATCTTGACTTTTAAGTTTGGACAAAATTTGAAAATTCTGATACGTTAAAGAAATATTTCGAAAATTTTGTTGAGAATTCCAAATGAGTTTTGAGGAGAAGTCCAAAGAAATTTTGCTGAAATATAAGTTCCAGGTTATTTTGCGAAGTATTTCAATAAAATTGAAAGGAGAACTAACAATTAACTACAAGAAGTTCTGATTACAGGGGTAATGAGAAGAATTCTAGTGAATTCTTAAGCAAATCTGAAGGAATTTCTGAGAGCATTTCAAGGAAATTCGGAAATATATTCAAGTGAACCCTACGACAAACATAATGATGGTATCACATGATATAACAATCCTGATACTACCTCAAAAGATTAACTACGACCAAAAAATCACTTAAATGTCAATCAAACTGTCAAAGAGATTTCTGAGGAGAACTCCAAAGGAATAATTCCAAGACAAAAACCTCTGAAAATACTTCCAACATTTCTTTGCAGAATTCCAACCTCATTTGAAGATAATTTTAGGGAAATCTCTAAGAAAATTTCAATGAATTTGCTAGAGAGTTCCAAGAAGATGAATTCACAGTGAATTTTGAGTAAATTTCCAAATTTTCTTGTAATTTTCTTAGTTTAAGGAAATCCTCAAGAAATTTACATAGGGAATTCCAAGAAAGGACCCAGAGCAGCCCAAAAAGCGTTTCAAGAAAATTCCAAGATTCTCGGCAAGGGTACTTGGAGGAGTATTTCAAAGGAGTTCTGATGATGGAATTCCGAGGATAGTTTCTAAATTCTGTAGGATATACTAAAAGACTTCTGGCAAATATTTCAAGATAATTTTGATGAAAATTATGGAGCGAAATTTAGGGAAATGTTCGCGAGGATCATGGAGAATACGAAACTAAATATGGAGTAAATTTCAAGGTTTGAATAGCGGATAGAATCATGAGATTATTGAAAGGAATCTTGAAAATAGCTCTAAAGACATGTTGGAATGATCATAACGAAGTTCCAGGATCAGCGAATCCAAACATATAAAGCAACCAACGATACAGACAAAACGGTTGGTACGACTACCATGACAAACTCGCTCTATAACATAGCTCGATCCGAGTGGTAAAAGGATAATGATATATTGCTTGCCTGCTTTGTTGCAATATACACGGATGAGGACATAGCTTGATATGAATCGAGAAAAGACATATCAAAAAAATTCCCATTAACACACGTGTATCATCTTCGGCTCTACTTCGTGAAGCAGTTTGCCAACAATTTGCTCGTTTCCTTCTACTGCCCCAAGTGAGTTGTGTCGCACGGACTGCTTGTCATGAAAAAGAACGAAGAAGATTATATCATTATCGCTTTGAACTTCTGACATAGCGTTATTATTCGGTTCGTTGATCGCTTGTCATTTTGTCATTTGGAGATATTTTTGATTCCTTGTCCATGATATATTTTCAAAGATATTTTGACATAAGATCCAAAGGAATAATTTAGTTAAATCAAGCATAGCATATTTTTCAAGTTCCCGTACACTTTTATTGAAAATCCAGGATTAATAAAAAAAAATCAAGATTCTGAGACTTCAACTGAGAAAAAATTCAATGATCTTGTCTATGAAAACTGAATATGGTGGGGTAAAAATTTCTGAAACGATCATAGGTAATATAGAACAGCAAAAAATGTTATCTTCCATTTAAATCCACTTATTTAATTTTTGGTATAAGAATTCCAAACTGGAAGGAATATTAATGATTCTAAGATAAATATGCGAGAATATCGGACGTAGAATTTGTATTAACAACATTCGATTAATATACATAGGTATAAAAATATATGTTGAGGTTCCCATCAAACTCCAGGGGTTTCCCAGTTCAGAGGCCTGGATTCATTATAAAAAAAAAATAACACCAGAGGAAGGTTAAAGCAACATACAAAATTGAACTTTTAAGACGACGGTCTGTAGAACGTACAATACCTATACCTAGCGTTGGAGAATCTTTCACATTCGTGGAAATGGATCGTAATTGATGCACATAGACTCCATTAATCAGTTTGGACATGTTTCGTTCCTAAGGACACTGTCCCAAACATCGTTGATCTAGTACATCAAACGATTTGGAAAACCTAGAACATATTATTTACATGTAAATGAATCGATAACGATAAGGTATAAAGAGTAAGGTGGTTCGAATTATCGATTAAGCGTCACAAAAGCTCAAATGATTCAAAATCACGTCCTGATCATTCTCGCAAAATTAGAGCCCATTTGGTTGCGGTGAACTTTTTGGTCACTTCGTCCCAGCATACAAATCTGCAAGCAAGTGCTGGATTGGAACTCCGCAGGACCTTTTAGCAAAGGCAGACCCAGTGACGCATGGCAGCGTTCATGTTATTCTCTTACTTGCATTCCGTAGGACAGAGGAGAAACCAAAACCAGGTTAAATTTGGATGACTTTCCGTAGCCCAGATAGGGTTTTTGATCAAATTACCGTCCTACTAAGCACAACCCACGTTTTACAGCTCTTTTTCGAACGGATTTGAACAAAGAAATGGCATGTTCCCGTTCCATGTGTACCGTTAGATTTAATAAATAAGCACAAATTGGTTATATGTTGATAAAAACGTAGCACTGCTGCTTGTTTCCAAATTCGTCTTACGAGTTTCAATTCCGTGCAAACGGATATAAAAGCCATTGGATTTCCTTCGTCATACGAAGGAAGGCGGGAAAAAGTGATTCGCTACGAGTGTTTCTTTTGTTTTTGAGAACAATGGGTGTAAATGTTAATGCTTTGCGCTCTTATAGGCTTCGTTTTGTAGCTTTTGAGTTCGACAGTGAGCATGCATAAGGGCGTAAACGCGATGATCGATTCTCGCCGTCAATTTTCTCTTTTGTTAATAGCTCGCTAGAATTAACGTTTTTCGGTTGTTTGATGTTGCTTCCGATAGCTAATACAACCTGTTACAACTCTGCATTAAACAAATTCTAGAAAATTGTTTCGCTTAGCTGTAGCAATGCAAAGAGACAATCGATGAAGAGAATCGATAATCGCGTATACGCCCTTATGCATACTCACTGTCGAACTATAGTATCGCAATAAACGTACCATCTAAAGAACGGAAATAAGCGATTACGACGAAGTAGCGCTGTTCTCTACATCTTATTTCTTCAATATATTTCTATATTATGGAAGAATGATAAAAATTTCCAGACAACATACAATTCAATACTTATAATATGATTTAGTACAATTGAACTGAAGCAGCATGCGTAGAATTCAATTTTTAGATTTTTTAGATTTCATTAAATTTAAACAACCAACTCGATTACAAACCCTCTGCTGCGATATACTGATCGGTGCACCCTAGCACACCATTCACAACAATCCCCCGTGCCAATCCGGAGCCCCTAGAGAACCCACTAGACAGAGAGTGAGAGCATGCTGACTACAAAAAACACCTCACTCTCAGTTGGTCTGCCATGGTTTCCCCCCATAATAACACATTCACACAACCGTACATCTCAAAGCTCTATTCTACGACCAACAGCACTCACACCATCAACAAACCTTATTTTTTCCTCTGCTCCGCTATCGAACTTGAACCGGATCACAAAGAACTCCCAGCCCTTATTGGAATACGCGTTTCTGCTCAGATTCTTCCCTAGCTACTTGCAATGCACGAATTCAATCAACGCTACAGCTTCCGGATAATTATCAGACTATAATGCACGTTCCACTAGGCTAACACAGCTAAAAAGCACTCGCACGAATCGCAATTTACAGCTCAAACAATTGACTCGAGAATGGCAAACTACCTGTCAACCACCAGAAGGAGAACTCAGAAAAACGGAAGCTGCTCTGGTGGGCTGGAATTCTTCGTGAGAATACCATTCGGAGATAGGTGTGTTCGTGAGCGGATGAGCGAACAATAATAGCAAACAGGCAGCCTGTCCTGGGGGAGAGAAGAGCCGAGATGCGCCGCAAAGATGCGCACTAGGAAGCGGAAAAGTCCTTTACATCCTTCTTGCACTCACACGGACGCAGCAGCACTGTGCTTATTCGCTAGGACGAAACTAAGGAAAAGCCTTTCTCGATAACTTTCCACCATCAGGAGAAGCTTTCGAGGCGCAAAGCTCCACCTAAGAAAAAGCTACCGGTTCGATATGAAGGAATCCTCAACTGTGGAGATGGAGACGCATGGTCGGTTAAGTTAGATGGTAATGCAATCGATTTTAATTAAACTTGCGCTATCAATTCCATCGGCATTCGTAGCAAAATTGAATCTAAATGAACCACACGTAGGTACTTGAATGCGAATAAAGGTCGTTCGAGCTACAACGGGATGATATCATAATAGCAACTAGGTATAACAATTCTATCTGGTGCCGTAAGGCTTCGTTACTGGTGAGTAAATCACAGCTGGCGAACAGGGTCAACCGAAATATGGCACAGTAGTATGATGTCATGTTATGCGGATGAACATGTTCGGAGATCTGATTGGGGCCAAAGTGCTCTGGTTCCCGGTTTTGGATGGGAATTTCGGCCTTCAAGAAAATACATGGAATGAAGTTCGGTTGGTTGCTATCGCTGTGTCACCGGAATTTTGAATGTGCTAGCAGATTATGGCAAAGCATATCTCGAGTTTTATTATTGAGCTCGACAATTTGCCGATTGGATAGATAAATGCGGTTAACAGGGTGAGGTGAATTAGCCTCTTACATTAGCTCAAGTAGTTGTACGATGCATTTGATTTTCTGAAACTGATAAGAGAACTTATTAAAAAATGTTTGTAAGATACGGAAAATTTTAAAAATAAAAATCAAGATATGAAACAAAATCAAAATATGAATCAAAATCAGTGGCGTTTCCTTAACCTAAATCTACCTGTGCACCATATATTCATAACATCATGGAATTTGCGGGAGAGTTTCAAGCTCTGAGTAAAACTCCTGTGAAATGCTGATGCAAAATCCACATTTTAGGGGAATATGTATACCAAATGCAGGGAGGCCACTCGATTTAAGAATTCCCATTTTTACCAGATGTCTAACTAAGTTTTCCCGGTTTGATTGAAACAGCTAAATGTGATAAAAATATTCCCAGAAACACTACCAGCTTTACCGATGTTGTACAGAAGCACAATAAAAGCAAAACTGTTACTTGGAACATAGATTATTATTTCAGATACCATTTGACCCAAGCGAAGCAGTTTTAAGTTCTGAAATCAAAGTACGTATCAAATTATAAGAGAATTACTATGAAATTCCTAGGAAAATCCTTGACAAACCTTGAGAAGAATCTCAAAGGGACTTTTAGAATAAATCCGAATGAATCCAGAGGAGAATACTAAATGAATTTTTGGAAGGATGGTTTGGGAATGTTAAGCGAAATTTCAAGGGAATTTCCAGTAAGAAAACAAAATCTAGGCGATAGTTCCATGACAATTCTGTTAGACGTCCAAGTTCTTCAGGATTTTTTTAGGAATATTCCATGCGTAAATTTCCAAAGTGTAACTTTTCAAGAGAATTATGGAGACAAATCTAAGCGCATTCTCGCGAGAATTACTGCGAAAACTGTAAAGTAAATTTCTGGACAGGATTCCTTAAGTGGTTTACAGAGAATTATGAGAATTATAATATAATATAGAATTATAAGAGAATCCTATAAGCAACTCCAGAGACATCTTGGGATGATTCTAATGAAACTCATGAGAAACTTTCCTTTACATATATTCTAAGAAGAACGATCTGATAAAAATCTAGTAGAAGAATCTAGTTTCATAAATAGAAATTATCAGAAATTCAATACTCTGGTTTTGAAAAAAAAAAAATTAATGATCCGAGACTTTGCCCAGATTTTAAGATTCAATATTTACAAGAAAGTATGTCAAACCCCATTATAATTCTGATCGGTAAACCCTCCTCAGGACTTCGAACATGATTGAGAGTCCGAAGTAACTTATGATTTTTTTTAAAGGTCGAAGTAATCAGGCAACTCGTTTGTTATAAGATATCACCAAAAGATAAACTTTATTGAAGCTCCCGGATATTCCCCGATTTGTTTCGATTATCGGTTAATTCCCGGTTGAGTTGCCACCCTGCAAAAAATTTCAGAGGAATATTCTAAAAAATTAAGAAACTTATAGGAATAAATTAAAGCAAACTCACGCGAGGATTATTCAGAGTATGACAATAAATGTAGCGTGAATTTCAAGAGCTTTCTAGAGGAAATTCCTTAAACTACTTCTTATTTTTCTTCTTCTTCTTCTTCATCTGCGCATTTCTAGCTTATTGGTTATTGCATATTAGCTTATTCCGTGCTCTCAACTTAGTGTTCTAGATGCACAGAAATAATTGAGACAAATCGATTGAGAACTAATTTATATGATCCTAATCCCAAAAACAGATTATTGGCACAGAAATTTCTGAATAGATTGAGATAGAGCGATAGTCTGAAAAATGTAACAGTAAGATGTGTGAGATCTTATTCTCGCAAAATCGTCGTAAATCCAATTGGCTAGAATCTGCGTTATTAAATATTTTCAAGAATCTAAAGTCACAAAAAACTTTAAAAATGCCGGACATTGGGCATCGAATTGAGAAAAGATTTTTGTTATAGTGATGTTAATCAAAAATCATGTGTCTGAGGCTTAGATATTGTATAAGATTCACACTGGAATCATTTAGGAAAATAATCACATTTTCAAATTTCTAGGACGTTGCTAATTTGTTGAGATCTCAGACTTAATTTCTGGTAGCTCTTACTAAAAAAAATGCAGATAATTCTGAGCATGCATAAATATTCAACATTCTAAGAGAAATATTCGAGATGTCAGACTTAGAATTTATATAAATAAAATTCGATTAATATAGGTTAGTTAAAAAAGTTAAGGTTTCAATCAAATTCCTGTTTATCTCTTAAAACTCTTCACCGGATTGTTTCGTGCTTTTTCAAGATTTTTCATGAAATAATCTGGAAATCTATGAGCTTTTTGCCAAACTACTAAGAAAATTATCCAGAAAACTCCAGGAATTATCTTCACAATGCTCTTCGAAAACAAAATAATTCTATCAAGAATTCGCAAAAGTTTCTCTACAGAATTGTCTATAAAATATAGTTGGAATCTTTTTCAGCATTATCTCAGTAGAGTAATACTAGAACAACCTAAAGCCACGAAAAATATCCGGAGAACTTTATTGAAATCTACGATCAGCTGGAGACCCTTTAAATATTTCGTGACCAACCTGCCATTTTGAGAGAGTCAATTGATTTTTGAACAGTTTCAGATCTTCAGATTTTTATCTTGATCAACCCGAAGACTTGAATAATGAAGACTTTGGTGAAATTTATCAGCAGGAGATTGTTTAAATAACTCACTAATATCTGATCAACTAGCAATCGTGGGAGACTACCTGGATATGTAAATTGAATTTTTTCAACAGATGAATAGCTTAATAATAATAATTGATCACCCTGAAGTCCTGAAAAAAAATCCAGAGGACTTTATTTAAACCACTGAACAGCTGTTTGGCTTTTAAGTGTTCTCTAATCAAAACCAAATTCGCCTTGGAAGGATATTTTGAAATTTTGAACACTTACAGATCTTCAGAACATTACTTGATCAACTTAACAAATATCCAGAGAAATTTATTGAGATCTCATTGAAAATCCATAAATATCAACAAAGTTCTCCAAAATTCTACGGCGTTTCCTGAACTTCTCCGAAGATTCATGTACTTTCAAGAAGTTTCATGAAGATAAACTCAGTTCCATGAACTCAAACCAAATGAGCTTATCTGAAATTCGCTGAGACTCTATGAAGTTCCCTGAACATGCAGAATGTTCGACGAACTCCTGGGAGTTTCCGTCAGCTTGTAAAAAGTTCCCAGTACTTCAAATATTTTCCATAGCTTACAACGTTTAATGTTTCGATAGCTACAACTGAGTTTCGGTCAAGTTTGCTGAACTTGTACGAATTTTCCATAACTCATCTACTTCTACAAAGTTCTCTGAATATCTTAAGATCCATATATTTTTTCCATCCATTAACTTCTATAAACTGCCGAAAAGAACCTGAACCATCTCTAAGTATTTCAACAGAAGCATACTAAGTCCTTCTGAGATTTGGTTAAAAACTCCCCAAATGGAGGTTGAATTCAGTCTAAGAATCATACCAGATTGGGGTACTCCACATTATCAGGCAACAACGGCAGTTACCCTAAATGGTAACTCGTCGTCCTGAACAGATGCGATACTAAACAGGGGTAAACTACAATAGATCAGGTCGTTAAGGTTCTACAAAGGGTAAGTAATTTTGTGTTCTTCTTCTTTTTTAAATATCATAAAATCATCATCATTAGTTTACACAGATATTCATATACATATATATTATTTACTTACTTGTGTTCTTCGAAGTATAGCACATTTAAACGCAATCGAATACACGAAACTCAAAACAACTGCTTCACAAAACTCTTGGTGAACAAAATTCATCACAAAGAAAACCATTTCTACTTTACTGCTTTGCTAGCAATCGTGAAAGTATCATTGAAACAGCGGTGCCAGATGTATTGCCTCTAGCAATGAATTTAAGTTTATTAAAACAATTAATTACAAGTCTGCCTTATTAACATAGATGAGTGGATGTATTTAATGGTGGATAAATATCAAAAACTGATTAAATAAAACATAAATGACCATTTTAAACATTTTACCGGTCCAATTAAAAAAGTCACAGAAGATTGAATTCAACTGTTATACACTTTCCCGCTCAGGGGTCTAAACAAACTTGCATACAGCGCAGTCTGGCAATGCTTATGTTTTGTCTGCTACATTCTTATCCACTAGATAGTGTGACATCACATTTGCTGTTGTATTGAAATGAAGGAAGAAAAGAGATGGTTAAGTTTTCCTCACCAGACCAGTTGATATTTATGAAAAATGGGCAGTTTTGGCGTGGGGACATGCACTTCCAATGAATTTTACAAATACATTTAGAAAATGATGATCGAAGAATATTTCAAAAAGAAGAAGTAAACAAAATAATGACCCTTTGTAGAACCTTAAGGGGGATTTCCGGTTCAATTGACCTAAACTTTGGATTTTTTCCAGGGAACTGGTAAGAGTTAGAGACCTGAGTTTTTTCTCAAATCTTTATTCATTCTTGCTCTACAACTGAGAATTTTTTCAAGTCAATTAATCCAAAATGGCGTCCAATATGGCGGCTACCCGGCGGGTACTTCCCAAAACTGCGAGCAGCCTAGAGGTCACAAATTCTCACCTAGAAAGAAAATCGGCTCAGTTTCTTGAAGAGTATAGTTCAGAGAATGGAATGAACTAGAATCTTTGAAAAATCGCAAAATTTGACAAAATGGCGGGCATTTGAAAAAAAAAGTCGTTTTTGTCGGTCGATTTTTTGACTTTGACAGGCTGTGAAAAATCGAAAATTGCACATTTCTCCTTGAGTCTATAGTTCATTCCATGAAGAAAAGTGTTTTCAACAGGGCGTCACAATATCAGCTTTAATCGACCAAATCGATGCGACGAAGAGACTGCTGGCTTTCTTTTTCTGTTAAAGTCGAACAGCTTCGCAGCATTCTAGAACCTCAGTCGGCGTGCACAAACAAATGTTCAATCGCTTGTCTCTCTTTCTCCCGTCGCTCCATTGGTCTTCCTTTCAAGCTTCGTCGAAATGGATGAGCGAAAGAGCGCTCGACTTTGATAGTTTTCTCTTTCATGAAACACATCAACAGAGGTTTCATGACGTATATGACGGAAAATGAAATAACACATTTAAAGCATTTCTCACGTCAAAACACTTGAAGATTACACGTCATATTTCTAATCTATCTTCCATCCATATATTTATCTAAAAAAATGATCGAAAACGGGACATAACGCATTTTAAACAAATTGAAAGAGCGGCGATAGAGTGTTCGTGAAAGGGGATTGAAAGCCATAATGAAGTTCGTTTAACTAGAAAATCGACGTTATTTACATTGAAAGCGATGAGCAAAGCAACGACGAGAAGTTCCACAGCCAGCCTTTCCTTCCAAGCGTCCTTCTTTTTTATTTTCGTTTCTTGCTGATAGTCTAGCTAGGCGTTATAGAAATGAAGCGTCGAACACGTATGTATGAGAGAAACAAAACACGAGTTCATTTTAGAGCTTCGAAATTGTAGAGCCCTGGTTTTCAATAAGGGAAGCAAAGAACGAAGTCAATTGGTTGAACTGTTCAAAAGCTAGAGTGCTCGCAGTTTTGAAAAATGTAGTTTCGAGAAAAACGCGTTTAAAGTACCTGCGCGACCCATACCGCTCGGGAGGTCGATGCACTCAAAGGCCTGTAGCGACGTAAATATTTGCCGGATCGAAATATCCTTTTACCCACATATTCTAGACATGTTTAGCTTTGATTTCATACAAAAAAAATCGATTTTTTGAAAATATTGAACCGGAAATCCCCCTTAAGGTTGCAGTAGTTCAAATCCCAACACACAAAAAATCTCTAAGTATTTTCCTAGATATATTGGCGAAACGAAGATCCCAAAGCTACAAAGTTTCCTAAACTGATATAAAGATCGTTAAAGTTCTAAGAAGATTGATGAACTTCTTCGACATTTACTGAACTTCAACAAACTTTGCTTAAATTTTACGAAGGTCCTCGAATTGTTTTGCTGAATAAAGAATCCTTAATTTTTGAGAATATCGATATCGAGAAACTTTCTTAAGTTCTTCAAAGCTTCCTGAACTTCTACGGAATTCCCTAAGGTATTGCATTAAAGTTTAACGAAGTGCCCGAAGAGAAAGGTCCCGGAACTTTTATAATGTTTCCTGATATCAAACAAGGTTCCCTAAACTTCACCAAAGTTCCCGTAAATTGTAGAAAGTTTCGATCTTTACAAAGTTTTCCCGAATTTTTACAAAGCTCCCTGAATTCCTGCAAAGATCTCTGAAGCTCTTTGAAGTTCTCTAAATATCTGATAAATTTCCTGAATTGCTACGTCTCTAAAATGAGCTGTAATTCTATAAAATGTTATGAACTTCTACAAAATTATCTGCTATAGCTCACTGAAATTGTACAAACTTCGCTGAGCTTTCTCAAAGTTAACTGAACTCCTATTTACTATAGAAGTACAGAAGTACACAAAGTTTCCAAATCTACTACCACTGAATTTTCATTTTGAAATTCCCAGTTTTTTCCCGGTTTTCCCGGTTCAAATCTTAAAAAAATTCCCGGTTGTTAATATTCAACAAGAAACGAATTTTGAACGCCGTTTTAAGAAGGTGTTGATTTCAAACAAATATTGAGAAGGATTCCTACACAGTTTTCGAAGGAGAAGTTCTGTGCAGAATTTCAGAATTATTCTGACATGAAATCCTTAGAAATTGTTAGATGCATTTGGAGGGATTTCTGTGGAGAAAAATACAAGTTCTAAATTAAATTGTTAGGTAATTTTAGAAGATTTAAAAAGGAGTTGTTAGAAATTCCTAATTGTTTCTGAGTAGATTTGTATGGGAGAAAATGACAGATGAATTTTAAGAAGAACTCCAAGAGAATTATGATCAGAATTCAACAAGAAACAGAGTTCTAAGAGTGTTCTGGCAATAATTTCAACCCTAGTGCGAAAGATTCTTCACAGAACTCCAACAAAATTGATTGCAAAAAAATTGTTGATAATTAGAAACAAATTCTTTAAAATACTCCATGGTGTTTTTAAATAAAATTTCGAATTTTTTTTGCTGTTTTGAATAGAATTAAAAGAAATTTTTGAAAAGATTTTCAAAGGAATCAAGCTCCTTGAAGTTTTATAACATTCCCTGAATTTTTATGTTCTCTGAAATAATATAATCGTCTAGTAACTTCTACAAATTGCTCTTGACTTCTAAGAATTGCCTGATGTAATGTTATGTTTGTCATCCAAATTTCACAACAGTTCATGGAGATCATGATCATGAAAGTATTTGTAAAAACTGGGAATAGAGCATTATTGTATTTGCCACACAATAATACTAATTCAGAAATGGTACAGGCATCGCAAGCTCTCAATTAATAACTGTGGAAGTGCATCTAGAACACTAAGTTGAGAGCAGCTTTGGAAAAGATCGCGATATTTCACGAAGTTCACCAAGGGAAAAGTTCGCGATTCATATTGAGTTTTGGTGAACTTTTCAAACACTGGTTGAGAGCACGCAATAAGCTAATATGTGATAAACAATAAGACTAGCGTTAATTTTATGTGCGCTATATATCGCAGAAAATTACATGATTTTACAAACGGTGACTCAGAAATGCCATGGAAAAACCATTTTTAGAATTCCCCTTATATTATTTCCAGAAGTCACTATGAATTCTCATCCTGGATATAACCTTGTACTTGAAACCCAGGAAACGCAGGAAATTACAACAGAGGCAGATCCAGGGGCTTATGGCGGTGGAGCCTCAACAAGGAAATAAAGGAAATCGAAAGGAAACCGACCTAAGCCGCACAGTCGCCCAGGATGGAAATCTTTCAAGGTGGCCTTATGCACCGCCAGGAGTGTGCAGGATACATGATGATGATGATGATGATGATGATTGAATAAGAATAATTTAATGGAGTTCATTAATATTTTCCTCACAAAAAGCTACTGAAAATTCGTCAGTGCCATAATCCTAAAAAAAAACCTGTTACCCACCACCGCTCTTTCGATTTGTGTTAAGGTATCCAACTATTTTCCTAAATTTGAACGAACTTGGTTACGTGTTACGATATCTTTTTTTTCTCCTTGATTTGTTTTCCGTCGATCTTGTATTCCGTGCTGAGCACCAATGTTATCAACGCCAGGGAGGCAGCTCCCACACCTGGACCCTACTTATCGACTCATCAACTCATGAACCGGGGACCAACGGCTTTACTTCCCGTGATCAGAGATTTTATGCCTCAGAACATCCCGGCGGCGCCGACTGGGATTGAACCCAGGCCTGCTGGGGTGAGAGGTAATCACGCTTATCACTACACCACCGGCGTCGCTGTATTACGATATCTCGGCGAGTTTAATTTGCCTGTCAAATATTCATAAATAGTTCAATATTGCCACCATACCTGAGACTAAGCTTGAGCAAGCTATGCGGATCAAACTTTGTCCAAGACCTTAAATCGACTGGACTCTGTGCTAAATGTTATTAACCATTTATCATTGACGTGTGTATGAGAACAGCGAGCTTGAGCGGTGCCCCACTAAATGCTGAATACTAATTGATTAATAACTTTTTGCACGACAAACTTGTTCTGCATAACAATTTCGTTTCCCACTCCCATTCAGACATCAAAACGTTATTTTTATTCCAGGACTTTTTGTCGTGCCCTTGAATTGATGAATATGTCCTTATAGTTAATTTCGAAATTCTGAAAGTATATTTTGCAACTGAATGAGGGGGTCGAAAGTCAGAAGAGTGAAAACGTATTTCACACTGAATAGCCATTCAATTTGAAAACCCACAATCAATGAAATCTACCATCGATTAACATCAAACTAACGCGCTATGAAAACAAACAACGACAATAACGACACTCGTATAAGGCACGAATAAAACGCAGCTCACGAACGTAAATAAAACAATCGAAATTATGACTTTTGTCAGCCCATATTGAACCACAATTCAATGAAGTCAAAAGAACGTGATTCACACAGCTCGCGCCGTACCGCCGTACACCCGTCATTGAAAAAAAATGCAACGTGCGTCATTAAACAGACACGGCAGGCTCCACGAGTAGTCAGTCGGCTCCAAATGTCCAAGACAAAAGCTCAATGGCCCATTTCCAATTTTCGAATTTGGCCCATGTATCTCTTTGATGGACGTGCTCGATTGCCTCTGGACATCGTCATCAATATTTTACGCAACAACATCGGTGAATTTTAAAACTCCACCACACTACCGATCGCTGATTGACTACTGAAAACAAACCGAGCGAGCTTCTGCTCATCAGCTGGATTCAATCTCAGCCACCCCCAGCCCAGCCCAGTTGCAGCCGAGGCGCATTTGTTATGCAGATTAACCACGTGTTCACGGATTGTAAACATTCATATTCTATGTGCGTTGCCGCCGCCATCACTACCAACACAGTTCGTTGTGGAATGGAAGAAAAAATGTAATCAAATCGGGTGGGGATGATGTTGATGCAGATTGAAACAATGAGCAGTAGGTACGGTGATAAATGCCACAGAAATAGTGCCCCAAGTAGAGCCACTATTTCAATTTTCCCAATGGGCACGTGAAACCTTGTAACAAGTTAATACTAATACAGCTGCTGGGTAAAACTCACTCTGGTGTCTGTCTCTGTGGTTAAGTTTATATCGGAGTGGTGCTGATGGTTAGAGCCAATTTAAATCTTGCAACCGCTTTGCAACCATTAGATGTCAGTCTTCCCAGGAACAACACAGCACGCTAGGGTTATCGAATAACACGAAATGAAATCTACTGTTCTAAAGGGTGATACGGTCAAAATTTGGTCAATATCAACTTGACGTATTTCTTTCAATTTTGCATTTAAAAAACCTGAACACCCCTCATTTTGAAGGTGTGTGTGTGTAGAATGTTGCTCCTATTTTGATTTTGGAATTCACTCTTCAGTTGTCAAAATGCCGTCCAAGCAAGAAGAGCAGCGTATCAAAATTTTGCTCGCGCATCGCGAAAATCCGAGCTACTCGCACGCAAAGTTGGCAAAATCGCTAAAAGTTGCCAAAGCAACCGTTACAAATGTAATTAAAGTGTTTGGAGAACGTTTGTCGACATCCAGGAAGTCTGGATCGGGGGGAAATCGAAAACCGGAAGCCGCTGAGACGACAAAGAGAGTTGCTGGTAGTTTCAAGCGAAACCCTAACCTCTCTCTCCGAGATGCCGCAAATAAGCTGGGTGTATCGTCTACAACCGTGCATCGAGCCAAAAAACGAGCCGGACTATCGACTTACAAGAAGGTAGTGACTCCAAATCGCGATGATAAACAAAATACGACGGCCAAAACGCGATCCCGGAGGCTGTACACGACGATGCTGACGAAGTTTGACTGCGTGGTAATGGACGACGAAACCTACGTCAAAGCCGACTACAAGCAGCTTCCGGGACAGGAGTTTTATACGGCAAAAGGAAGGGGAAAGGTAGCAGATGTTTTCAAGCACATGAAACTGTCAAAGTTCGCAAAGAAATATCTGGTTTGGCAAGCCATCTGTACCTGTGGCTTGAAAAGCAGCATTTTCATAGCTTCCGGGACTGTCAACCAAGAAATTTACGTGAAAGAGTGTTTGAATAAACGTCTGCTGCCTTTCCTGAAGAAACACGGTTGTTCCGTACTGTTTTGGCCGGATTTGGCATCTTGCCATTACGGTAAAAAGGCCATGGAGTGGTACGCCGCCAACAACGTGCAGGTGGTTCTCAAGGACAAGAACCCTCCCAACACGCCAGAGCTCCGCCCAATTGAGAAATACTGGGCTATTGTCAAGCGGAACCTAAAGGAGACCAAAAAAATGCTAAGGGCGAGCAGCAGTTCAAGGCAAACTGGCTTTCTGCGGCGAAGAAGGTGGACAAGGTGGCTGTACAAAATCTGATGGCAGGGGTCAAGCGTAAGGCCCGGAAATTCGGATTTGGAAAAGCAGAAGCCTAACTGAATATTTTTCCTGAGTTTTATACTAATTGAACTTGAAAAAGAAATTTAATTTAATTTTTTAAATAAACGATTTCACCGATTTACACGCGTTTTCCCTTGACCAAATTTTGACCGTATCACCCTTTAAAGTAACGTCTGGTAACTTTACACCAAACAATCTTGCGGCAGAGTCAAGGAGCTAACTCCCTCAAAGCAGTAACTCTTCTGCTCCCGAAACATGTCTCAATCTCAGCCCTTTCAAAGTCAGTGGTCGTTTTTCCTTGTCAAATCAGTCAGGCACTTAAACTTCCAGGAAAATCTGAGAACAAATTGAATTAAAACAAATGTTTATCTTTCCCTCCGGGCACCCATCTCACACTCAGCAACAGAACCACTTTCAGACGCAATCCATTCTTCGTTCTCTCTTGCTTCCTTCCTGCCACATCTCAAATCCATTCACTTCCATCCCCGAAAAGACAAACACCGCCGCTGCCCATTCGTAGCCATGTCTGGTCGTTCTCTTCTTTGCCCACACACAAACAGAGAGAGAGAGAGTGAGAAAGCAGACCGTTTGGCACTAGAGCTAATCAAATTAGCATTCTCCGGATGCTGATGGTAGACATTAAAAACTTTCACCCACTACGGGGGATGGTGGCACTGCTGGAAAGCTTTCCGATTGCATGAAAAGCTTTTGAATATCATTTCCCCGACATATAGGACGCTCTTGGAGTATGTTTTCCTTACATCTGCCCGTCGGTCGCTGTCGGTGGTGCTTTATTCTCGATCTAAGATTAGTAGTTGTTGTAAGGAGGAGAAGGGAAGACCGGCACGGAATGCACGAATTTGACCTTTCCAACTAACCCCACGTCCACCCACACCACCCAGCCGAAGGAGAGAAAGAGACACGTTACGATCAGATTACCAACCGTCGGTCGTCATTGCGTTGCTGCATTGAGAATAACTGTTTAAATTATATGCAATTATCGTTCCCGGTTCTGTTGGAGCCGGTTCCGTACCGAGCTTCGTGGTGGGGTTGGCGAATCGGTAGATGATGGCAGTTTTCATTCAGAATGGTGTTAATTATACCGCTATTGAGAGTAAGTGGAAATCTCAGTGAATTTGATGGTGCCATGAGCCATAATAGCACTTGGAAAATTAAGTGATGATACGGAGATTGACGATTACTGTTATAATTAGAATGAGGATTTTTCTTGATACAGGTGATCGTGTAACAAACATAAATGTGATTTATTTCAAATGATGAGTTCTTGCTTGTAACCTGCAGTATAACTAAGGTGTGTTAGATTTTGTTTTGTATTATGGTAACTTGAACACCTAAATCATTCGTAACTTGATGACGTGACGCAGACGATATTTGAACTCTTGACCTTGGTTGAGAGGCATGGATGTTAACCACAACGCCCAGCCTGTCCCCATGTTAGGTTTTTTTTTTTCTCGTACGCCTTTTTTTATTATGAACCATGAAGCCTGTTTTCGGCAGGTTCACTCCAATTCCAATGCAATTTTTCCGTTATTGTACATCTCTGAGTGATGCAACCAGCTTTCTCCATGTTAACTTTTGTCACATAATGGAACCAAGTCGAAACGACTGTTTCATACAAGCGTTCATACGAAAAACGCTTCGTTTCGACTTCCTCAATGAGGCCCCAGACCTACACATTTTAAAGGGGAAACTATGTCGTTCCATATCGTGAAGATTTTCATTGATAATGACCAATTAGTACACTTCACGTAGATACCACGTGTTTGACGTGTGCTTTTACCTATAACGATTGAGCTAAAACACAGCATCTTAAGAACTCCAGATGATCCTGTTCTGACGCCAAGACTCAATTATTACAATAGTAACATAATTCGAAACAACAATAATTAACCATACAATGTGCGTTAGCGTTGTTATGATATACTTCGTAGATTGGATACTAGCGACACTCACGTCACTTCTGAAATTCTTAGTTAGACTACTTTCAGGAATAATGCTGGGGAGTAAACATTGATTCCAATCTAAACAAGAGTAACAGAAGCATGACTGTCGCTATTCCCGGCCACGCTCATCTTTACCATAACTAGGGATAGGGAAGGAAATGTTGATGTAGTACTTACTTAACGAGAGGCCACCGACTTAGCGACACCCTCATAAGTGCCACGGAGTTGGAGGGTTGGGTAGGATATTCGGTTAGGATTCACCTCGAGTTGGCGATGCAACCAAAAGTATGTATTGTTTATTTGTTGTTTATTTAATCTCTCGATAGCCGGCTATCGAAAGAACATATTCATTTTGTTTAGTGATCATGTTAAAATTCATGTCATGTCATGAGTCATGACGGAGAGCTTGGGATTAAACCCATGATTTTCTGCTCAGTAAGCAAAACGATCCCTCCAGGGTCATCGAGCACCTCATAACCATAAAACTTGGCGACAAAACACTACTACATTTTCGTTTGTTATTCAAATAGTTTCAGAGGTTGACCTCAAATTGGCGATACAACCAAAAGTATATATCGTTTATTTTTTGTTCGCCACCGGCTGAAAGTCTCCTTAATAAAGATATAAAAAAAAAAAAAAAAAAAAAAAAATTGTTCATTTAATCTCTCGATAGCCGACTATCGAAAGAAAATATTAATTTTTTTAGTGATCATGAATTTTAAGAGTCATGACGGAGAGCTTGGGATTAAGCACATGATTTTCTGCTCAGTAAACAGAAACGATCCCTCCAGGGTCATCGAGCATCTCAGAACCATAACGCTTCGCGACAATACAGGACTACGTTTTCGCTTGATATGCAAATAGTTTCCGAGGTTAATGTTCCATATCAAATATACAAATGATGGTGGCGATTTATTGTGCTGTGGAAGAGCTTGGGGTTAAATCCATGATTTTTTGCTCAGTAAGCAATATCGATCCCTCCAGGGTCATCCAGCATTTCATAATCCACAGCGCTTCACGTCAAACTACGATTAAGTTCTCTTTAGGTATGTAGCAAACGATTAAGATATGCAAAATTCATATGCATTTTTCGACCGGTAATCAATTCATAATATACAAATAGTACTGCCAACGACGACGACGATTATAGTGAATTTAGAGCTTACCCCTTGTCTAGGATAAAGACACCTTGGCACCTCCACAGGATCCTCATGTGCATCTATCACTGTCAGCATACTCTCCTGGTTATTATTCACACAGCAAAAAAATAATTTTGATATCACGTCAAAGTGGATGCACTACAATCATGTCGAAAATATGGTGTAATATTACTTGCTAAAAAGGACAAAATTATCATTAATACAATGCATGAACTGACATTACGCTGCTTTTACTGCATTTGTTTATTTATGTGGTCATAAAAATTACATGAAATTTTCGACATGATTGTAGTGCATCCACTTTGATGTGATATCAAAATTATTTTTTTGCTGTGCAGAAGAATAATTAACCATACAATGTGGTAGTCATAAACAGAAATTTAATAACTTTATGAAAATAACAATTGTTGGAAAGTTAACACTGACATTATTGACGGTTATCAATTAACAACCCTGTCCATGAGCTGTTAATTTTAATAATCTTATGTTGAAATTCCGTTCACATTTCAAACACAGTCAAGTCTCATTTTCTTGGACACGATATTCTCCCTAATTTGATGGAAATCCTGGTTACTTCAACCACTTTTCCCATGTAAAACTAAAACAATTTCCACTGTAACTCGAAATTTATTCCTAACTCGTTGATTGCAAATGTCTATTTAGAAAGAGTTTACTGTAATAAGAATTTCCTTTCTATTCGGTCGATGAAACCAGGTAGGCACTCATCTTATTTCCTTTCAAATGTAAGGGAGCAGATGAGTTTGGTGGTCGAAAGATCATATATGATTTCCTTTGTATGGGTCTTCTCACATTACTCAATCCCAGAATCTCTCGCAAAGGTGGGCGATATTTATGATAGAAGAATTTCACATGATGAATTTTTCCCATAAGTATGTCAGAGTTCTCTTTTAAGTTGGCAAAACGATTGGATAAGTAATTCTCTTGGGCGGTGGTTCGATTCCATCATTCCAAATGTTTCTTCGACAGCGTGGTTCAAAGATCTGGATGTAAGTCGGGGCTTCATTCACGTGATGTCAAGACTTATGTCCAACCACTAACTACTCACTAGACGCACATCTCTACAGAATAAACCTCGTTGACAGCAATATATGTACGTGCAGAACCGGTTATGATGACATATTTCACGCAGTTTGGTATTACCCGGGTAATGACGCCTCCAGAGCACGCCTATTGGATACCCTAGTTGCTCGAGGTAGACAACCCTTCCGTGAATTAAGAGATGTATTGGGAACCCGTGATCTTCCCTACATGCCGGCGATCTACCAATTCCTTTGTTTGTATGATGTTAGAGTTTGATGTGACCATCCTCCCCTTTCCATACAATTTCCAGCCATTGTGTCCCAGTCATATTATCCTCCTGTTTCTGTGCTACTGACCCCTGCCCAGCCAGGGTTTGGTCAACCGTCCGAGAGTAGTATCTGGAGGCTTCAGAAACCAGTTTCCTACCTAGCTACTTCCAATCGAAATTGTTACTCATTAAGCTCGAGCCCGCCATGAGTAATTCGTACCCAATACTATCCTAGAACTACTGCTGTTAAAAAAAGTAAATTCAAACATTACTGATTTTTGGATCCGCAAAGTGTCACATACGACTGAGCCTAGTAAATGAACGTACTAGCTAAAAAAAGATTTTCCTCTCTCTCTCTCTCTCTCTCTGAGGCATAACATCTCTGATCACGGGATCAAGGGAAGTAAAACCGTTGGTGACAAGCACGGAAAACAAGATCGACGGAAAACCAAGTCAAGGAAAAAAATGAGAATTTAAAAACTATTCAATTAAATTTAGAAAAATTCCAGGAACTTTAGATAAGTTGACAAATATGCAGTTTAGCTTGAATATCTAAAGTGAAGTTACGTACTTTGGGACTGTTCTGAGAACTTCAAAGCAGTTCCATGAATGTCATATATATTGCGGAAAGTTCAGGGATTATATAGATATAGATATAGCTATAGATAAGTTTCAACAATTAAATTTAGAAAAATAAATATAAGTTCAAAAAATTAAAGTTATTTCAGAGAACATCAGGGAAGTTCAGAGCACTTAAGAAAAATTTAGTTTAGAAACTGATAAGAAACTCTGATAAATTCAATGAAGTTCAAAAAACGTGGAGAAGTTAAGAGATCTTCAGGGTTTAGTTTCATTAATTTCATTGCAATTCCAGAAACATCCTAAGAAATAACAAGAACTTCAGGGAAGCTCCAAGAACCAGAAGGAAAGAGAAGAGTACTTCAGGGTGGTTCATACGTTCTTTAAAAAAATTCCGAGGAATGAAAGGAAACTCCGAGGATTTCAGGGAAGTTTCATGAACAAACTGCGGAATAATAAGGTAAGATCTGAGAACTTCTATAAAATTTCGACAACTGCATGGAAGCTTCGAGCGCTTTAAAGTAGTTTCATCTGTTTCAATGAAACTACAGGAACTTTTAAGAAGTTCTAAGAACTTCAGGGAAGTCAAGAAAACTTCAGAGAAGTCCAATCATCTTGGCAAAAACTGTGGATACTTTTTAGAAATTTCAAGAGCCTCAGAAAAGAACAGAGATTTTAAGGGCAGTCAAAATAATTGCAGAAAACTCTAGGATTTTGCGGTAGTTTAGAGATCTGATCTGTAAAGGTTAGTTTCGATAAATTCAGGACAGCTCTATGAGTTCCAGGAAAATTTCGATATAATTTAAGAAGTTTTTTGGAATATCAGGGAAGTCCAGAGAACTTCAGAGAAATTTAGAAAACTTCATACATATTTTGGAAACTTTACATAATTCCAGAAATAGCGGCGCCGGTGGTGTAGCGGTAAGCGTGACTTGTCATGGTAGAAAGCACCAAACATTTAACCACAAACAAGCAAACAAGAGTTGTTGTAAATTTAGTATTCGATTGCTAAAAAGCTTCCCAAGGAGACACTTGTTAAACAAAGCAACGCTCGATGCGACCGCTTCTTTTAGCATAATTTTAGCTTTTGCAACAACTAACAATTAATGCTTAAGAAGCCTCCTAGCATGCCCAGAATGTCTTTCCTTTGAATTTCCCATTTCCTATAACAATATATAAAACCTGAATGTATCCACCTATGCTGAGATTTGATCCTTCTTACATATTGATTAAGTGTCCCTTGAACTGAACTGGAAACTACCCAAGGTGTACCCAGAACATGTCAGGATATGTCCAAAGTGACCTTGGGCTCTTGATATAATCACTTGTTTTTTCATTCTCATGAGATCTGAGGTGTCGCATGATAGGTTTTGGTCCTAGTCAGAAACTGGTCAGTTCCCCAGAGGTACCCGGAACATGTCCGAATAAGACAAATTTCATCCTGCACATTCAATATAGGAGGTCTCGAAATAAGATTTTTTTTATTTTGTACTGAGAAAAATCTCTTAGGCATTCTGAGGCGTACTTCAAATTATGCGACTTGGAATTTTGTGATTTTTTTTTAAAAATTGTACTTGGAAAAACATCCAGAACTTTGAGACTTACCAAAATATTGAAAATTCCGGAATTTAACAAATTTTCAAGAGTCAAGATTTATTGGATAATTTGCAAGGCTGTGGGAAATTATTCAGTATTCAGGCTGTTAAAGACTTTTAATTAGAATTTAGAAGAGAATTCCAAGCAGGCGTTGAGACATTGCAATAATTCTTGAGAAATTCCGAGAATAATACCAAGGAGCTTCTGCTTAGAATGCAAAGCTAGTTGTAAGAAGACTTTCAATGATGAACATAACATAAACGTCTGTACGACAATCGTTAGCGAAAACAGAAGATCCGCCAACCAACGGGAATTGAACCCTCAATTTTCATTCAGTAAACTGCCGCTGTTGGCACACAACAGCAAGCCAAGCAAAGCACATTTTAAATTTGATTTGATCCATTATTTTTAGAGTGACAGTTGTTCAGTTTGGCTATTTTTCCAAACATTTCTAGAACAATGTTGTTTATTTGTTTCAATATTATGAAAATATGGCCTACAACATCCAATAAAATAAAACAGAAAAAAAAGGGTTATCTTTCATTTAATTCCACTAAAGTTCTTTAGTGGGAATGACACTGATGAAGACTGCACATTGTAGTCGAAATACGTATTTGTCATCTAACCCTCTTAAGTACTCATCCCTTAGGTAAAAAAGTCAAGATCATAGGTATAAAAATGAAACTACAATGTGTTGAATCGGAACCTACCTAACTAATAAAAACCAAAGATTTATGTAAATTAAAGGAACATTCCGCTAACAACCCAATTTCATTAATTCAATACAACATCTATTGAAAAACTCAGTTGTGACAAAAACGTAAATGGGACCGACTTGTGAAATGCGGCAGTACATGGCTGAATCATCACGGTACTTATATAAGGCACCCACGGGGATTTTAATGAGCATCCTAGGCAAATCCTAAAGACAATAAATCCCATATGGAGATTTGTTTGTGATAATTTTTAAGATAAACGAAAGAAAATTTAAACATAATTTCACTGAAAATTCGGAATTCAGCTAAAAGTTTCAAAGTAATTCCGTGATTAAATCGAGTTGGAACTGCAAATGGATGCTTAGGAATGCTTCAACGGGATTCCGTAGAACCCGAAGGAATTCTGAATAGAAATCCAAATAAATTCTGGGAGCATTCTGAGTAAATTTGAACGGAATTTATATGTGATTTCTGAGCAGAACTTCAAGGTTATTCTGAGGAATCTGTAGAGATGGGCTAGAGTAATTAACTAGAAAATTCGGAGCAACAATTTAAAGACGCATTAAAACAGAATGTTGAAAAGAATTGTAAGTGAATTCTGTGAACAATTAAAGACAATTCCAGGAGAATTGAAGAATGCATTACAAGCGCTTTTTGTGTCGAATATTTTACAGAAAACTGAAAGCAATTCAAGGAAATTTCTGATAGAATCACAAGATTATTTTATAATTTTGGACAGAACTCTGGTATTTCTGCGATGAAAGAAACTCTTGAGAACATTCCAAAAATCATGGGGAAAGTTTCATACTAGTTATATTTAAGACTTAGAAAATGTGTAGCACTCCTTGGGCGCTTTGGATCATTATCAAGAATGTTTTGATAAGCGTGTTGCTACATAAATCTACAATGGCGAATAGCTTAAAATTCATTTTGAAAACTTTAGGGCTGCAAAAAAATGCGTTTAAACAATACTCTCAACTTTAAAATGGCCTTGAACCTTAAAAATCCGAGTAAATAATTCAATAATTAAAGTAACTCTACAAAGCTCAAAAAATCAATAGCTCAAAACAAAACACCACACAAATTAAAGCAGATGGACAAAACAACATCAATCCACCAATAATTTAGATCGCTTTACACCTCACCCCAATGAAAGCGCAAATAAATGCAATTTGTATTTTAATTAAATTTCGCCCCAACCAGCTAGTGGTCGATTGGAATAATCCAATTGCAACTGTGACAAAACCAACATAACTGCAGTCGTTGCGACACTTGGCAGTCCATCACATCGGACACTCAGCTGTGGAAATTTATTATCCCGTCATCGAATTCAAATGTGTTTGGTTTTAATGGGTACTTGTGCGAGAGATAATGGGATTTTTATGGTTTACATTTCACGCCCGGTGACTTACCTGTCGTAGAAATATTTGAAATATGATCTTCCATCGGTTTAGAAGAATGATGACTCACCTGAAAAATAGGAACAAAGAAATTCTCATTTATTAATCATGCAAATAAATCTTCATCTTCTACAAATAGAAACATCATCTGTCGCTACGCTCGATGAAGCGTTAATTACACAAAATTGTCCAAACCACACGCGAAAATGAACGACTGAAATAAATCTTCCCAATTAGAAACTCCTCACAATACACACCTATCATGAGCGTTGTTGGCACTGCCCGGTGCCAAACCATATCAACACCTCTGTATATGAACAAATATACCTAGGAACATAAATATCGTAAATCGGCTTCGGCTAGGAGATTTATTGAAAAGTGCCCCTTCGGTAAGCGCGACAACTCTCCACACCGCCACCGGCAACCAGAGCATAGCAACATACAACGACGCTATAATTAGCTATGATTGATGACAATTATTCTGGCTCTCCACATGGTTCCACATCCCACAATCCACAGCCACTCCTAGGTATATACATGTTGTTGATTTGTATACTCTAGGGACTCTTCGTCATCGTCGCCGTGCCTACCGTCGAGGTGTTATTTTGAAATTGATAGCATTATTATGAGTGATTTGATTTGCATTTTAAACCATCTCATCGGCATAAGCACTCTCAAGCGTGGATGAGGCCGCGCTGTCGCCAACTATACACTCTGCTGTCGCCCTACAGCCAGCACGGATATCTAGCTCTAGCGTTATAGTTTACACGGAACACCAGCAGAGGAGCTCCAAGGGGAAATGAATTCATCGTGATCCTTCGTGCTTCACGCTTCAGGGTCCTCTATGGGCGGCGGCACAGCATATGCGTGCGTGCGAACATTTGCCAGGAGCGTACCGCTAGCTAGCAGTGATTGTACGTAGTGGCCACTTGGCAGCCGCCACGTGCCAAACCGACCGACCGACCCACATGCGAGGACGCAGAATTGTGGCGTCACCGGGCAAAATGTATTTAGAGAGAGAGAGAGAGAGAGCTCAACAAAAAGGCTTTCTTGGATTCGGATAGAGAAAATGGGTTGGTTTGAATTTTTGCTAACATGAATCCGAGATTGAAAACTGGCTGAATCACGAAGAATAGGGTGATATCAAACTATCTTACCGGCACTACAGCACTATTGGCAAACAGTTTAACCTTCGAAAAACTCATATTCAAGGATTGAACCGGAGCCAAAGCAGGGAATGAAGATTTTGCTTAATTTTCACTATATGCACATCTGTTGCGGTAGGCAGAAATAGTTTGGACAAAATTTCGTACGCGTTATTTCGCCAAAGTTCTTGGGAAAACACTTAATTTTCAATATTTCCCAAAATGGTGAAAACTTGATTTGACTCAAGGTACGGCGTGTTGCAAACTGGGATTTGGTTCCGAGATGTATAATTTCGGCCATACATTCGTAAATCAAAAGAAATTCATGCTGTGGTTGTTGCATCATAGAGATGCAAGCACTATGTGCGGCCCGCGAGCCGCACTTTGGCCATCACTGAGACGATCGATCGGATGGATAATAAACACGAAAATTTGTACATGTACTTTCCTGACTTTGGGAAACTATTGAGAATTGAGGTTCCTTTTGAGTTTTATGAACATCAGCTCAAAAGTAATTGCATTAAAAATTGATAATGTCAATGAATTTTCTTCTAACGTAGCAAAAATTTTAAGGATCGTGAATAAATTATTCTCATAAGGAAAAAAATATCTACTATTTCAGTCTAATAGCAAATAGTTAGTGTAAGTAATGGTCTAGTTGTATTCGGGGATGTTTGTTTTTTTTTTCCGTGGAATTTTTTTTATCTTTAACCGGTTGCTGATCTGGCCAAAATCAGGCCCAGGAGACAATTTCTAGTTGCTCAGTCCCTATTATTTACCACCGAGAAACTGTTCCGAAGCCAAGTAGAACCTCCACGAGGCGTCCCATCATTCGTTGAGTCGCTGCGTTGAACCTGACTATTGGCCACGAAAAGGCTTGCCAATGCACATTAAAAATCGACTACATACCAATGTACATCCGAACATTTGTTTATCTCAAATCGAAGGAAACCATTCCGCGCAACTACCATAAACCGGACTAGTTCATATTGATCTTCGTCAAGCTTCGTCTACAATTTGGACTTCTACATCAAAACATGTCAGGCAGCCTTCAATTGGCTAAACTTGGTGAGTTCGTTCCATTTAGTAAATCTCCCAGTAACGTTGGGAGATCACCTTTTTGTGGTGCGTTACTGGTATAAGATCTACCACCGAACCCTAGTCGTGACAACTTCAAACTAGGGAATCAGGATTTCCCAGTAATCAACGGATCACATTTTAGTGCTTGTTACTTTTTATGACTTGATAATAGTGACAAGACTCGGGTAGTGACCACCACGCCGTTATGCATTTCTATATTGTATATTTCAAATAGAAAATACTGTTTATGTTCATAGAGTTTACATAATCCTTTTCCCTTTGTCCTTCTCCTTTTCCTTTCCCTCTTCTCTTTTCAGAAAGCGAGTAATGGCGCTATAGCCATAAGTCATAAAAGGCTAGGACAAGCGTTAGTGCTAATGTCCCAGCCGTCAGAAGAAAATGGAGCATCACTTACCCTTTCTAGCTTTGATGCTTCCAACAACCAACCAATCATATAATTGCCAAAATCAGAACGTGCGGTAGGAGATGTCCACGTTTCATCCATTTGTTGGATTCTGAAGCATCGTGTTTAAATCTTCGATTTAAACAGGCCCGATGTTTTCTGAATCATCTTTCCCCTTAAATGCCTGTAGGCCTGGCCGTTTTGATATGTGTGACGCATCTTCGATGTGAAACATATATCAAATAGACAAGAAAAATGATGAAGTTATATCCATCATTTTCCAGAATGCATTCAAGAACTGGCTGTGTTGGTGTTAGATTAGATTAGATTAATGGTCTAGTTGTATTCGGTCAAATGACCCATTACCAAAACATTCAGCCCTATCTCCCAATTTTGAAACAAAGCTGACGGACCTTGATAAGGCTCTGACAAACTTGATGCAAGCTGAGTTTCCCGAGCCATGTTTAGAGTTGCAGAATATGTATTTGAAAACAAGCCTAGTTGCAAGAGAGTTTATGCCTAACTTCCGTAGAACTAATCTATTATTAACAGATAAACAAATCATTGGCGGAGCACATTTTATTAAGCGTATGTTCACTTCCACCATCGACGCTTTTAGGTCCCCCCCCCCCCCAAACTGGCGTATTTTTAACGCGGCGGAAGCGAATAATTTGCGGCGGAATATTCGCCGCGTTTTAAATACATGGCGGCTTACGGAAGCGCTCAAACCAACACGGCAAGTCAACGCTATTCAGGTCCACGCACATTAGATCCGGATCGTACGCGTTGCGGCATAGTAACAGCTAAATCTATTGTCTAACTGTCAATTTTACGTCAACGCAACGCAAACGGATCTAATGTGGGTGGCCCTTTCGTACGTTTTTGCAGCTTTTCTTTTGCGTTCACTTTCGATTCGCTGCACACTGCTAGGTTTTGAGCTGTTTAGTTCTTTCAGAGCATTCCTCGAAACGTTTCACTGGTCTACCGGCAGGTTTTTAGGAGAAAAACCGAAATTGTGAAAACTAATAGAATCATCAAGCCAGCGCTGATAAGTTTTAAGAAATATGTCAATTTCTCGCTTTGAATCCTTCCTACCATCTTTTTTTGAAATCGGAAGCGTTTATTGACCTCACCCTTCTGATCATTTTTAGCAATTTGTATGGAGTTCAATATATGTTTGTAGATATATCAATTGACGATCCAAATATGTGAACCAGAACTCCCCATTTTTTCGAAAAGATATCGAAGACTCAATAAGTAAGTAATCCAAATTCAAAGGCAAAATGTAGTTTTTTTACTCAAATCCATTGAGGTTTTAAGATTTATTTTGATTTGAAACTCATGATTTAATTTGCATTTTCATTTTGCAACGCAGGGTGGGGCAGTAAGAGTGCAAGTCAATCCAAGGCCGATAGTAAAGGAGGAGTAATGTGCCGACTCGCCACATGCAGGCTACATGATCGCCATGGGAAGGGATAATGATTAGATTGAGGTAGGTGGTTGGATATTTTTTGTATTGAGATGGCCACGATGCTACAAAATGATATGGAATGTGTAAGCTGGAAATAGTTTGAAATTTCTCTGCTTTGAATCAGAACACTGGATTCCGTATGTATTGTTTCAAGATAGTTCTGGAAAAAATGCTGCGACGTGAACGCGTAGATACATCCGCGTAGTAAACCGATTGAATAAGTAAATCCGTTTCGAACGAAATATCTAAATTATGTAAGTTACGAAATCCACGCGAATTCCGAGAGCCGTGCGAGACAACCGAAGCGAGAAAAAAAAATGCATATTATCATTTAAAGAGTGCCACAAAAATAAATGTGATAGTCTATGGTAAGTTGATTAATTTTGGTTTCCTCCCTAGATATTCTACTTATTTTACTGTTGAGCTTTGTTTAAATTTAGTTATTTTACCACACGTATCAATTATTTAAAAATTTCGCGACCGTACCGAACAAATTCTTAACTACCTACATAAGCTAAAAAAAAAACTTTTGGTAAGCTCTACCGAATTGCGAATTTCTTCTGCGTATTTAAGCTCCGTAGGCGCGTTGATTACGACAGCCGCGAGAATTTAAACATGCATCAATACAACATAAGGAAAGATCTATTTTTCAGACACGTAGGATTTAGTTCATAGATTAACATTGACTGTTGTTTACAAATGTAAGTACTTGAACACTAAGAAATAAGTTAACTCAAATACTTTAACCGTATATATCAGAGATTTCGCGTATTGAGAGAATAATATAGTAGGGTTTCTGATATAATTTCCGTCCTACTAAGCACATCCCGCACTTTACCTCTTTTTTTTAAGGGATTGCACAAAGCATGGAATTTTTTCATCAAAAATAGCTTCTTCATTTATTCACCTTTCCATACGTACCATTGGATTTGATAAAGAGTCAAACAATGTTGAGATATTATTAAAAATGTAACACTGCTTCTTGATTTTAAATTCGTTCTACGAGTTTCAATTCCGTCCTAACGCATTGAAACGCCTTTAGATTTTCTTCGTCCTACGGATGATGGTAGAAAAAGTGAATTCGCTAGGAGCACTTCTTTTGTTTTGAGAACAGTGAGTGTAAATATTCATACAATGCGCTGTAATAGGTTTCATGTTGTGGCTTATGGACAAACGGATCGGAACAAATGTTTTATTGTTTTGTGCATGGTGAAATCATTGATATTATTGATGATTTTTGCTCGATATTTCAGGCTCAAAACATATCATTCAACCTAAATCTGCATTCTGGACCACTGTGCAATGTGCGCTGTCTGCAGCGTTTTTGCCGCCGAAGAAGCGCGATTTTTATTCTTGTGTGCTGGTGTTGTTGTACCGAAAGCAATGTTCAAGTGATAAAAAAGGCAAAAATGGAAACCTTAATAGAATTTGTTCGAAACTATTTTAATAAACTTGTAAAATAATTTAATGCTCCCTGAAATTTGACCAAGATCTCAGACTATCCTTTGAATTTCTACAATATTCCCATCTACAAAACTCCCCGAGCCTGCCCGAAATTCTCCAAATTGTAGCAGAGCTTCTATGTAGTTCCAATAACTTCTACAAAATTTCTTACCTGTACTTGGATTTCGCTCAACTTGTACAAAGATTGGTAAACTGCCCTTCAAAGAAGAAATCTAAGGTATTTGTGAGGATAGTTGGCCACCCACGATTTGTACAACTGCATATACTATGCTAAATCTAAGGAATATGTTAGTATAACTACATTAATTTATAAGGAGAATTAAGAAACTGTAAGTTGAATTCCTAGGGAAAGAGAAAATCCAAAACAATTTTAGAAATAAATTCAGTTCTGAAAATAAATCAATTGAATCTTTTAGGAGTATTACAATTGAAATTAAAGGTGAGTTCCGAAGAAGCATTTAGCAAAACTAAAAAAAAATTCTGAGATAATTCATCTGAAATATCTGGAGAACACTAAGAGCGAACTCAAAGTGAGTTTTCAATAGACTGTCCAAGAGTTCATAGAAAATTCATTATCACTAATACCCAAGACTTCAATATGATCATTCTTCTGGAAACAATTAATAGCTCAACACGCAACAGGTATGAAATTCTTTACATTTCTCTGAAGTTCTACGAAATTCCTTGATATTCTATGAACTTCCTTGAACTTTCGCAATTTCCTCGGAAGATATTTTTTCAGTCTTAGACTTAACTTTGTTTGATGATCTACGAACTTTCCTAAAGTTCTGTGAGCTTCTCTGATGTTTTGCAAATTTATCTGATGATCTATCAACATTTCTGAAGTTCTCTGAACCTCTTTGAAATTCTGCCAAGTTTTTGATGATCTACGTATCTTCCTGAAGCTTCCTGAAAAAACTGCCGCTCCAGTGTGGGTACCCACGCGAATTTCGGTACCGCCAGTTTGGGGGAACCTTTTACGTGCAGAGTCCTGCATAATGAAGTCTTGCTCGACCCTATCCGGGTAATTGCAAGCAGTGGTGGCTCGAATACTAGTTTTAACATTCTGTTTTTGCTTAACATTTGATACTTTTCGCAATGACCATAGTAAAAACACACACACAAAAAACTGGCAGACGGAAAAAAATGTCGTGACATTTCTGCACTGTTTTCTGACAGTGACTGAACATTTTCGCAAAAAGAAGTAGACAAGGCCGCGCCACTAACATAAATTTACATTATTACATTATTTACATTACAGCTAAAATGCTAGTTTTCGTAATTATGAAACTATGGGATACTATAACGATAATTTTTATTTGTAAGAAGCAAGAAGAGGTGGTAAAGTTTGTGTATGACATATAAAATTTGTTAATTTTGCTTTCAGAAGGTCAAAACTACCGATTTTATTATCGCTGATTGCTCGCTCATCGCGTTGCTCATCGTTACAGCTAATCACTATTATGACCCTCTGAAAGCTAAATTGACAGGTTGTATGTGTTATACACACACTTTACCTTCTTTTCTTCCATCTTGTAAATAATAATTATCATTGAAATATAGCTTCATAAATCCGAAAAATACCATTTTAGCTGTAATGAGCATTTGCAAGCTTGATAGTAACCACTCATAAGTACAGATGTTAAAATTATGCGTAAATAAGGGAGTTGATAATTTGCTATCAGACGCAAGCTTGCAGGGCATTTTGCCTATTCTCTATCTCCGCCATTTGCTAGAAATGTAGGGGAGAATGGTATAGAACGCACCCCCTGGGCAGAACGCACCAGCTGACTTTCATTTGTGTTTTTCATGGCTTTTAAGTAACTTTTTTGTTGTCTTATCAAACAGCACTTCTAGCATAGTATCTGAACTCAAAATCCTGCATGATAAATCCTAGAATTGGATTTAAAATTCCAAGAAAAACTCAAAATAAAATGAAAAAGTGCGTCTTACCCCGGGGGTGCGTTATGTACTGTTCTCCCCTACACATACACGAACAACCGTCTGCTTGCTGTTTTGTTTCTGTACAAAAACTGTACATTTTCCTTTACTGGTCGCAAATGCTCTAGAGTGGAAACACATATGATAGGTAGTATTGGTAAGGTGATGTTTAAGGTTCGTCGCAAAACATACGTAGCACTGAATGTAAGGGAATTATCGAAAGGTAAGAGTGAGGAAAATATGAATCAATGGAGAAATGAAATTAAAGTGGATATGGAGACTAGAGTAAGCTACGCTTAATGGTACAATTGGAATGCAGTTAATTGTAAGTGATTCAAGTTACTTTTGCTTTACTTTTATTATTTATTTAGATAAGAATAATTGTTTTTTTTTTTATTATTGGGTTATATTTAAAATTGATTCCTATATATCCTGACTTAATCATTCTTAATTTTTCCCAATACTCTCCTGCATAAATAATTTTCCATTCATTTTAACTGTTATATAGCTTGCAGAAATCGTTGTGAGATACTTTTAATCATTATATTACAGCGAATCCTAATAATGGCATTTTCAACGATGGAGATACTTATTTTTATAAAGGCTAAAGATTCTTCAGCTGCTTTGATAATCTCAGATTACACAAAGAATCTGTATAATTCCTCTATCAGACCGCAAGAAGCCGGGAAGGCCAAGAGCAATTTAGCAGCTGGTACATGGACGTGGATTATTATTCGTATCTTATTTATGTTTAATCATTTTGCTAGTTGAATTATCTTTCATTGCTTTCATTTTCTGATTTATTGATATTTTATTTTTAAATGATAATCTTAAAAGAAGTGAAGGTTTTGTGTCGACAAGAGAAGAAATATCAGCAACTTTTCACTCCCGCGGTTTTTCCCTCTAGTATTCCAAAAATTAAAATAAACCGTTAATCATATTCACAGCCTCAGCATAATCATTCTCGCAACACTGAAAAAAACATCTTCATTCTAGTCTACGATTCCACAAACTATAAATAACCTTTTACACATGAGAACCTACTATCGATCATATGTTTGAAACAACCAAATTATCAGGCGCAAATGAGCAACAGGATCGAGTTGATAACGTTTCTCAATTCGGAAATCTAAAGACTGTTTTGAATAATATGTTTAGGTAGTGAGCATCAACAACGGCCAGCAGATAAACTGCTTACAGCTTTTATTTCTTAAATACTTGATATAACGATTGCCAACAACGCCGGCTGGGCGTATCCTATGATGACTTACCCTCCCTACTAACGAAATTCCACCCTTCCCGTGACACTTATGAGTTCTCTGCAGATCTCTTAAGTAAGTGTTGGACTAACAATTCTCCCCCTTCCCCACCCGAAACAAGAACGTGGTCAGGACATCTCTGGTCTGTTTGAGGGAGACACATCCGTTATCTAAGAGTAATTTATCATAAATTACTATCTAACAGCAACGTATGCAGGTGGGTCTCCTTCTTAACAACAGTTTGGAGCTCGTACCACCTACGACATTGTGCAACCTGGTTTATGCTATGCTATCCTATTACATAATTCCATCATCTTAGATTCCTGAATAATATTCATCATGAGTAACTACAAATTTATTTGAATTGATGTATCGAATATTTAATTTTTAATTCAATCTGTTATTGGTATTTATCAAATATCAGACCATATAGAAGCACCAGAAACACTTGTGGAGGCTCGACGGAGCAAAATATGAAAAACCCTGCTCTATTGCAATGGAATTTTTAGTTGCAATAATTTAAAATATGTTTAGCTATTTAAACTTGGAAAATTAACTTTGCGTTGAAAATTATGCACCACAATTCAAAGCTATCCCATTCACTCATCTTCTTCTTTGGCTTTAGTACGTCCCCACTGGGACTTTACGCCGGCTCTCAACTTAAAACTCTTTGATCAATTCAACAGTTGTTAATTGAGTGTATAAGCCTGTACAATTTTCCATTAGTATATATTGTGTGGCAACTAAAATCATAACGAGAAATGCCTACACCAGACCGGGGATCGAACCCAGCCGCCTGCAGCCGTAGTCTAGCTTTATAGCTGGGCCGTTTCCGCCCACTCACTCATATGGTTTGCCAATTCTTTTGAAACCTACATGCACCAAATCTTCGATCGAAAGCTAAAATCATTCATCCACTGCATCAGCACATATCACCGACGGTGACGACGGCGAAAAGAGAATAAATGACGATGATGATATCTCTCTGATTCTGACGTGTGTCTGATGCTCCACCCTCCCTGGGAAGCCACAATATTTCATCGCCGGCGCACGGTGATTGCACTGTGTGTTCAGTCACAATGTGCTCGTTTGCGTCCGTTTTTCAGACGATAGTTATTAAAATGGTAACCCATTGCAATTGCTCCGGGCCGCATACCGAGCGTACTCCTGCCGGTCTGACACGAGACAATAGCCAATAACGAACTGATAATGATCGGGGTTGATTACAATTTCGACTAATACAAGTTATTAGAAATGCTATCGATGATGGGGTGATGGCATTGGAATGAATCCGAGAGTGGGTGGGGAAACGGAGGGTAGGTAATCGATTTTCGTTCACCCCTTTCTGTTTTGGCCAGAGTGGAAACCCCTGCGATCCTAAATTGGTTTCTGTATGTGGATACCCGCAAAAGGGCAAGTTATAAAGCCGTTCTCCGATAATTGTTTTATATCGTCACGTATGGCGAGAACGCAACAATTGGTTCGCCGGGTTGAGTAGCATGCGATTCGGAATTTTCTTCAAGCACGAACGAAAATATGCTTTTTTATGGTAATCTCAGGACATGTGCTTTGCAGTAGTAGTAGGGTGGGGAAACGAAAATGGCCTTTGCGTGTCAATGGCTTTACCACGCGAAATGATAAATTTCGGCAGTTTCCGGCGTTGTCAGAAGTGGTAGCCTGAAGCCGTGCCTTTAAAGTAAGTGCACCATCGATTGTAATGAATCGATTTTCATTAAGTTGTTTGGAGTACTACACGAAAACAAGTGGTTCGTGTGAGGATCTAATTTGCATCCTGCTCGTTCGGGGGTGAAGTGGATTTTATGTTCGGTTGATTATTGTATCTATGTATATGTACGGTATTGAACAAGGGAACATGTATGCAATTATCTAGCAGTGAGCAGCTTATTGGTTGTTAATTAATGAAATTACGTTCAACATCAAACGGGAGAACTTGTGGAAACGGGTGATTTGCATACATGTTCGTGTTTGCATACTATGTGATCTGGAATGTGATTAGCATAAGGCTTGGTATACAGTTTCTTGGTTCACGGTTCAAGTTAAATAGGCCAGATAGCCTATTTACAAAGTCACTAAATGTTTCACCAAATCGACAATTCCCTAGAATTCTGTCCAAAATCGTCCACTACTTTGTAGCTAATGCAAATCAATACTCCATGTGAAATGCGGCATTTCTGTTATCAGAATAACCAAAGCAGTCATAACGCTGCGTAAATATTGCTCATTGATATTCATTGTTGCCCCATTATTCATTGCTTTGTGCCAGCATGCGGCGCCTTCGAGCTCTGCAACTTTCAATCCATTCACGTTGCACGCATGGCACTCGACCAACAACAACATCAAAGACAAATGGTAGTCCTTTTCCCCATATAGTGTAACAATGTACTACAAATAATGCTTGCATGCTTGCATGCCACCTCGGTCTATTCACGCGTGCAAACTGACCTCGCAAAGGGAATGCAGATTTCAAATTCGATGCACATGAGCCGTGTGCATTTTCGGAATCAATCCACGTACATACGTATAAGTAGTTTGGTCCTCCAAAAATGTCATTGCCAAAGCAAGAAGTGGCATACCGATGACAGACTGACGGCGACGACGTGTCAATCGGATTGACGCCTTGGTTAGTGTGATCACATCACGCGCCGAATAGGAATGCCGATGATGGTGTGGATTGCTGATGCTGACCAAAATAGAGCGGAATTAAGTCACTAATTAGCGACGATGATGGGTGGAAGCAACAGTTCATAAAACATTCGAACACGGGAAGGAGGTGAACATCTAACAACTAGCAACGGAAACGGTTACAAACATCAGTCAGTTTCGGTGCTGCAATTTTCACTGTAATTGGATGAAAACTTGTATATAAATTGATCCACTATTGGCTGAAGTAATTGAAATTTCATATACAAAGCTTTTAAATTGACTGATTGTTTTGCGATGAGTTGTTGTTGGATACAAGAGCGGATCCTCATGGCTTCAAGGGCAATATGAGAGGATTACGTGGTGACATTCCAGATCCTATACAGCGAAATACCAAGTGGTCAAATGTAAAGACAATTGAAGTGGCATTGCCCAAATTTGTCAGAACTCAATGCAATGGTGCTCTTGATGATCCATATTTTAACATATAGTCTAGAAATCTCTTACCAGAAATTCTTATCAAAACTTTCTGTGAATTTTCCTCAGAAGTGCATTAGAATTTTCTTCTGAATTAACTTGTTTATGAATTTTCCTCAGTATTCCATAGAAATTATTGTTCGACCCTTAAAATTCTGTTTTTAAATCTCATCAGAATTCTCTTGGTATTCTCATTAAAATTGACCTGCTGTTCTCCCCCAGATCACCATTCAATCCTCATCAAAATCATTAAGGGATTCATGAAGATCTCCTCACAACACAACTAACTCGCTTAGAATTCTTCCAAGAATTACCTAGAAATTAAGTTTAGAACTGAGAGGTAAGCACATATCATCCACATATATAAGCACATATCCCACCGGTGCCCTAAGATTTTTTCGCAAATTTTCTCACACACACGTCTCTTACCGATGATATGTGCTTACCTCTCAGTATGTTCAAACTTTCCTAAAAACAATTAAATTGACTGCAAAGTCGCTAAACCGTAAATCAAAAAGTAAGTTTAGAACTTTCATTCATCTCTCTAGAAATCCCTCGCAGGGTGTCTATTACCTGAGAAACCTAAAGGGTGATACGGTCAAAATTTAGTCAATATCAACTTGACGTATTTCTTTCAATTTTGCATTTAAAAAACCTGAACACCCCTCATTTTGAAGGTGTGTGTGTGTAGAATGTTGCTCCTATTTTGATTTTGGAATTCACTCTTCAGTTGTCAAAATGCCGTCCAAGCAAGAAGAGCAGCGTATCAAAATTTTGCTCGCGCATCGCGAAAATCCGAGCTACTCGCACGCAAAGTTGGCAAAATCGCTAAAAGTTGCCAAATCAACCGTTACAAATGTAATTAAAGTGTTTGGGGAACGTTTGTCAACAGCCAGGAAGTCTGGATCGGGGGGAAATCGAAAACCAGAAGCCGCTGAGACGACAAAGAGAGTTGCCGGTAGTTTCAAGCGAAACCCTAACCTCTCTCTCCGAGATGCCGCAAATAAGCTGGGTGTATCGTCTACAACCGTGCATCGAGCCAAAAAACGAGCCGGACTATCGACTTACAAGAAGGTAGTGACTCCAAATCGCGATGATAAACAAAATACGACGGCCAAAGCGCGATCCCGGAGGCTGTACACGACGATGCTGACGAAGTTTGATTGCGTGGTAATGGACGACGAAACCTACGTCAAAGCCGACTACAAGCAGCTTCCGTGACAGGAGTTTTATACGGCAAAAGGAAGGGGAAAGGTAGCAGAAGTTTTCAAGCACATGAAACTGTCAAAGTTCGCAAAGAAATATCTGGTTTGGCAAGCCATCTGTACCTGTGGCTTGAAAAGCAGCATTTTCATAGCTTCCGGGAATGTCAACCAAGAAATTTACGTGAAAGAGTGTTTCAATAAACGTCTGCTGCCTTTCCTGAAGAAACACGGTTGTTCCGTACTGTTTTGGCCGGATTTGGCATCTTGCCATTACGGTAAAAAGGCCATGGAGTGGTACGCCGCCAACAACGTGCAGGTGGTTCCCAAGGACAAGAACCCTCCCAACACGCCAGAGCTCCGCCCAATTGAGAAGTACTGGGCTATTGTCAAGCGGAACCTAAAGAAGACCAAAAAAACTGCTAAGGGCGAGCAGCAGTTCAAGGCAAACTGGCTTTCTGCGGCGAAGAAGGTGGACAAGGTGGCTGTACAAAATCTGATGGCAGGGGTCAAGCGTAAGGCCCGGCAATTCGGATTTGGAAAAGCGGAAGCCTAACTGAATATTTTTCCTGAATTTTATACTAATTGAACTTGAAAAAGAAATTTAATTTGATTTTTTAAATAAACGATTTCACCGATTTACACGCGTTTTCCCTTGACCAAATTTTGACCGTATCACCCTTTAGTATGTCTCTGAGGAATTTTATTTTACCTCATAAACCTGGAATCCTCAGATAATTTTAAAATTTTAAAATAGCTTTATCAATCAAACTTTTCATGTTTTTCACCTGTTTTAAAACAGTAGAAGGGTCTGTGTCTGTGCTTTTAATAATTAAAAGAACTAAATGCTCTTGACATTTATTCCGTCCCCTAGCGGTCCTACGTCAAGCTTCCGTTCGTGTCCCTAGGCACAGAGCCTTCTACCTTTTTTCATTGTCATCATCAATTATCTATTATCTCATCTTTTTCCGGTTTTGAATTGAAGGCGTACCAAATTTGTAGTATTTTTTTTTTTTTTCAAAGAGAAAGTTGATTAAGAGAATCAATCAAAATCACTTGCACCCCTGCTTCCAAGTTTGGTTACAAGATTACAACTCTGGAGAGTATTTTGTGTGGTCGTTGGGAGCTTGTGGTTCTGAATATGGACAAACAAGCACAGATAAATTCTATTCCATGTCTTTACTGATGTAAGCTTGATGGCCCTGAAAAGGGCTGTTTTATTGAAGAGGACATCCATGGCTACTTTCGCTTAGCGTGTTTAGTGTAGGTGACAGCATCACGGACCTCATTTTCCAGGAACACCTTCAGCACATCTCGTAGATCAGACTGGAGATACGTTTGAAACCACCACGGCGAGCCAGACGACCGATGGCGGTTATCTCGAAGAACTTTGCGATGACGCTTGGCACCTCCTTTACCAGACCTTTTCCTCCTTTGCCACGACCAGTCAATTGTTGCTTGTTAGGTGTGAAGGAGTGGACTAGCCACCACCTTCCTACTGCTGCTATTGCTGTTCACCACGCCGTCCGAAGCGAAAATGAGCTAATGCCATACAGCAGCGCTCTTTTTTATCTTTTCAGGTTAAAGCAGAATGATGTGCAATCAAGTGGTATAAAAGCTACCAAGACTCCTCCCATTATGAGTAGTTTGCTATCAAAAGCGACACTGGCTCTTTTCCTTTTGCGTACACGGCGAATGAGAACGACCCAAATTTGAGTTTAGTTCACTCATAATCGCCAAAAGTGCAGGAACTCAGCGATGAGTAAATTTATCTCATGGTTTCCTGTGGAAAACTTAAAAAATCTGCCAGAAAATGAGGAAATTGACGAAAATTTTATTCAGTCTCGGAGTAGTACCAATAGACTGAGTGAATCCAATCTTTACTATTCTCAAATTCGGGAATTTTTCGGTGGAAAATTCTGGAAAAACCTGGGAAAACATGAGGCAAATTTACTCATCGCTGAGTTCCTGCAGTTTATTTCTTATTTCTGAGATAACTAAACTCAAATTTGGGTCGTTCTCATTAGCCGTGATATCACCTTGAAAGATATCGGCGCCGGTGGTTAGCGTGATTACCTCTCACCCCAGCAGGCCTGGGTCCAATCTCAGTCGGTGCCACCGGCATGTTCTAAGGCATAACATCTCTGATCAGGCCTTCCTTCGCGAAGTAAAGTTGGTATGGTCCAGGTGTGGGAGCTGCCTTCCTGGCGTCGGTAGCATTGGAGCTCAGTACGGAAAACCAAATCTCGCGTCACTTTTCAACAGGTCCTATCTACATTGATCGATTCCCTTCATCGACACTCTCTTTCGTAAATAACTCGGCTTCACAAATGTCTCATGCCGTCTTAGTCGAATTAGATGCTAGATTGTTGCTTCTTCCAAGGTTGATCAAAATATTGTGTACCCTGCTTCCAGTTTGATTACATGAGCATTTTGTTTGGTCGTCGATTCTGAATATGGACAAACAGGCAGATGAATTCTATTCCTACTCTTTACTGTAATAAGCTTGGTGGCCCTGAAAAGAGCCATTTTGTTGCCAAAGTTGGTGATGATTTAACCTCCAAAACCAAACAGAGTGTGTCTCTGTCGCTTCAAAACGTAGATGACATCCATGGCCGCTTACGCTTGGCATGTTTAGTGTAAGTGACAGCATCACGGACCTCATTTTCCAGGAACATCTTCAGCACACCTCGTAAATCAGACCGGAGATACGTCAGACACCACCACGGCGAGCCAGACGACGGATGGGAGTTATCTCGAAGAATTTGCGTTTGGTTCTGAATATGGCGATGAGTGTGCAAAATATTACGCAATTCCATGCTCCCTATTCGCACGCGCCCGAGGATCGGAGGCGAATGCCACTTCGACTTGTTTCGTCTACATACTACTCTCTGACGACTGTGCTGGGGAAGCAGCATATGCATGTAGGTAATTGGTGGATTTGTTAGTTAATTCGACGCTTATGGACAATGCTGGACATTTACCAGTTTCTCAATAGTTTCTTGTTGAAAATCAACATTCGGAAGCATTGTTATCGATGCGTAGCCATATTTCTGATCGATTGGTGATAAAATTATTGAAATTGGATCAGGGGCAGCTGAGTTATTAACGTTCAAAATCTTTCTTAATTTGTTACATGTTCCATTTTCGGTTTTCACAAAGTGTATCCCCATATAGAAATCAAAGACGTAGTCCTACGTCAAAAGGCACTCAAGCAATCACTTATGAACTGTATTTCCAATATAGTCATTACAAATTCAATGTTCTTTTTTGTTGATTATGATGTTTTCTGAGTTTGTTTCATGTTTCTTGAACTAAATATTTTGAGTATCACGCATGTTTTTCTACATTAATCGAGCATCATTAAATCATAATGGTGATGTTCGGTCACAAGACTACACCAATAGTACAAATGCAGTTATTTCCATTAAACATATTACTAATGAATTAACTCTAGTAAACATTTAGTATATACTTCAATGCAAAATTAGCAATGATACCCCGTTTAACGGTACTCCTAATAAATCCTTAGGAATTATTCTCAGGAATTTTCATTGAATTCATTTCAGAATGCCCTTTGAATGTTACTCCATTCTTCTGAATTCCAATCACAGCTTTGAAATTCTCCTAAGCAGTGATGACCTAATCCTCACGCAAATTATTTTTATTTTCTGCCCTCAAGGGCTCGAGTTGACTCAACACAAAAATGATTCCGTTGCACATCGTTTTCTTAGAAAGAGAAAGCATAGTTTGCAATCTCTCTTTACTCTTCACAAATGGCAGACACGAAGCTGCCAGCAGTGATGGTGACGGTTCGTGTTCGGGTGTACAGCAAAAATCTTGAAGCTCAAACTCACCACAGTTTGGTGAGAATTGAAACTGGTGTTTGTTTAAGCATGATCAGAGCTACCGTATCACAGCTTGTAATATCATCCGCTGTTGTTAGCTTGATGATTTCCTTGAAATCATTGGTGAGATTTGATATTTTGATATTTTCCCAGCATTACTCCTAAGAATTCACTTGCAGTTCTGCTCACAAATTTTCTTATATAGGGGAAATGGATGTAAATGCCCCTAATTTGGAACCATACATAAATTCAGCAATTGACAAAATTATCAATAGCGACCAAAAATATCCATTAGTACCGTCCCAATGACGCGTTCATCTAGATAAAATTAATAAATAGCAGATTTTTAGCGATGGGCCCAATCATAGATCCATAGGCCAACATTAAAGCCATTTCCTCTATCTCATCAATTGACATTCAAGTCAGAACTCTCCTGATTTTTTTTAAATTCTCCTGGAACTATTCTCAGGCTCAGAATTCCCATGTATTCCTCCTTTGTATTGCCTTGGAGTTCTCGTCAGAGCTATCATGATTTTTTTTATAAAATTTACTTTGAATCCTATTCAGTGTTTACTTGGAACCATGCTTGGCATGCACAGTTGTACACACCAACTGCTCATTTGTTAATAACTTTTCACTCAGTTGTTGAAATTTAGTTTTCTTTAAAGAAATTGATAGATTAGGATCATAGTTTACTGTAGACATGCAAAGAGTAGGTAAATCTTATCATTTGAATCAACACCAATGAATTTTTACACTTAAGGTCCGTGATGTTCAACGAGCATTTCTCACTTCGTTTTTGCAACGCAAAATCAAATACAGTTTTTTACTATAGTTAAAATCTCCTTTTTTTATATACCTATAAAAAGCTTAAACTCTATTATATCGACTGCTTCGAACAGAACTATGTTTCGTCAATTCTGGGCAAAGTTATTAGCAAATGAGCAGTTCGTGAGTAAAACTGTGTATGCCAAGAATGCTTGGAACTATATTCACCTTAGATTTCAACATGCAATCATGAGTTACCCAGATCTGCACCCTAGCAGCACACATGTTGCAAAACGGTTGAGGCAGCTTTTATGTGACTTATTTCAGTCTCCATTAAGTTGCTGCAACTTTCTGCGGCAGCTTTGTGCTGCTTGAGTACCTTGAAAACAGAGTTCACTTTATGTTTTCCTCATAGTTCTTCCCATGACTCCCATGTAATGAGTTCATTACTCAAATTCCATGAGCCATGTAAATGTTACAAGTTTCTTAATCATGATTTTTTTTTCAAATCTCTGATCTAGTAAATATTAAACGGCATCGTTCCAAATTATTTAAAATTTCTCCAAATACAATTATTTTTATTTCGGCAGGGTAAATTCCCCACCGCTTGAAAATGGTGATCTAAAGATTGTACTCGAAATAATGCAAAACTTTCTTTAGAGTATAACTTTTTATTGCATGGGTAAAAATTAATTAAATTTTGAGTAAAACTAGTTTAGAGTGTAATGTTTACATGTGAAAAATCTCGTCACAATCTGTCAAGTGGTTATCGAGATGGCTTCCAAGCAAGAAAGGCTTCGACAAAAACATTATGGGAGCGATCGTGAAAAATCCAGGAGAGTCCCACAGGTGGATCGCGAAACAGTTTGGAATCCTGAATTCGACCGTGTCCCGTGTGGTAAAATCGTTCAAGGATACCAAGACGACCTAGCGGCGAGCTGGCAGCTGAAGAAAAGTGAAGACGACCAACCCCCTGAACGCAAGGGAGGTGAGGGATTACTTCAAGCGCAATCCGAACCTTTCGATTCGGGACGAGGCCAAGAAGTTCAATTCTTCCGTCTGGTTCGTATAGCAGACAATTAAGCGGACAGGACTTCATGTCTTCAAGGTAAGGAAGGCGCCTAACCGAACCGATAAACAGAATACGGTGGCCAAATCTCGCACCAGGAAGCTGTACCGCAGCCGAAATGCATTGACGTTTTTTTTTTGAAGAATAAACATTATATCTATCTTCTATCTTCTATCGATCTAGGGTAAATGTTGGCTTCGGCACCCATTGACTGTTTTCGGCAACCAAAATTTAAACGTTAATTTCACTATGTTTTCCCATCAACGCACTTCCCTGAATGTGTCCAAACGATTGTTTAGCCTTTCAGCTTGAATCTGATTATATTTGAACGATCGAGCAATCCAGTAATGCTACATTTTTCTTCAAATAAAGCATACGCACTACAAAATGAGGTTAATTTCGAGTTGCCGATAATAGAACAGCTGGTTAACACGCAGTTCTAATGGGAAGGTTGTCGAAGAAAAAGAGACTGCCGACAACAGTCACACTCACCTGAGAAGTTTGGAGCGTTGTAAAAACGCTTTCAAAACGTTTTGAAAAATTCTGTCGATTGGAATGGATAGAGAAGCAAGCAGCAGATGAATGTAAACAAACAGACACATCATATATGTGCGTGACGCTGAGAAAATGCTAGTAGAAGTGCAGACGCTGCTTAGATTGACGAGAATACGTAAATTCCCCTATATATATAAAAATGAATTTCTGTCTGTCTGTCTGTCTGTCTGTCTGACCCTTATAGACTCGGAAACTACTGAACCGATTGGCGTGAAAATTTGTATACAGGGGTTTTTGGGGCCGTGGAAGGTTCCTATGATGGTTCGAGACCCCTCCCCCTTCTGTAAGGGGGGGCTCCCATACAAATGAAACAGAAATTTCTGCATAACTCGAGAACTAATCAAGCAAATGGAACCAAATTAGGCATGTGGGGGCGAGTGTGGGGGGTATAAGGAGATAATTTGTATTTGTATTTGTATTTAAAATAATTCATCTGACAATTTAGTCTTAATGAATATATTAGAGCTAATTCAACACAGACCTAATCCGATTTGCAAAACGTTCGGTTGGTTCATTGAACTCGAAAAACTCTTCGACAGCCGTAAACGCACGAATACACGCTGAGATTGGTTCGTTGTTCCCAAACATGGTTCGGTGAAAATTTGGTTGCAGTAGCGTTGTATTCCGAAGAGATCTGCTCGGCACACGAAAGTTCAACATCGCAAGCAGGTCGGGGGCATCAGTTTCACCATTCAACAGCTTAGCAATAAGCTACGATTGCTGTACTTTCCGTCGTTGTTCCAGTGTGTCTAAGCCCAACAGTCGGCATCTATCAGGATACGGCGGCAAATTGTCAGGATCACTCCACGGCAAGTTTCTCAGTGCCAGACGAATGAACCGTTTCTGAACCCGTTCGATCCTTAGGTACCACGTGACATGGTGAGGATGCCAAACGACGGACACATTTTCCAAAATTGGACGGACAAGTGCACAGTACAATGACTTCCAACAATGTGGATCCGAAAAATCCTTCGCAACTTTGGAAATAAAGCCCAACTGTCGCGTTGCTTTCGATATGAGCGCTGAACGGTGTAAATCAAAAGTCATTTTTGTGTCTAGTTGAACCCCTAGATCAGTCACACTGGTAACTCTGGTAAGAGTATCGCCGTCAATATGATAGTCAAACAAAATTGGATGTACCATGCGGTGAAACATCATAGGGGGTAGCCATTTAGATAATAGGGGGGGGGGGGGGGCTACGTACAATATAGCATGCTTATTTTTAAATCGGCGCATAAACTCATGCTAATATTGAATCCCGAGCAAGACCGAGCACACTCAGCTAGTGTTTAATAAAAAATACTGAATTCGTTGAAGAATTTTTTTTTTACTAGCCGTATGACTGAAAAAATTCTCATTTTTTATTGAACATCCGTTATATAAAGAAAAGTGCCTCCAGAAGCGTCTACTGTCCTTCCTCCGGTCCCACAAAGGTGACACTCTGTTTTGACCGGATCTGGCATCGTACTATTACGCGAAACCGGTGATGGAGTGGTACAAAGCCAACGATGTTGTTTTTGTATCGAAGGAGGCAAATCCGCCAAACTCACCAAAGCTTCACTCAATAGATAAATTCTTGGCGATTAAGAAAGGCAAGCTCCGGAAAACAGGGAAGATCTTCAAAAACGATAAGTATTTGAAGAAAGAGTGGATGAAAGTGTGTAAGAAAGATGGTGCAAGTGTTGCACAGGATTTTATGGGTAGCGTTAAGTCCAAGGTGCAGGCATTTAGCCTAGGGCAGGCGGTTGAATAAACCAAATTTACAAAAACCTAGGTAATATGTGTTTATTTATTCTCTGAGAGTTTCAAAAATATCCTACTTAAAAAGAATTTTTGGTGATCATTTTTGTCTGTTGCATTTTTTTCGAGTACAGTCTTTAGAACCGTAAAAAACAATTCAAGACTCTGATTTTCTTTAAATTATTGTTGTTTCCGAAAATAAATCCACCCCGAACCTATTAAGTTCAAATGAGTGAAATAATGTATAGCTTCTTTTTCTTCTTAAATCCTTCGGTTCCGCAATCGAGTGCCAATAGGCCAAAAAAGCTCTCAAAGTCTGGTTCTCAAAAGTTTTTTCGTGAATTGAAAATCTCGGTGTAAGGATTGTTACACAAATAACAATTTTGGTTTTATGAGGATTCTGTAGACCATGATTTAGACTTTTAGAAGCGGCGAAATGACCCGCTCCTGTCAATCAACGTATGTGTATGTGTGTACAATAGGGTGCATCGCTTTGAAAAAAAAAGTATTAGATTTCTTACTAACCAACTTCCAATAACTCCAAAATATTAGTCTGTGCAAAAAAATGGTAAAGATTGATGAAGGTTTAGACGTCCTTGCAACTGGATCTCGCATGCCGAATTCAACTGAAATTCGAGAACGTAAGTTGAAGCCACACGCTACGATGGGACAGAAACGGAATCTAGAGGCAAGCACTGGATTGGAACACCGGGACAGAGGCAGACCAGACCCAAAAAATCAAACAAGTGGATAGGAATTTTACCAGGCCTAGATTAAAATAAAAGCGAGCAACCGCTCAGGATATAGGACACATGGGTGTATGCGATCAGTATTCTTATTACCGAAGTCCTAGGGTCAAGGAATCCGGAAAAAAAAGTATGCCGGCAAAAACCATCCGTTAATGAGGACTTCTGTCTGGTATAAAGAGTGTCCCACACAGCAAAAAAATAATTTTGATATCACGTCAAAGTGGATGCACTACCATCATGTCGAAAATATGGTGTAATATTACTTGCTAAAAAGGACAAAATTATCATTAATACAATGCATGAACTGACATTACGCTGCTTTTACTGCATTTGTTTATTTATGTGGTCATAAAAATTACATGAAATTTTCGACATGATTGTAGTGCATCCACTTTGATGTGATATCAAAATTATTTTTTTGCTGTGCACATTAAATTACATCACGGAAAAAAAGCTGTAGAAAATTACCCAGTGGGTATTTTCTCTGAAAATTTGAGTAGAAGTAATTTAGAGTGTATTGTTTACAGTGTATTTTTATCGCTGTTAGTTTTTCGAAAGTTGGAAACAATGGCGTCACCCAAAAAGCAACTCTGAATCGTGCAGTCAACGGTGAGTCGTGTGATTAAACGTTACTACGAAACTATGAGCATCGAACGGAAGGAGAAATGCGGTCAGAATGAATGTTCTATTAGTGATCAGGTTCACAAGCGTGTCGTTGAAGCGTTTAAGCGGAATCCCAATTCTTTGGTCAGCGATGTGGCCTAAAAGTTCAATCTGCCCAATTCTTTCGTTCAGAGAGCCAAGGACCGGGAGGGACTGTATACGTACAAAGTGCAGAAAGCTCCTAATCGTGACGAACGGCAAAATACGGTGGGAAAGTCACGGGCCCGGAAACTGTACACCCAGATGCTGACGAACCCTCATTGTCTCATCATGAATGATGTCAAGGCGGACTTCCAGCAGCTTCCGGGGCTACTGTTCTTCACCGCCCAGCACAAGTTTGATGTTCCGTTCGTGACTACCGGGACTGTAAACGGGGAGATCTACCTCAAGGAGTGTCTACATAAGCGTCTGCTTCCTCTGTTGATGCAACACGAGGGCCCTACGATTTTCTGGCCGGATCTAGCTTCGTGCCACTATTCAAATTGTTGTCCTGGAGTGGTACGAAGCCAACGGGATCACTTTCGTACCCAAGAACATGTTTCCGTGAGCGGCATACTATCGATCAGCAGGATCATAGCAAGCGTCTAAGTGGAACTAAGGATTGGTAGCTGCATTTGAAGGTGTTGAGAACGGTTAGGGCAAACCCAGGGCTGTTGGATTATGATATCGCCAGGAAATTCAATGCCAGCCAAAGCACCGTCGGAAGGATTCGTCAGCAAGAAGGGTTTCAGACTTTTCGGGCCAGTAAGCAACACACTGCACACTGCATCCTCATGGACGACGAAGCGTACATGAAGATGGATTATGGGCAGCTTCCCGAACGAAAGTTCTATAAAGCCACTGGTCGAGATGATGTCTCTAGCAAGCTCAAATTCTGCCGATAAATTTGCCAGAAAGCTTATGAGGCAAGGTATTTGCAGCTGCGGACAAAAAAACTCAGGTTTTCGTGACGAGCAAGACTGTGGATTCCAAAATGTACAAGCAGGAGTGGCTGAAAAAACGTATTCTTCCGTACATTAAGGCTCACAATGGACCTGTAAAGTTTTGGCCTGATTTGGCAAGCTGCCACTACAGCGGAGAAGTTCTACAGTGGTATCGAGACAACGGGGTAGATTTCCTCGAGAAAGACATCAATCCACCCAACTGCCCTCAATTCCGCCCAATTGAGAAATATTGGGCAATTGTCAAACAGAAGTTGAAGAAGAGTGGAAATGGAAGTTGATGAAGAGTGGATGCGACAGAGATAAAGAGATGGTGGAACAAAACGGCCGCTCCGGTTAGCCAACAGAGTGTCCAAAATATGATGAGTGAAATTTCTAAGAAAAGTTCGAGATTTCATCAAAACCAAATCGGAGTAATTTTTTCACTATTTTTCCTTTATAGTGCAATAAATGACCTTCTTTTTGAGTACTCAACATTCTTATTTCATTAGGATAATTCCGAGATACATCCGTACCGCGCTTATCAAATTTATAAAAAAAATATTTGAAAGTTGTAAACGCTTATTGCTTCATTTTAACATAAAATCAATACAAGATTGTTGATTCTTGATCATATGAATCCAATACTTGGAACAACAACAACTTGTCTACTTTGGTGCAACAAGATCATTGTAAAAGTGCATGGGTTTCGTAAATCATTAGAAAAGATTTTCAAAAAGAGGGCTGACAAAATTGGATCATTACTGTATTTTATTTCATAACTTTTGGGAATAATGGAAATGGCCAACATTACCCATGGATCTAAAGATTGGACCCATGAATAAAAACCTCCTGTTCTTCCATTTTTCTTAGAACAATGCGTAATCTGTGTTTCGTTTCAGTTGTTCCGACAATCGTCCATTCCATTGATGATGATGATGATGGTCCCACCTCTTACCCCTACAAAGGTTTGAGCTGGACGATTTATCTTTAAGATAATTGAATATGACATTTTAACCAGGTTGGCAAACAAAATCGAACTGGTTTCAGTTACAGATATAGATTCCCTCTAAAGTTTACAGTTGCTTCACAGCGATATAAATGTGGAAAAGCTCAGGCGTCCACCTCTTAGTTCGCCTTTTTGTCCACCTAAAATATTCATAAGTATTACAAGCAATCAAGAGTTAATGAACAATCAACAAAGCATCCTATTACACTAGTAACCCCGCAATCTGATGCTATCATAATTTTCAGCAATGTCAGGAATGCTCACGAACCCACAGCATTTGCCAGAAAACTTACTACTAACTCAAGGTATCTTCCAAATAAGCTTCAAAATTGCATATTTTTTTTATCAATTGTTAAATTCAGTCCTCTATATCCGTAATACGCGCGCGAGGCTCAAACCTTTGTAGACTACTTTTCTTTTTTTAATTAATCTACTATAAAATCATATATTAAAAATCCATCATCACCCTCGTGGCGAACAGAAATAGTTTTTGCAGTGCTACAATAATTATTAAAAAGTCGTTATGACAGCTATTTATATAAAATAATCCGTTAGAGATAACTTCGTCAAGATACATAATTTGTCAATTCATAAAAAAAATCACTGGATAACTGTTCAAAAGACAGTTTTAACGTGTGAAATGCAGTGTCTTTTAAATTCTGTAAAAGTTGCTAAACGTTTGATATGTCTAGGCATCGAATTGAAAACATTTATTCCTTTATAATAAAATGAATTTTGTGAAGCACAAGTCAAGAAATGTGGTGTTCTTATTTCAACCGCGTTTCTAGTATTATATCTATGAAAGTCACTTCCTCTTTCAATTCGATCACACAAATATCGAGGCAGCAAACCGTTAACTACTTTAAAAATGAACACCATAGTCAAATATACAATTCTTTGCTTCACCGACAACCATTGTAATCAAAGTTGAGGAAGTGAATCTATTACATCTCAAAATCAAACGCATTATTTTATTCTGCAAGCGCTGTAATCTCGATATTTGTGTTGCATTGGACAGAAATAAAATGGAAGGGCAAAAGTCTAGATGAGGAGAGATGATTGATTTGTATAGCTGTATTTTACTGGCAATAGTTAAATCGTTTTTCAATCGACATAGAATTCCATACTTCTTGGCAATTTACTTGATGACATTGTCAATGTGAGAGTTGAACTTAAGTGTGTCATCAATAATCACGCCAAGATATTTAGTCTCCCGAACGCGATCAATAGTCTCATCATCAATTACAACAGAGACGTTCTCATTTACTCGATTCCGCGAAATTACCATAAATTTAGTTTTACTTGCATTCAATTTTAACTGCTTATACTTGAACCATCTACTTAGAGAACGCAAATCTTCATTCAAGTGTAAAACGGCATCATCTAAATCCTTATCTGCAATGAATAACACAGTATCATCTGCAAAAAAAAATTAATGTCACAAAATCGTAAAACACGTCGCAAGTCATTAATATACATAATAAATAACAGGGGCCCTAATACACTTCCCTGGGGCACTCCAAGGTTATTCCCCACGGGACTGGAAACAGAATCATTAAAAACAGTCCGTTGAGTTCTGTCAGACAAATAGCTTTTAAACCATTTATATGCAGTACTCGTAATTCCAAAGCGCTTGATTGATCTTAACAGTAAGGGCCTAGAAATTGTTTCAAAAGCGCGTTTAAGATCCAAAAAAACAGCAACAATCGTATCTTTACACTCCAAGTTATTTTTCCACTTCGCTAATACCAAATTCAACGCGGTTTCACAAGAATGACCTTCCCGATATCCCGATTGTTCTGGTATCAACAAACTATTACTATTTAAATACTCCAACAGCTGGCCTTTAACAACAAGTTCTAAAATTTTCTCTAATGTGTGCAACATGTTGATAATCGTTCCAGCAACTTTTTGAATAGGGACCACTAAGGATTCCTTCCAAATTTGTGGCACATGTCCAGTTTGTGATGATTCATTAATAAGGTCCAGCAAGATGTGGCCAATGACATGAAAGCAATCTTGAATAACTCTAGCATTAACATTATCTACTCCAGCCGATTTTCCTAATGAAAAACAAATAACTCTAAGTTCATCTAATGTGATTGGGTGAAAAACTTCAAATCTACAACTACTATTAACTGGCTGTTTTATTTCGTCAGGTTCATCGACCAATTCAATAGATTGATTAATCAATGAAACGCTATCTACGTGGTCCTACGTGGTTGTAGTCCTTAACCCCGAAGATGCTGCTAGTATTCGCCCCCCTTTCTACTACCTTTAGTCATAAGAAATCTTTTTGATGTACATTGAATTACGGCTCCGCTATGCTGACAAAATTGAGCCTTTAAAAAATGGACCCTTTAAATGCTATACAAAATAAAACCTATAAATGCTATACATTTCAGTGCGGTTACATCTGCTCCCACTTGAATGTCCAATGCATGAACATTGAATCAAGAACCAATCAAACAGTTGCTTCAAAAACCAATCAATTGATTGCTCCATTGCATCGAGAAATTCGCTAACCGCACACATCACCGAATTCGCGTCAGCAATCATCGAAACACTCAAAACACAACAAAACCAAACCAACCTGTTGATCAACACCGTCGTTGCTGTTATTGCCACTCATCAAGAATGCTCTTTGCATAGAACGAAACGAGGAGCCGTAAAACAGTGCTAACAAAAAAATATATCACAAAACAGATAAATCAAAGCAAACACCGTAAAATCCGTCCAACTAGACACACAAACGACGATTCGCCGGAACGCGCATTAGAATAACAATCTAAAGTCTTAATCCAATCCCAATACGTGCATGTGTTGTTTGTGTGTGCGGGAAAGAGGAAGCTTGATTCATTCACTAGGCTGATGCACAGCCCACAAAACTGTCTGCAACACCCTCAAATTCCGCCCATTCACGACTGACGGGTGATTATTCCCGAATCGTACCGCACCGTGACGGCATAAATCAACACACGAACGTAAACAAATCCGGAATGGCTGCGGTCTGCCGATTGGAATTTATAACGTAAACCAAATTATGCAATCAAATTTTTCGTATTTTTTTTTTCGGCGCTAGCACTTGAAAAACTATTTAGCTTCCACGGCGCGCGAATATGGGCTGGAAGCGACCACCTGAAACGAAGGTAAAACTCAGACTCACACCCGCCCGCCCCGATTTCGATAGGCAGCTAGGTAGAACTTTTTTAATCATCATCTGCCGGCAAAACCTCCCTGATCGATATCAGAGCCCCGGCCAGCTGGCTGCGGGATAATGGAGCTTTTCCATCGACAACAACTTGCTATGAATAAAGTCTCAAAAGTCAGGCAATTGTCAGTCAGGTGGGAGTGGGTGATGGTGGTGGGTAGGGAAGATCCAGTGATGCAACGCAATCCATTTTAGAATTCCACTGAAATCGATCATCGTTAACGCATTTTACTACCTTCGGCCCTGCGGGAATGCAACGGCAGGCGAGTGGAGCCGGTTAGGGAGTTATGCTGGACTAATCGCTGCGTTGCACATCAGTTTTTGCTCTTACTGCAAAACTGACAGCTGCGGGAGCACTGAGAAGATATTTTTTTTTCGCCTTGACTGTTTTTATATTACGAGCTGAGCATCTGGTATTGTAACTAGGTTCTTTAATTTCGAGAAATATTTAATAAAGTTCACGTGCGCAAATAACACTCACGTAACACAAATTTCACAAATTAAAAGCTTGTTTCATAGCAAAAGAATTTTCATTGCCATTGACAGACTTTCGCACGATATTGACAAAATTGCTCTTCACATAGCCACTGATAGACTTGATCCTCAAAAAAACCTAAATCATTTATTTCATTTATTTCATATATCATTTATCTAGGCAGTTTAGAACGTAAATGCTTCTTCACTTTAACGGCTCCATCTAATTGTTTTGCTCAAGTCATTTAATTTCGATTCTAATTTAGCTAATAAATAACAGCATTGTTACTGACAATTGACATGGTTTGCCTAGACGATGACTGTTAGCTCAAATGAGTGACCAAAGCAGAATTTTGAATATCACCGAGATTTTGCAGCACTGTCAAAGATCCACAGAGGGCGCAAAGGTTTTTTTTTTTTGGAAATGTAACTGATTTGAAAAGTTAAAATGCGCAAAAATTGATTATGGATTCAAGCTTTATTTTTTAAGCTGCATAAAAACACTAAATTTAAAAGAAATATTTAACTACACTAAACGTTTACTAACTGAACGAGACTTTAATAAAAATCGCAACTCTTTTTAGCAATTCTATGACAACTGTCAAAATAAGTAGTCAGCTGATCAAATTTTGACAGAAGTGATCAAAATGTAGGTCTGAATTATCAAAAATTCTCAAAATTTCCCTTTCAGTTTAGGGACCATATACATGTTTCCGTAGTCAGTGTGCCTACTCATTTTGCTAAATAAAATTCCCTGCCTTTTCCAGGTTTGTTTTTCAGGATTTAAATGGAAAATTTTCAGGATTTTAAAGCAATATTTTTTTAACACGTTAAAAAATATGCTATCTTGGGTTAAACAACAACTCAAGTGCCACAAACGATTTTATTAATTGTACAATCGACTGAAAGCTGATACTACGTTATCGCTGGTAACTGTTGAAGTCAACGTTGCCAGATATACCGATTTATCGGTATTTATAACGATTTTCGAACTTGATACCGATGTACACATAAGCTTTCTTATAATAGAGCATTTCCAGCCCAAAACGCAAACCGGTTGGTCATGAGTGTTTCCGATTTGAATGAAACATTTCTCACGTGTTCGCTGCTACTAATGGTTGCATTTTTCATTTAAATATGATTTTTTCCTCCAGAGTAACTTTTAAAAAGGGCGTATAAAAAAATGGATTATTTTTTTTTCAAAAAATCATAACTTGAAAATTATTGATCTGATCAAAATGACATATCAGAAGAAGTTTTAGGTAGTTAAATTATCTCTGCGGAAAAAAAACACTGAAAGAAAAACTTAGTAAATTAGTATTTAAAAAACGTAAAACGATGATTATCTCAAAACACCCCCCCTTCGATCTTTATAATTTTTTTTTTCAAGAAAACTGAAAAAATGCCCTAATATTTGGTGAAGAGTGTATGCTGGTAACTTTCTTAAAAAAAAATCTATAATTTTTGAAATTTTTGTTGGTTTTTACAAGTTGGTGAAATTGCATATTTTTTAGTAAAATAGTAATTTATTTGGATTCTACGCATAATTTTCAAAAACTTTGCATATAAAAACTTTTTTCCTAAGTAAAGCCGTTCTCAAGTTAATGCAATTTAAAAAAAATAATTATAATAATTTTCTACATTTTGGGCCATATTCAAATGTAAGTCGTGATGTCCAGCAACGAGATGTTTTTCCATGAATATATATTAAAAAACAAACAATTCATTCTCAAACATGGTAGCTGTCAGACTTACCCGTTTCTATTTAGACGCAGCAGAAAAGAAACAAGTTTATAAGTAAATACTCTCAAATATACCCAAATAATCAACAAACCCACTCATGTGCCTTTTTTCTGTCCTCTATTAGTTGTATACCTGGATAGAATTGTGTATGTCATAACAGAGGCTCAAAACATAAACAGGTAAACAAATATGTTATTAAACCTGTAATTGAGATAAATTCTCTAGGTACTTCTCTGACGTATACCATATTGTGCCTTAAGAGCTCATCCCGCGATATCACAACTACATAAAAAGGCACCCCGTGGAGGCTTATTACACTCACACTTAAAAAAGTTTGCTATAATCAATTGTACCTAATGAAGATAGGTATAATGTCAACATTGTAATTATTCTGCTACATATATATATATATATATTGGGACGTTCTTCACCTGTTCTGTATCCGCTGATTTGCCGCAGATCCCGCCTCTCAAGGGTGAACAAACTGGCTGTCTACAAACAAATCATAGCACCAGCGATCCTCTACGCAGCTCCCCTGTGGGAATCATGTGCACAGACTCACAGGAACAAAATCCAAATCACTCAGAATATAGTGCTGAGGATGGTTCTTGATCGTCCTTTCGACACTAGAATAACAAATTTACATGAAGAGGCTGGCATTGCCAAAATAGATTCCCGAATTAACGAAATTAAGACTAAATTTGCACAAAAATGTATTTTATCAGAACATGTATATAGTAGTTGTAGGTTAGTTGTAGTTGTAAATAGTAGTTATAAGTAGTCTCCTTTTTTCAAATTTTAAACAAACCAATCCCACCAAGGTGGTCATTCTTAAAACAGGCCTGATAGGACTAGGAACTGTAATTAATAATAATTTTAATTGAAAAGGAACTAAAGCTGAAAAGACGCATCTGTGTCACTTGATAAGGTATACATGTAAACCACACAATACAAGAAATAAAGATCATTTAAGTCAAGTTCTTCACCTGTTCCATTCAGTTCATCTCTCTTAGCGTTTCAAGTTAAAAAGCAAGTAGTTTTTTTTTACGATGGATAACAATTTCAAGTGTTGTAAACCTCTACCTAAATCAATTTCAAAGCATGACACAGTAGCAGTTCAGTTGTTTATCTCAAAATTATTAGAATTTTTAAAATCGCAAATAACAGTCCAAAAGTGTATTTTTATGTTAGATAGAGCAGCATCACAATACAAAAACATAAAAAATTTTGCTAGCCTTTGTGGATTTAAAGATAAGCATAATGTAGAAATGGAATGGCATTTTTTGCAACTTCACACGGCAAAGGTCCTTGTGATGCGATTGGCGGTACCCTTAAGAGAATGGCAACCAGAGCAAGTTTAGCTAAGTAACACGAGCACCCTATAACGAACCCTAAACAACTGTACGACTGGGCAAATAGTCGTAAAGAAGATCTTCAAACAAAAATGTCATTTTGTTATGTTTCTACGGAAGAATACAAAAAGGCTGACACGGAATTTGATCCAATTTTTAAGAAAGTGAAACCAATTCCTGGAACTCGAAAATATCATTGCTATATTCCAGTTTCAAACAACCAAATTGCAGTAAAAATATTCTCTAATTCAAACGGTACACCCAAATTATTCAATGTATTCAAATAATATGAGTTGTAAAATAAAATAATAAATATACATACTGTTTCTTATCTCAACAAATCTTTCATTTGACCACATCAACGTGCTTCTCTTCCGCTGCCTCTAGATAGAAACGGGTAAGTCTGACAGCTACCATATCTGAGAATGAATTGTTTGGTTTTTAATATACAATCATGAAATAAAATCTCGTTGCTGGACATCTCGACGAACATTTGAAAATGGCCTAATATGTTGAAAATTGTTATAATTATATTTTTTTAATTCGCATTAACTTGAGAACGGCTGGACTTAGGAAAAAAGTTTCTATGTGCAAAGTTATCGAAAATTATGCGTAGAATCCAAATAAATTACTATTTTATAAAAAAACATGCATTTTCATCAACTTGTAAAAATCAACAAAAATTTAAAAAATTATAGCTTTCTTTTTAAGAAAGTTACCAGCATACACTTTTCACGAAATTTAAGGGTATTCCATCAATTTTCTTGAAAAAAAAAATTATAAAGATCGAAGGGGGGGTGTTTTGAGATAATCATCGTTTTAGGTTTTGTAAATACTAATTTACGAAGTTTTTTCTTTCAGTGTATTTTTTCCGCAAAGATAATTTAATTACCTAAAACTTCTTCTCATATGCCGTTTTGATCAGATCAATAGTTTTCAAGTTATGATTTTTTGGAAAAAAAATAATCCATTTTTTTATACGCCCTTTTCAAAAGTTACTCTGGAGGAAAAAATCATATTTAAATGAAAAATGCAACCATTAGTAGCAGCGAACACGTGAGCAATGTTTCATTCAAATCAGATGGGGTCGAGACAAAATTGACATTTTTTTTAACGATTTGAGCTAGAAATGCTCAATACCGATTTTTGAGATTTTACACCGATTTATACCGGTTTTTTTTAAATAATTAAAATTATTATTGCCTCTCTGCGCTGAACTGTCAGAGGAAGCTATTGTGAGAGACATTCTTTTTCTGAATATCTCACATTTTTAAGCCTAAAAAAGCTCAAAAATTGTTCATCTTTAAAAATGTCTCTTTCGACTAATGATTCCATTACTTTTGGGTAAGTTCAAAGATCTGTAAGGGTAAGTTAAAATAAAGACAGTTTCATTAACTTCTGCTAAAAATCGAGAACCCGGGCATTTAAGAAAAGTACAGAGAACTCCAGTGACCTTACGGAAACATTTCGAAAAGTTCACAAGTCCAAGGAACTTCAGGGAAATTTAATGGTTTTCAGGACAGTTCCATTTATTTCAGGAGAATTTAAAAAAATTTTATGGTTGCTCTGAGAGCATAAGGATCAATTGATTTCGAGGAAATTACTGAAACTTTGAAGGAGTTCAGAGAAACTCGGGGAATTTCCGAAAACTTCAGCGAAGTTCCGAGTGGTTCATGACAATTTTGAGAACGTTAGCGAAGTTGCATGAACATCAGAACATTGGGAGAACATTTTAAGGGAAGTTCCGTGCTTTCTAGTGGCAGTTTCGAAATAAAAAGATTTATAAAATCTATTTAATTTATAAAAGTTTGGAAGATCAAAGAACTTCAAGGGGGAGGGGTAGCTCATCGATTCTTCCGGTTCGCCTCCTAGCATCGTGCTATAAGGTACCAGGCGATAACCAGGGTAGTTGATCGATAGCTCGATGACGTCATTTCGTTGGCGTCTGCTTTGGGAAATTCTCATAGCAGGCGTTGACGATGGGACGTTGTCGAGTTATTGAATAGCAACTATCGTGGTAACTCACCGATTACCTGTCGATCTGCCAAATTTGGAAAGACGTCTGCATTGAATTGTCTCTTATAATAATATTCCGCCCACTATATCACAAGAAATTGCGAGTAGCTGAGTGGAATGGAGATAAGTTAAGCATTGGGTACAGGACCAAGTCTCCCCTGGGTGGTGCCAAAAGATGAGCGCAATAGAATCATCAAGTTGCCATAAGGCACGGAATGAGACTATTGCATGGCTGGGTAGTCAGAGTCTTCTATTCGTTAGTCATTTCAGGTGGATTAGAACAGGTTTAGGTGGGCGTTGGCCAGATTTGGATTTTTCAGATGTAATCCTGGATAGGACCCTGTCATTGAACGTCGCGTGAAAGTGGAACTTAATGAAGGCCTAAGTACTTTTTCGTAGTTTTTAGTTTTCGGATTTGAAAGATCGTCGGTTACAGTGGCCTGCTTACTGAGCAGAAAAACGCGATCCCAGGTCCTTACATATCAAAGAGATTTATGGTAAAATCGCTTGTGTATCGTGTATTTTGCGAAACTCGTTGTTGTCGTTGGTTCCGGGTTTGAATGGATACACACATTTGAGCAACGGTATTATGTGATATGAGGGGCTCGGTGGCCTTAGAGCAACCGTTTTTGCTTACTGAGCAGAACGTCATGAGTCTAATCTCAGGCCCATCCACATTCAAGATTCGTCAATCGTTTTATTGGTTAATATGACTACATGGTAATAACAGCAACTCGGTAATTAAAAAGGTGCTCGTCTGCCTAGTGGCAAACGTTTTTGCTTACTGAGCAGAAGACCGTGGGTTTAGCCCCAAGCTCCTTCGCGTTATATGATCGTTAGGACATCAATTCAGCTTATCGTTTACCAAAACGAACCCTGCTGCAAACCCAACCCTCTTATCCAACATCCCAGTGATTACTCGTGGAAGTGCAGAGGTGTTCTCGGCTTCCATCAAAGCGAGTGTCATGTCAACACAATCCTTCCCATTCCTTTCTTGACCTGTGTTCGGGCGCGGCCGGCGCTGGTATTGCCTAATTTAAGATCACCAGTTTTTACACATTGAGGATGATTGCTAGTCCCAAGCATCGTCTATTGGTTCTCTGTGTAATTACAGCTGATCTGGCAGTAACAGAGTAGCAACCGTGGGCGGTCAATCAAGCTCAAGCTCAAGCTCAAAGAACTTCAATGCTGATGTTCTATTGATTTCAAGAAAATTGTGGTAGCACTTAAGAAGTTCCGAAATCTTCAAGATAGTCCAGAGATCTTCAAAGTTTCAATAGTTTCAATATAATCAGGGAAGTTCCGAGTACTTCGAGGATGATCAGAAAACTTCAAAACAGACCTACTAACTTCCGAAAAATTGTAACTTTTAAAGAGTTCCGAGGAATTATTCGATATATTTCAGAGACATTTCTGATCTTCAGGGATGTTTTATGAATATCTGGAAAAAAAATGGATCGTTAGAACATTTAAGGAACTTCAGGGAGTATTGCGCTGACATTCCCCATAATTATCTTTCTTCCTCAACTTCTCCTTGACATGTCTGTCAACAGTTCCATAAGTGCATTGACTTCCGACTTTCTCCAGAAGTTTCTTCCGATCTACCTAAGGAAGTTTCTTCCGTCTTCTCCAGGAAGTCCCTCTAATCTTCTACCGGATTTATCTATCAAATTATCCCAGAAGTTCTTTCCTCTGGAAGTTACTCCATAAGCCATTCTCCGAGGGCTTTTTGGACTTCTATTGGAAAATTTTTCCTAGCTTCTTCTGGCTTCCCCTGGAATATGCTTCCGATTTATGAAACTTTTCTGGCTTCCACTAGATGTGCCATCCGATTTTTTTTTTTTCGAAAAAAATAAATTTTCGCCAGAAGTTAACCATCATTTTTCTTGGAAGCAACCCGATTTTTTTTTGCGGCTTAGCTCACAACTTTCTTTAAACTTCCTCCAGAAGAACTTTTTTATTTGCTTTCTGGAAGTTGTTTCGATTTCCTTCAGAAACTAACTCAAACATTCCCAGGAAATTTCTCCCCACTAAAGTAGTAAATGTTCCGTTCTTACCCTAGCAGCACACGTGTCACTGAAAAGTCGTAGTAACTTGTTTGCAAATTAGTCTAGTCACAATCAAGTTGCAGCAACCTATTTTGATGGAAGTGTGTTCCTTGGGTAGTTCAAAAGTTTGAAATTTCGCCTTCAAAAACGCGTATATAAAAATATAAATACTGATAAATACCGATTTTTGATTTTGAAATTTGATTAGTGATTATAATTAGTGTTCAGCATTACACTGACAACAACCATGCATGTTCCGGGGGCTATTGCTATTGAAGACCTATTACGTATAGAAGGCGCGTTTTTGGAGAGGTCGTATTTATGATTTAACTGTATCTAAAACGAATACCTCATTACTTTTTCATAGTTATGAGATACTACTTCATGGACTACAAACATATCACAAAAGATCAAAGTATTGGTCGCAGTGATTGTGACTCGAAAAAAAAAATAACTGAATTTTTAATACTTTAATTTTGAACAGAAATGCTGGGTATTAATTCCAACATACGATCTACTAATGTATTATGTTTTTCCATGTGATACTTATTTGTCATAGCAACATTTTACAAGGACAGATTTCGAAAAGCTTGGATACTAATATTTGCAAAAACGAAAAATTATGATTTTTTTTCTAGATTTAAGACTTAAAAATGTTTTAATGTGCCAGAAATAAAAACAATCAAAAATATATGACAGTTGTTTTATTTTAATTTCGCAAAATTAAAATATTCGAAACATTGCATGGTTTTACATATGCTTGTAAGTTTTGAATATCCAGAATCTTGTAAATTTCTCAATGTCCGTAATTTTGGAGTGAGAACTCACATTTCATAAGTCCTGTATTCGTACACTCATGCTCTATCGTAGTCTCCTCACACAACACAAACGGTAGAACAACATTCGAGCGAAAAAAAAATTGTCAAATAACTATCATATGGACATGTGTGATTTCGATCTAATTCCTACATTTTCAGAGTTGGTTGGAAATGCTAACATGAAGCTTTAGTGTGATGATTTATTAGCTAGAGAATGATCTTTAGAAGAGGGTAGGTGGATAGTTCCGTTAGAGTACGGCAGTATGAAAATTGAATAGAAGTTGAAAATGAGCGAAGGGCCATTAATGCGACAGTTTTTCAAGATAGACGCACATTTTTGCCTAACCCGTACGATGTACGCGGGGACTTGAAGTATGTCTCCAAGTCCACAGGCAAAAATGTGCGTCTATCTTGAAAAACTGTCGCATTAATGGCCCTTCGCTCATTTTCAACTTCTATTCAATTTTCATACTGCCGTACTCTAACGGAACTATCCACCTACCCTCTTCTAAAGATCATTCTCTAGCTAATAAATCATCACACTAAAGCTTCATGTTAGCATTTCCAACCAACTCTGAAAATCGTTAACTTCGCGTATGAAGTAACATAAAAACACTTTGAATGTCCTAAATTTTGTTAAATTTAAATAAACCATTTCAGATCAGAAATGTTATTACTAGGGCATCGTTTCCTACTATTTTCAGAACACGCACCAGCACAACATTAACAGCTCTTATGATGGTAAATACTAAAATACATAAATCCGTGACGGTCTTCGACGACAGTGTCGAATGACAGAGACTGTCATATGACATTTTAGTTTTGTACTGTACTTTAATAGCTTGTTTTGCAAGCCAACTATCACAGAAAACGCATCGACTACAGTGACCGCTTACAGCACTGATCAGCACCCACGAAATATATAAAATATGAAATTGCTACTCTCTGGCTGCTGCGCTACAACAAACAGAGAGTAGCAATTCCTTTATTGGGCCGTATGAATAAAAAGAGTTTACTTTACTTTCCCGTGCTTTTCTTACGGGAAAAGTAAAGTAAACGCTTTTATTCATACGACCTATTGTATGTTTTGTGGAAGCTGACATTTGTGCAATTCTAGATAGAGCTGGAATTAGGGCCTAACAGCTTTTGTAAACAATGACTTCTTTTGATGATTTCTTGAAATTCAAGGCTCGCCCATGCAAACCAACATCCCCATTGGGTAGGGAAAGACTTTCCCTATGCGATGGTTATGTTGGTCTGCGTGGGCGTGCCTTGAATTCCTAGAAATCATCGATAGAAGTCATTGTTTACAAAAGCTGTTACGCCCTAATTCCAGCTCTATCTAGAATAATTCTAGAATTATTGAGGTTTCACGCCAAGGCTTCCATAGAGTATGTTGGCCTATGGATTTAAAGATTGGGCCCATCAATGAAAATCTCGTGATCTTAAATATTTGTTTAGTACAATGCGTCATCCGGACAATACAAATGTATATTTTTGGAAATGGCCGCTAATACCGAAGTAGTTCTCTACATAATGAAGATCCCTTTCAGTTTCCCTGGATTTGTTCCCGTAATCCTATAGAGCATTTGTTTGATTCATGCATGCACTTTGACAGGAGGCGGTTACCTAACGGCTGTGAGAAGCAATATCAATATCATCAAATTCTGTCAGGCAAACCAGCTCCTGCCATTCCGTTAAATGGATTATTGGTTTGTCGTTGCTCATGAAGCTGTTTTCAGGCTGCTAGTTCTGAACGGTTATCTGGATTTGGTCTGAAGGCGTTTCAGGAAAATTCAAAAATTCATGATCTGTGCACAAAACAGTCAAGTTCAATGAGTCATTTTCATATGAATATGAACTGCCAACTGCCTCATCATTCACTGCCTCGTGAAAGTCTGAATGATTGAGAAGTAAACAAGTCACTGACAGCACTCAATCAGTAGCTCAGTGAGCACGTTTATTCTATACTAACATTTGAAAATGGGCGTAATTCCCAAATGACCATATTGAGAAAATCGCTTCCGAATTTTGATGACCTAAAAATTAATCCTATTTCACGACTTTCCTTTTTCTGGATTATTTTATAAGCTTGACAAGTAATCAGTGTGACAGTGTAATCTATCATCATGCATCACTAAAAACTCAAAAAATGTTTTCTTTGTCGTGAAATTGAGAAGAAAACATCATACGCCCTGATAATTTCTTACATGTTGTTACCCCTCGGATCTTCCATCCTTTGAACTGCCAACACTGGTGATATGCCGTGCAAGTACACCCTCGGGATTTTTTGTTTGTTGTTCCGCCTTGGTTCTTCGTTCGAAAATTTTGTGAGAGTGGAATTACGCCCGGAGATTTTTTTTGGTCTTCTTTTTGTTCGTTGTTTACACGTGAAATATAAATCGGATGCATTCCAAATGAATCGGGCGTGACTAGATACTACAGAATCAGTACGTTTGACATATTAAAACAATATAATTCGTAGTTCTGGTGCAAGGTGTAACAACCAGATGCATCATAGAGTTGACAGTTGGAAATACGCCATGTAAGAAGAAACGTTTTTGATGATTTTAAATTATATTTTCATCTACTTTTTCGTATTTATCGACTAGTTTGTGAGCTGTTCTCTCTATTTGTGGCAAAATAAGGTTTGTTTACATTTTGGCTCTTACGTCACTTTCAAATGTTAATCTAGTATTCTTCCTTGATGGTACCCAATCCTTGTTTTGAATGACTGAGCGTACATTTTCTATGGAAAAATGCCTCAATTGCATGCATGTGAGCGAAGGTAAGCGGTGTGAGTAGCCTGTTCGTGAGTGACTCAATGTTTTTGTTGGCTCTTTCATTGCCTCGTCCTTTACCGTTTGGTACAAACGGTCTGGACAGAGCAATGAATTGAATAGTGCAGTGCTTTCACACTCAGCCTAATCAGTCGATAATGTTATGTTCTGGTGCCGATGAAATTTCAAAAATAAAATCTGAAGGAGCCCTGGCGACAAACAGATTTTAAATTAGCACAATAGACCGATTTTCATACAAACTAGCCAAGTTTGACATGTGGCAACTATGTTTTGTAGAGATGAACTAGCTAGGTAGGCTGGTAGTGGATTATGCAGTAGTATTGACTACAATAACGAAAAAGTGACCAAATAGTGACTTTAAAACAATAAAAAAGTGACCAATATAGTAACATTTATTCATTGGAAAGATATAAGAGATATGAATCTAATTTGTCATTGAATGCGATCCGCTTTGACAAATATTATAAATTCTTAAACCACAATAAGCATTTTACAAGCTTTTTTTTTTTAATAAAACAAAAGGATCTTTTAAAATTTTTTTTCGTAAAATCACTATTGATTGGATAATCAATAGGTTAATTTGTAACCTCCATTTTCTCACACAGTGCTCATTTTTCTGCCACGTTTTTTTGGAAACCAACCGTTGAATAAGTTGAATTTAGATTCAGATCGCGAATTGGTTGAATTTCGAGATGTGAAAGATTGAACATAAAAAATTTATTAGGAAATCTTGAAATTGAAAAAAATAATTGTCTTGGACAAATTCGTCAATTTTAAGGACAAGCCATTTTAAAGATCTCGAATATAGAAACTTCTGTAAAACTTCAAACATAGACAAATTTTATACACTCAGTTCTTTTTTTACACGGGGGATACGGTCCGTGTAAAAAAAAACCGTTTAAAAAAAAACCTACGAGATTTTGATTTTTCGCATGCTTAAATGTTTTTAAAAAATCGGATTTTGATGCCATTTGTAATTAAAGCATGATATGGTCCATATAGACATATTTTAAAAATTTCTGTATTTACACCAAAAATTGTGATTTTTTTTTAAGTATGCCATTCGATTACAAATAGCTTGAAACGGATAATGTGATTGGAATCAAGTCGATAGGTTGTATCGTTGTCGAGAAATCGTTAAAAACGTACCGTGTAAATCGTGGAAAACCGTGTAAAAAAACCGTGTAAAAAAAAACCGTGTAAAAAAAGACTTCAGTGTATAGAAAATATTTCATGAAGTTATCTAAAATCTGGGATTGAAAATTTTCTGATTCTGAACTATACAATTTGATGGGCTTGGAAAAGAACTTCTTAAAAAAAAGACCACTACATGATTTTTCGATGTTTTCCGATACTAAAGCTTCCGGCCCACAGTGGGGCAGCGAAGCCATTCGCGTGGCCAAAACCTCTAGCGCCGTTGGTTTGCTTTCTACAGCAATACAATGTTCTACAAAGTTGTTCAATACTAAAAGCGCCATCTTTTGAATGTTTCATATTAGTTCATTTTTACGCCACATAGGTGGCGCTCGAGTCTATCTTTTGAACGGAGCATCCTAGTCGAATGGTTTTTAAAGCAAAGTTGTGTAATTTGAAGTGATGAGAAATGTTGTTGAAGACATTGAAACTCTATGACTCATATTAAGCGAGATATTGGGCAATTAGGAAAACTAACCTCTAAAATTGCGTTTTTTTTTTCCTTTTTTCACCTATATACGTCAAATGTATAAGTTTTATACTCTGATAATTAACAAAATGGTTTGACTCATCCAATAAATACTCATTATTTTTTATACCATGCTTTATTATATAGCTATTAACATAAATGTCATAAAAATGTCAATTACTCAAAATATAGCAAAAAGTAGCAGCCAATTTTTTTACAGTGATTAGTGTAGACCTTGTTGGGTAAAGTAACGACCACAGTTCAACAGGCAACTGCAGGCATTTTCATATAACATTATTTGAATATTGCATACACGCTTAGAAAAATTGATGTAATTTTAGATGCTCTGAGACTGACATATACGAGCTTGAAATTTGACATAAAATTGAGTCATAACAGACCCGAAATTCAAGTCAATCAAACGTAGTTTTCGCCGAGTATCGAACTTTTCATTCTCGGAGACCTTAATTTTACATGAAATTTGTTTTTATTTTTCATACCTTATGTCAAAGATTGATTCCGTCTCGTGTAAAATTAGTTATTTCTAAGTGTGTGTGGTAAATTCTTTCAAATTTGTTGAAATTTTGCTTTGTGTGTAAAACATGATAAGATGTTATTGATCTGAATAGATTACAAACAATCAGAAACAAAAGCCCAAAAGCACGCAGATTCTTCACTAACGCAACATTTATGTTAATAACTTTATAATAAGGCATAATATATAAAGTAATGGGTATTTATTGGATGAGTCAAACCATTTTGATAATTATCAGAGTATAAAACTTTTACATTTGACGTATATAGGTGAAAAAAGGAAAAAAACGCAATTTTAGAGGGTAGTTTTCCTAATTGCGCGATATCTCGCTTAATATGAGTCATAGAGTTTCGATGTCCTCGACAACATTTCTCAACACTTCAAATTACACAACTTTGCTTTAAAAACCATTCGACTAGGATGCTCCGTTCAAAAGATAGACTCGAGCGCCACCTATGTGGCGTAAAAATGAACTAATATGAAACATTCAAAAGATGGCGCTTTTAGTATTGAACAACTTTGTAGAACATTGTATTGCTGTAGAAAACAAACCAGCGGCGCTAGAGGTTTTGGCCACGCGAATGGCTTCGCTGCCTCACTGTGCGGCCTTCAAAGTTTTATCGAAATTCAGGTCTTTAAAAAACTCTCTAGCGCTTGGAAAGTTTCCTAGACCTTTCTCCAACATATTAGGTTTGGAAACCTCAGAAAATTTGTGATATCTCGAGATCATAGACAATGGAAAAAAAAATTCGATATCCTAATTTTTCTTGAAGATTATTATTTATTATTATTATTATTATTATTATTAGACTTGAAACAAATGCACTCTGGCCATCCTATTTAAGAATTTAAAAACTTTTTTTTTGCGTTTTTTTTCAGTTTTAAAAATGTTAAATATGGGAAAATATCCCAATTACCGTTACAAGTTTTATCGCATGATAAAACCTAAATCCTTACTTGAAGCATAGCTTATTATTTCGCTTAAATGTTAACCCTGAAGAATACAGTATGTAACATGTAGTAAGGTCAAATTATGTTATGCTCAATTGGGGATTGGAATTAAGAAGAGAAATGCAAGGAAATTCCAATGATGATTTTTTAAATAATCTTATAAGAATCTTTACAGGATTCCAAGAGGATGATTTGAGAATACTTAGTAAAATTTCAAGGAAAGTATTTTTTTATTTATAGTAATTTTCATACTCTCGGATCATTCGTGCTTTATCCGGGTGAGATTTGAACTCTTGATTTTGGAGTGAGAGGTATGGATTCAGATCTTAATGTTTTATAGACTAATCTCGGTATTCAAAGATGTCCTAATCTTGGTATCTGGTTAACACAAATTGCAGAAATTAATGTTTAATTTATCTCTATGTCCGGTGTCGAACTTTGCATGCCAAGCATGATTGGAGTTTGCAAGGAGTTTGAGATGGCATGAATCTGCTTCTCTATCTTGAAGTAGCTTCGTAACAGGATATGTCTCGCTATGCCTTTATACTAGAACTACTTTACTAGGAAAACTGTAGCAAAAGATTTCAAGCAATGACACCATATGCATTCCAATGAATCCATATGAAATTCTATAAATTTAGCTATCGTAGTAGGAACAACGACAAAATCACCGCTTGATCCGGGCGCGAACAAATTGCGAGTGAGAGTAAAGAATAATATGGAAGTTGTAAGCAAGAGAATATAATGATGTATGTGTTATAAAGCTGATTGATTGCAAGTAACATTACAAGTTTAAAAGTTTAAATGATTCTTCAAGACCAAATAATGGCCTACAAAAATCAAAAATTTTACTTGGGATGAGTATATATAATCTTTCCCTGTGCAATTTGGGTTTTCCCGCATTTTTCCCGGTAAATCTGAATTACCGGTTTTTTCCCGGATTTCCCGGTTGGATGGACACCCTGTAAGATTCACGTAAAGCCTCCTCTAATACATGAACGATATACTTAGATACCTCTAATTGTTACTTAAAGTTAAAGTTTGCTAAAATTTAAAATTCCAGAGGTATGAAGTTTCTGAGATCTACCTTTTTTCAAACCATAGAATCTAGATAAGATTCCTGTTCCTGTTACATTTCTTTTTTCCATGTTAACATTAACAACACTGAAAATGTTCTTGGCTGGAATCAGAATTTAAATTGTGATAATTTTGTTGTTGAAACTACTTCAATGAACACATCAATTTTTGCAATAAGATCAACAAATGCTATCTATGTGTCAGGCACATTTTTTTCCCTCTGTTTGGGACATAACACCACTGCGACCAGCAATTTGATCTATTGTAGTATATCCCGTGTCCTTAGTTTAGTCCATGTCGTATTACTCCATCGCTATTGAGAAATGATAAAGTATTCGATTTTTTTTACAGTTGTCATTCTCGCATTTATCGCAAGGATCCGACTCTAATTGAAAGGTCCCGCTATTTATACCATTCGGAGTGTTGAAACACCCTCCAAAGGCGCGCCCCTTTGTCTGTCAAAATTGGATTCCTTAGCAACAAAATTAAGGTATGACACCGATAATGACCATGGATCAGAACCCTAGTCTTAATCACTTTAAACTAGGGAACAACGAATAGAAGATTAGGAATCACATAGATGAAGACTAACTAACTCATTTTTTTTCCTTGTTCAAGATCATCCGCGGTGGACAAAGCCAAGTCTTGTCACTATCAACAAGGCATAAAAAGTAACAAGGAATAAGATGTGTTCCTTGGATTACTGAAAAATCCTGTTCCCCTAGTTTGAAGTAGTCAGGACTAGGAATCGGTGGTAGATCTTACATCCCGTAACGTACCACGAAAAGGTGATCAACCCACGTTACGGGGCGTGTCAGGCACATGCTTTCTATGTGTACACATAAATGTCATGTGCTACGGGCATACAAACTTCTAATTTGATCATAAAATGTATGTCTATTTCTTAGTGGATTCTGTTTAAATGTAGGCATATGAAAATTATCCGGATAATTTAACTATGTGTGCAATTTTTGAGTGTATACAACAATTGTTTAACATTCTAGCTGGAGCAAGAATTCATTTATTTACACATTCAATGCATAAAAATCTAAATTTTGTCTATGTTCCTTGTAAAATTCCAGAGCCAACAAAAAACTACTAAACGTACCTTTACCCCACCCGAATCGGCTCATTTAGATCAAATCATCCGCCAGATCCCGAGAGCTATGCAAGTAATGACGCATCGGATATATCAGCATGCACTATTATCTGGTGTAACACGCACATTTTTTTTCTACCCACCATTCACTACTAGAGTACTTACACTCCAGTCAATCGGTATTAAGGTTCAAGCTTGACTTTTTCCACCATCATCAGTAGCCAGCAGTAATCACTTTCGATGTTGATGTACTTTCTGTGGGAAAAATTAATTATTTATGCTTCGTTTCATTCCACCTTTTCCGACCATCCTCCCCCACTTCCCCCAAGAGTCGTTCCCCTGCGTCGAGTGCCTTTGTTCTAACATCGTAATAACGTAGGCAGCAGCACCATCTCGGGGTGATAACGCGAACGGAAGAGCGGAAGTTTACAATTTCCATTCCTAGACCCCAAATCATTGTTTGGCGATTCTTCTTTTCTGTTTATCTACTTTGCATGAATTTTTAAAGGACGTACGTACTACGACGCCGTTTGACGTTGCCCTGTTTGACGTAGCGGAATTCCATTGAATCGCATGAAGTCGCATCCGTAAAACATCTTGTTCTTAATTTATCGCCAGTAGTGGGAAGTGACGGCATGTCTACAGCACTAAAGGGAAGGGGGAAAGTATTGCGATTACCGGCGACGTAACAGCAGGCAATTAATCAATTATCATTCGACGGTGATATGTTATATGTATCCATCGAGACTAGTCGAAAAGGTCGATATAATTAATACCGAACCCCCGACTGGAGGCAGCAGCCTGTCAGCGATTATTCAAATGAGTGATGATGCTCTTTTCAGGCGACCGTCCGGGGAATGACGTCCACAATACTGTTCTAGACGACGACGACGACGACGACGACGATGATATAAGCTTGCTCTAATCCTACGGCAGTGTGTTGCGGTTCAATGGGATCGGATGCGCAGATCCTGATGAAAAGGGCATATAGAAATGGTTGTCAGTCTCGTAATGGCTATTATGAACAGACAAACGCTGCTGTTCCTGCACTGTGCATTTACACGCGGGTTTAATTGTGGAAATATATACGCCGTTTATTATTATTGCTACACATCTAATAAACATAAATTTTTATTGCTTTTAGATTTTCCTGCCCTTGCTCCGTGAGTGTCTGTGGGGGGAGGGGTTCACTCTATCGTCAGAGTTTTTCAGCACACGAGCACGCGCTTATTCAGTTCACACGATGTATTTTATCTTGATCGAAATCTGACAAATGGGAGCAAGACACCTATTAGGGTGTTAAGGTGATGGATTAGGTGGGAACTTGTTTGAGCATTACGCATATTTCTGAAATCCACTATTTGCTTGAGCAACATATTATGGATGCTATTTGAAAGTGATGCTTCTTGCATGAATTTTAGTAAACTCGGTAAATGAAAAGACCAACGAGTAAGGGAGTATCTCGAACAATCTCTTAGTTCAAACTGTTACAAACGCGTTCAGCCTACCGGCCTTTGACAAGTTTACAGGTATCTGGAGCATAGAAAAGATTTAAAAAAATCCGTGTGGGACTGAAATCCATACACCAGAAAGAAAAACAATTCGAAATCCGTGCATTTCATACTAAATGTTTACATTTTGCATGAGGTGTACGTACAGTGTATTTAAAAAAAGATCGTACACCTTAGAGGACAATTTTTTAAAACATGGTAAATATATTTTTTTTTTAATCTTGACTGGTGGTTAAACAGATGTTTATTGATTTATTAATATAGTTTTGGTCTTTATTGGAAGAGTCTGTGTGAAGTTAGATTTATTTTAGTAAAACGCTCGATTTGAAACTCGTTACCTAGTGGACGAATTTTAGTAAAATTAGTGGCATATGAATGATCCTTACTACGACTTAAAATTAGCAAAATTTCAAGAAGTCATGATTATTTTATTTCAAGAAAATAAGATTTTCAAGAAAAAGGTGTTTTCCTTAAATTACTCTAACTTTTTGTAAAATCAACCAAAATCAACCTAATACTGAGACAATAATTAATAAATGTATGCTGAGCCAGCTGCCAAAAATTCAGAGACGTATCTCTTTAACTTGTGCTTTTAGAACCGTTTTCCTAAAATTTAAATACAGATTTATGTCATGAAAAATACCAATACACTTTTGGGGAACTTTTGGAATGTAGTTCATGGTACTTTTGATAAAGACAGTGCACAGTGGTCCAGAATGCAGATTTAGGTGGAATGATATGTTTTGAGCCTGCAATTGAAACTTTAGGCTAAAAGTTTCTTCTACAAAGTTGTTCCTTATAGTTAGGCCCTCATTTTTATGACAATGAATTTTAGGGTGGTTCTTATTGTCATTAAAATAAAAAATCTAACTTTTTTGTTTGAATAAATTAAGGTATATATTCTTAGGCAAAGTTATAACTGAGATAATTTCAAGCAACTTTGTATAAAAAAAAAACTTTTTTTGTATTGACTGGTTTAGAGCTATTTTCTTGAATTAAGTTAGGGTGTATCTAAAAAAACAGTTGTTTTGCTCTAGTTTTCTTATTCCAAATTTCTCAACAAAGGTGTCTTCAACTGACTTTCAGATCTTTAGAAGATTCACATTTTTGCTCCACAAAGCTTGTCAATATCTTTCGCCGATCAAGAGTTATTGACGTTTTTCTACTAACAATATGACCTTTTCAAATGTTAATATGTCTGGTTGGGGCTAACAAAAAAAAGTTTTTTTACGGAATTTGAAAGGGCGTATGTTATTCTTAATAATATGAAAAAATAGGAGGTATGTTATTTTTTAAACTCGTGTAAAATCAAATTGAATTTATTCATATTTTTATTATAATTGGGTGTATCTTTTTAATTAGAAGAGATACAGGCCACAACTTTTGTTATAAAACGTACATCTTGCTGTCAGTCTTAGAAGGTGTCACCAATGATGATCATCAAAAAGCCACCAGCAACTTCCAAAGCTAATTATCATATCAAGTAAAACTTTGAGGAACTTCATGGAAAATTTGAAGGGAATGAATATTAATTCCGGCAAACAAAAACTCAAAGAATTTCAAGGAGAACTAAGGGTACGTAACTTCAAGTGGACGTACAGAGCTCATTTAGAGTAAGTTCTGTAAGGTCACGAAGATGTCCAGAGATTTTTTGAGGGGATGAAATCTTTAAAAAAAATAGCATTATTCAGCTATCTTCATAAAAATTTTGTTTAGAAACAGCATTTAAAACATTATTTTGAACTAAAAACAGCGTGTATCTTGAAGTTCTTAGTATTTTACAGATTTGTAACAATGTTTTTTTTTGTAACTCAAAACTTTAACCTTATCTAACGATTATAATTTCGTTTTAATAAAATAGCTTGAGCTAGCAATTAAGCACTGCTTGGAGTGTTGAAAGTCTATCAGCAATATTTGGAGGGATTAGTTGTATTGTAGCTTATTGGGCCAAAAGGGCTTATTTGGTTTCAAATTGTTGTAAATCTAATAAATCCATGGCAATATATATCAAGTATAGTTTTTTCCTTGGTTTGTTTTCCGTCGATCTTGTTTTCCGTGCCGAGCACCAACGCCATGAAGGTAGCTCCCACATCTGGACCCTACCTTTCGACCCATCAACTCATGAAACGGGGACCAACGCGAGGTAATCACGCTTACCACTACACCACCGGCACCGCTATCAAGTATCATTTAACAATTGGTTATCAACCAGCTATTTAACTTGATAAGGGTTTGACTAATTTTAAACCAACGCACTGTCAAATTCAATGCCAAACGAGCATCACCAATCTTGTTTTCGTTGATGGTATTGCTAGAAACCGCTTAGATATAGGTTGCAAACTCGCATATTCCGTTCGACGATCTTTAGCTTAAGCTGCCATTTCTTTTCTCAATAAATTACTTGATATCCTTATCATGGGAATCCACCCGTTTTGAGCTTTTCAACTTAAAGCTTGAATTGCCAACCTATCGCTAGTATTTGTATCTTTTTGAACAAGACTACTGACAGATGAAGATATCAATTATTACAGCGGTTAGGCGTTATTTTTGTTCATCAATCACTTCAAAAGTGGCTTCAACTTTATCAGAGGCTTCTACGGTACGTGTCTTACCTACGACCAGGTAGTTTTGTTTCAAAAACAGATCTCCCTTGTTACTTGAGAACGGCACTCTGATATGCACACTAAGGTCAACAACGTAGCTGAATGCTCCTCTGCTATCCATAAGCTACGGAAGTATTTTTAAAAATATTTCCTGGAGCCTCATTATGGAAGCTCCATAACAACGACGCAAATTTCCCACGAAAGAGTTCAAAATGCAATATTAATAGAAGCTTCAGAATCGCTGCACCAAACGCACCCCATTCCGAGCGCTCCTCCACTCGGAGAACAAAAACCGACCATTCACCCGCTTAATCTGTTCTTATTTATACACACTTAAGTGCAACACTGCACCCGCTTCAACTGTGATTTTCTCTAAATCGTTTTTTGTTGTTTCATCTAACGGCACCGCCCGCTCGTTTCGCTTCACACTACTAACCTCAAGTCCGCACCGTGTTTTCCTAACCGGTATATCTAATGGCAGCACAGCGTGTTCGACCAGATTCGCCGGTGACCGAAAATATACACTTTGATGCCACTAAAAATAGATTGCACTCTCGCCTACGACGGGCTAGGGGAGGTGGAAAACCCGCAATACTCACACTACTATCGATTCGCGCTAATTGGACCTTCCCCTTCGCACACTTTGAACCAAAGTGGGAAAAGTGGATGATCGGGAAAAAAAAGTGATGGATCACCGACTGACTGACCGACTGACTGACTAACTGACCGAATCGTTTTTCCGCCGCACGTTTGCAGGCAAGCGTTCCTAGCGAAACGTACCAAACTGAGTAAATCAACAATCGACAGTTAACACCTCCACCATATTTTACAATGTCTGTGCCAATCTGTTTCCGAGGTACGACGAGAAGTCTCCCCTGCCGAAGATTGCCCGAAGGTATGGTGTGCATTGTTTAGCACCTGATAGTAGATAAGATTAGCTGCCGACTGTGGTGAAATTTTCGGTTTTGTTTGGTTGAGGTGGATTAGACAACTACGGATCAACAACGGGATAATCCACAAACTGACCTTTGATGATTTGGAAACATTGGAGAGTGTCGTGATTGGAAAAGCCGGCAAAGGTTGTTTATCGACAAGTCGTTATCATTATTAGCTGTTGTAAAGCAATACTCGTTAAACGTTTTTGGGGTTTATAGTTCATACTGCAAACATACCGTGGTGTTGCAACTTACGTGTAGGGTGACACCAATCCATTTGCTGCTACTAACCTGGAAGAAAAACAGAAAGCAGAACAACAACCTATTAGAAGGTATTTAAACAATAATAATTTTGAGTTAGGAACAATTTCAGACAATCGACTAAACTGAATTAATCAACCTTAAACGCCTAACATAATGTCATCGTTATTACGACGACGAACGACCAAGGACACGGTTAATGTAGCATGTCGAGAGTGCACAAGTCATTAGAACAAGGCGACGGACGTTGAAAGTACAATCAGAGCGAGTGGAAAATAACATAGTTCTCTTCACGGTATACACCTGTAATGTTGATTCATTACTCGATGGCGTGAAAGCGGTTCTGAGCAAAAGAATTAACAATCACGAATTCAAGCGGCAGCAGGAGTACTATATGACGAAGCCCACTGAGACGTGCTGCTTGGAAAGGAGACCATTTCAATTGAGCATTTGAAATGAGCTCGCCACCCGTGAGCCTATGTCAATCCACCCAAGTAACATTGCAAGTTTTATCGAGGTTTTTAAACATTCTACAAGTCTATATCATGGTCTACAGAACCTTCATAAAACCCAAATTGTTACTTGGGCATGGTGACCAGCAAATGTCGATTATTATTTCCCGGATTTTTCCTGATTTATTCCCGGAATTTTGGAAATTTTGCCAGCTGCAATCGAAGTAAATGATAGGATAAATCATGACCCCTTAACGACAAAACCATTTTTCCTTAAGATGTGCCCTGGTCCCTGGTAGCCTCAGTCGGTAAAGGTGTAGCTACAAAGCAAAACAATGCTGGAGGTTCTATTCCTGGTCCGGTCTACGAATATTTCGGGTTGAAAAATTTCTCGACTTCCCTGGGCATAGAAAATGATTGTACTTGCCACACAATTATACTAATGCAAAAATGGTATAGGCATCGAAAGCTCTCAATTAATAACTGTGGAAGTACATCTAGAACACTAAGCTGAGAGCACGCAATAAGCTAATATACGATAAGCAATAAGCTTGAAGTGCAAAGAATAATAAGAAGTGCACTAATCAAAAGATTAAATCATATCGTGGACAAGTCGAAAATACCCTAAAATGTGTTAACTATAAAAAACAGTTTCCTGCATTATGATTTTTTGCCTGATTCCGAATCCTATGTTTAACTATCCTGATAATTCACTCAGTACTCTTGACACGATTTTTTTTTTGTAGTTTTCTCAAGATTGTCTTTAGAACCATTCCTCTTCATAGATTTTTTTTCAGAATTCCCCTAATCTAAACATGATATTTGTATTAATGTTTGTTTTATTGCCGAGATTTTCAGCCTAGGCTGGTTCGTATTCCTAAACATGAGATTCTCTCTGATATTCTCTTGTAGTTTTTTTTTAATTAACAGTCTGCACAAACTTTTTTCAATTCACCTTAAGATTCTCCTAGAATTTTATTGATTCTCGCAAGAATACTCTGAAGCCTCGGCTGAAGCTTCCTGTTATAATTCTTTTAGAATTCCCATAAAATCCAACTCTGAAATGTGTTGATGTTCTGCACAGATTTATCTTGAAGTTCTCCTCGGAATTCTCAAGAAATTATTAGAAGAATGCTTTTGGTATTATCTTCGGCATTCTATTGAAACTTTTCTCTGAATTCCTTTGGAATTATAACCTCAGAATTCGCCTCCCTCGGTTTCTCGCAATTACTCTGAAAACCTCTTTGGAATCCAATGGGGATAATCCTCACAATTTCCTTGGAATTTTCATAAGAATTATTTTGGTACTACCCACAGAATTCAATAACGTTAAGTTTAATCAGAATTTCCATGGAACCCTAATTAAAAAATATTAATTAAATTTGCCCTCAAATTCACAATCTAGTCAAAACTTGTTTGTCACTAATTTATTTATTTATTTATTGTTCCAATGATTCATCTAACATATGGTTGTCTTAATGAATTAAAAAAGTATAATTAAAACAAAAACAGGACACGTTCTAATTCAGGGCAGTCTTCTAATAAAACAGTTAACGGCATATTAAAGTCAAACAATGCATAGACGTCATTAAACGCAATAGCGACGGCTCGGATAGGTTCATTCAACCCATATTGTCGATTACAAGCTGCGAGATGTACAAAATTCCGCTGTCTAATCACTCTTTCAGGGGCGTAAAAGAAAAGCTGCCGAATGCATTCTGGGGAATCAATCTCGCTGGTAATGATCTTAGCAGCAAACACAGCTTGAGCATTCTGTCTTCTTTGTTCCAAGGTGTCAATTCCAAGCAGACGACAGCGATCCACGTAAGACGGCAAGTTAGCCGTGTCACGCCAAGGCAGATGACGAAGTGCGTAGCGAACAAACTTTCTCTGTATACTCTCAAATCTGGCTATCCAGCATGCTTGGTATGGGCACCAGACGGCAGCACTATACTCTAAGATTGAACGTACTAACGAACAATACAGCGCCCGCAGGCAAAGCGGATCGCGAAAGTCTTCAGATATGTTGAGTGCGGTTTGAAGGTCAATTCACAGTCGAGTGTTACTCCCAAATCTTTGACCTGGCTAATCCTCTCTAATGGTTGCCCGGAAATGGAATAATCAAATATTATCGGGTTTTGTTTGCGGCGAAATGATATCACATTGCACTTGTTGATGCTGAGCGTCAAGAAATTACGGGAGCACAAACTCTGCATACGATCCACAATCAGCTGCCACTCCTCACAATCAGCGATGCAATTCATAACCACATACAGTTTGACATCGTCAGCGTAGAATAGCCGGCATCCAGGTGGCAGTAGACACGAAAGCTCGTTGACGAAAAGCGGAAACAGAAGGGGTCCCAGATTACTTCCTTGGGGAACGCCGGAAACGTTCGTGAACACTTCAGAACGAGAAGCTACAATCTTAACGCAAAGCGGTAAGATTTGAACCACGAGATGAACGATCCAGACACTCCAAGTTTCTTAAGCTTGCTCAAAAGAATGTTGAGGTCTACTCGGTCAAATGCAGCCTTGAGATCAGTGTAAACAGCGTCGATTTGACCGCCAGAGTCCATTGTCCGACCTCTAATCCTGAAATACCATGGTGCTATCCCTAGAATTACAATTAAAATGCTTCTTCAAAGTGACAAAATCCTGAAAATCCAGTCCAGTCTACGGGCCTTTAAATCATTCCAAGGAATTGAATCTTGTTTTTTTTTCCGGCGAGAGATTTTTTCCCCGATTTGACATAATTTCTTCGGGTCTTCCTAGTTTTTTTCCCGACGATTTAGAATTCTCGGCTCTCAGATAAAGTTCACTAAGCTGTAACTTTTCAGGATGTGCATCAAAATAGCCCAAAAGTTGACTGCTGCACATCCAACACTAACTGAATATGAGCAATCTGCTACGACTTTTTTAGTCCTGAACAAATTTAAGTCAAATAAAAGGTATTCTAGCGGCGCCAGTGGTGTAGTGGCAAGCGTGATGACCTCTCACCCCAGTAGGCCTGGGTTCAATCCCAGTCGGTGCCACCGGGATGTTATGCCTTTGATCCCCGGTTTATAAGTTGATGAGTCGATAGGTAGGGTCCAGGTGTGGGAGCTGCCTCCCTGTCGTCGGTAGCATTGGTGCTCAGCACAGAAAACAAGATCGACGGAAAAACAAATCAAGGAAAACAAAGGTATTTCGATCAATATGTTAACTAAAAATTTGCAAAAAATTCAGTTAATTTGGTTCATTGCACTTAAAGAAATAACCGTTTAAAAAAGGGCTGTGTGTTTTATTAGAGATGCTTAAATTGCATGTAGACTCATCTAATCGAGCCCAAAATTATACCGATGTACCTTCAATTCTTGATCAATCAGCAGTAAAATTTGAGAAGTCATGATGCATATCCTGAAAAGATACAGCTTATACGATACGATGATTTTTGTCCGGTACTATAGTATATGTAGTGAACATTTATGATGATTTTAAGCTCCCTGATATATATTGCACAGTACAGTCTTAAGACCTTTGCTGCCTATAATCGCATATCAGTCCTATATCGATTTTCGTCAAATTTGGACCAGAAATCGATGTGAAATGAAATTAATAGGACATTGAACTGTTATGCGAATAGCGGCTGCTAAGTCCTGAGATTTTTATAATTTGCCAGAAACTTAAAAATAAATGAAGTCCCAGACATTTCATTTGTTTTAATTTAACAATATTAAACATGCAGTGTTCACTCGGCTGTTGACAGAAGCAGACCACTCTCAATGTGTGTCACGCGATCGTCTGTTTACTCGGCAGCAGCCATTGTGTGGTCCTCCTCATTTTTCTTCATCAGCAGTTCTTTCGGTCGATGCGTCGTCGACTTTGGAAAGCAACCATTTAGTGATGAGTGTGTGAGTGCTGACCACGTTTTGCGTCCATTGCTGCAATGGAAGCGCTCTGCCCTCCGTTGGTGATACTGCTCTACAATGAAACCCCTAGAAGCGGCTCCTGTTCTGGAGGAGCAGGCTTATTGGATAGCGGAAGATAAAATGTTTATTGTGTTGTACCTTTTGACTATAGTTTTAAGATGTATTGTATAGTGAACAAGAATCCTCGGCTCTGTAAAGTCAATTCGGTTGAGCCTTATCAAATAAATTATTAAACAAAAAAACACCATGAAATGAATCTACTTGGAACTTTATACAGGATTTTTAAAAAGTTTTCTCAAGAACTTTCATAAATACAATTTGCTCCATAATACTTTAGAAATTCTCTAAAGAACGCTCTTTGATTCACCCTGCAATTCTCATAAAATTCTTTACATTTCTCGCTATATTACCTAGGAATTCCCCAAAGAATTCTCCTGAAAATATCTATCCTCAGTATTCACTTGGTATTCTTCTAAAATTCTCATGGAATAATCTTTGGAATTCCCTCTATGTTCCGCTTAGAATGATCTTGGAATGGATCCGGGATTTTTTTTTAAATGGTCCTCAGAATTATCTAGGAACTCTTCTTTGAGTTCTCTAAAGATGATTACAGGAACAGCCTTTAAACTCTCTATAGTATTCCTCTGAAATTTACCTCAAACTTCATTGGAAATTTACTTGAAATTTTCCTCAAAACTTCTTTGAAATACTCCTATGAGTACTTTTGGAACTATCCGCAGAATGTTGATTGAATTCTTTTCAGAATTCCCTTTGGAGTTCTCCTTGGAATCAACGATTAATTCTTCTTACAAATCCCTTAGAAAAGTCTGCTCAAAATTAGTATGCTGCTAGAGTCAGAACTTTCTTTGAATTCTCTTTACACGGCCACTGAGAATATCTCAGAGAGAGACTTACTACTACTCAGAGTTACGGAGATTTTTTTTTAAACTGCAGTAACTCAGCGCTGAGTACCTGCAGTTTTTAGAAACTTCTCATACAACTGAGTGGAAGTTTTGTTGGCTCTTTCATTGCCTCATCCTTTATCTTTTGGTATGTACGGTCTGGATAGAGTATTTAGCAGCGCTTTCACACTCAGCCTAAGCAGTCAATAATTTACGCTTTGGAAATGACTCTTTCTCTCTGAGTTATTCTCAGTGGCCTTGTGGAATCGCCTTCGAATGCTTCACAGAATTCTCTTGTACATTTACTTTGCATCCTACTCAGGATTCAATTCGAATTCTGGAATTGTCCTTACGATTTACCTGGAGTCTGGAGAGTTTCTTGGAACTAATTTGATAGAAATCCTCAGATTTCTCTAGCCTAAAAATGCATTTTCAGATATTTTCTTCTAAATTCCTTGGAAATTTAAGTTCATCAACATTGAAACATTTGAAATCTGGGTTCTTGGATTTTATTCTATGTCCGTAGTATTTATTTTCGATCCAGATGTTTTGAATAATTGCCCAAGTTTGAAAATCTGTAAACAAATACAATTCAAGCCTAAAAATGTATGTTACTACTAAAGATAAGTCCACTCCACAATTGTTATGTTCAATGAGTAAAAGTAACTGAGGTTAATTCCAACAAAATTTGGGAAAAAATTCTATTAAATTCTTTAAAAAATAATCAAGTTATTCAGAAGAAAATTCCAAGGGATTTCTCAGGAAAACTCACAGAAAGTTTTGAGATGAATTTCTGGCAAGAGTTTTCTGGATTATACGTTTAAATATGGAGCATCAAGAGCACCATTGCATTAGGTTCTGACAAATTTGGGGAATGAAATAATGACTTCAATTGTCTTTACATTTGTCCGCTTGGTAGTTCTCCGAATATGATCGGGAATTTCACCCTGTAATCCTCTCAACTTACCCTTGAAGCTATGAGGACCCACTCTTGTAGCGTACTAGATCTTCTTAAAAAAAGCCCACTTAGCTGGCAAGCTATATACATTACATGGAAGTGTATTGAACCTGGTGTCGAAGCCCTGTAATCCGCAGTAAATTGAACACCAAAAATCAAATCAGCATCAAATCGCATTGCAAATACAAGGACAATATGGCTATGAATCGAGTCAATCTAATCGAGCATGAGTGTAATTCCAAATTGAAATGTCTTCATATCGATTAACCGCTCTGCGCTGGGTCAAGTGATTCCCGATTTCCTTCTACACGGATGGCATTTCCATAGCACACAAAGCCCAGGGCAGCTATTTTTATACAACTAACTAACTATAACGACAATGAATAAGCGAGTGGAGACAAAAAAAAATGAATTACAATCTGCTTCTCCTCGGATGTTCACTTGGCGTCACTAGAAGGCCATACACCATACATAACGTAAAGCTTGCAGCAGCAAAGGACGACATCAAATATACCGGCCAAGATTTGGAGGTTTTTTTTCGCCGGAGGTTATTCTTTTCCGATTCCATTTTACTGCTACTGGTTGGCAGCTGCTTTATAGCTAACCTCCATTTGTGCTCTGAGCCGTTGTATCTGCGCCAGACAGCTTGACGAGGAAGTTTTGTGTGATTGTTTATGGGATAATCTATCTTTAGTTCCTGTTTCGGTTTTCGAACTTGTTCGTCGTTCTGTGAGATACTGCGGTGCGGTGAGAAACTGTATGGTTTACCAATTTGGGTTCAATTTATGAATGCGTATTCGGAAATCGGAGATCGATGGAAGAGCTTAATTTGCGTCCCCTGGAGAATGCCATTAGGAAGAAATTAGTTGATGCTTTGTTCTATAACGGAAACCTACTCCTTGTCCTGTATATTGCAAGTAGAACAGAACCAGAAACAGCGGACGGAACAATAGCAGCAGTAAATAATAGTAATCACTATACTAGACCGGATGCTTTTGTTGACATACATAAATAACCAACTGTTAATTACCCGGCAAGGCGGCAAAGAAGTAATTTCCCTTGCATTCCAAAGAAGAACTTGGTTCCGCTGGATGAGGTTGAGGTGGAAGGTGCGTGCCAAACCGGAAGAGCCAAAGTGTGGTAACGATTAAGTTTTGCGGAGGAAGCCAGCAGCGAGGATGGGGCTTTCATCTTAGATTAAATTCTTGGATTACAACCCCCCAGTCGAACAAGAACAAGTCTAGTAGATACTCTGGTATGTTTGCATGTCTTCTTGCGATCGAAGACACGGAGGAATTTTGGCTTCCCATAACGTCAGCTTGTGGTGTCTCTAGTGACGAGGTGAAGTGGATTAGTGGGAAAGTAAGTTTCACTAAGAAGAACGTCACTGAAAAATAGGGAGAACAGCAATGAGGATATGTCTGGTTTGTAAAGTAGTAAGACACAGAGTATTTAAGGTAAATAATCCAATAGTCGTAAGTACTTTTGTAAACAATGACTTCAAACGTCAATTTGACGAAACTGCTAGTCCGCGCTCGCAAACTAACACCACCATAAGATTGAAGAAATTTAGCACAACCCGGTGTTAGTTTGCCTGGGTGAGCTAACAGTTTAAACAAGTTGACGTTGGAATACACTAGGAATGCAATCTTCTTCTTCTTCTTCTTCGCATTTTAAGCTTATTTCTTATCGCATGTTAGCTAATTGCGTGCCCTCAACTTAGTGTTCTAGATGCACTGCCACAGTTATTAATGGAGAGCTTTTGATGCCTGTATCATTTTTGCATTATTATAATTGTGTCGCAAGTACAATCATACCAGTCGAGAAATTCCTAAACCAGACCAGGAATCGAACCCAGCCACCTTCAGCATGGTCTTACTTTGTAGCTGTGCCTATACCGACTGAGCTAAGGGAGCTCCCAATCTAGCGGTACGAAGATTATAACTCCGCAACGGAGTATCATGTTACAACAAAGAATAACAGACTGAGTTGATAAGTTCGCAATATTTGCTTTGAAAGATCGCATCACCTTCCAATTGTAATCCGCCGAGATGCAGAGGTGTAATCGGTCTCTGGTAGCGTTGGGAGTACCGGTTTGACCGTTTCCGAACACCAGTAAAACCGTCCAAATATACCATACCGAATTTATCGGATTTATATGCACAAAAAACCGGTAATTCCGGCATTTTGTTATGGTAAAAATTTGATAAGTTCCGACGATGAAGACGTGGAGGATATTTCATGGAAGAGAATGAAAATAAGAAACTCGATTTGCCGAAGATTTTAGAATTCTTAGGCCGGAACAAATATCAAGTTTTTCTTTTGTCACCCCCCCCCCCCCCCCCCTTCAAAATTTTGGAATATCACCAAGGGGGAAATAAAATAAAACTTTCAGTGTATATTTATTTTTCGCAAATTCATTTAGGTATGGATACTCGCTTTGCTAGATTTTATTATGTTGTTGTTGTTGTATCACCTTGTTCTTTTAAAGAATTTTCACATAAATTGATACTTGACCAAGCCGGCGCCGGTGGTGTAGTGGTAAGCGTGACTGCTTTCTAACACCCCGATGGGTCTGGGTTCAATCCCAGCCGAGGTTGGTGGGATTTTTCTGAGGCATAAAAATCTCTGGTCACGTCTTCCTTCGGAAGGGAAGTAAAGCCGTTGGTCCCGGCCCATGTGTTGAATGGGTGCGATACCGTACGCAGGTGTGGAAGCTGCCTTCCTGCACATTCGATTGCCATCAATGGATGGCAATCGATGTCCGTCGGTGATTGGCACTAGATTGCGGAACAGAGACCGACGTTAAATAAAGGAAAAAAAAGGTACTTGACCAATACGGCATGACAGGTCCTTGCAATCGGATCAGCCGGTTTCAGTTGTTGAAAACGGATTTTATCGAACATCATTCCTAATCTTGTTTGGCAACTCACTAGGTAAGCCACCTTCAATCTGATCAATCCCTCTTGTTCGTTGCGCACATCTTCGTCTTGTCCCAGTCGCAGGGCTGGTAGTACTGATGCGATATAATAGTAGTGACTTTAGTGACTAAAATTAAGGAAATAGTGACCAAATAGTGACTTGTAAATACTAAATAAGTAACCATTTACATGGTAACTTAGAAATTCAAAGACAGTTTGATATTGAAATATACTTCTTATGTCATGAAACTTAAAATCAAATTTCATAAATTCCTCTAATTTAATCGAATCTCACAACGGATTCTCCTGTGAAGAGCATTTGAAGTTACTTGAGTAATTTACTTTTGCTTACGTGATACATGATTTCCATTTTTTATGATCTTGAATTTGATTCTGCGTTCGAAATCTTTAAAATTTTGATATGTATAGGTAGACAACTTTAATAATTCGCTAAGAACTTTTCAGAATGATCTCAAGAACATTTTTAGAATAATTCTCCTTCTCTTAAGCTTAGAGGTAAATAAGCTTTTACAAAAATAATATTGTATTCTTGAAATTCTTTGCAGAACAATCAACAAAATTCTTGGAAATAGATTATTTTCATATTTGGAAACATCAGAATTAAAGTGGACATTTTATACGATAGATGAGGGGATGAAAGCAAAGCGTTGATAGTTTCGTTATATAATGGCAGTGAGAAATTAAATTTGTATATAGAAAGTAGAAAGCGAACAAACGACAATTTTGAGTAAGGTTCGAATCGGGTAGTTGTTTACGTCAGATGACGACTTGAGTGTGAAACAATCGATAGAACTTTTTCCGCACATCGGAGGTACATGAGCAAATCGGCGATCATCCCTTTTGTCAGTGGTGGCAGGGGGAAACACCCCCTCATTGACGGATGAGTTGGTAAAGGAGATACTATAACGGAACTATCAACTCTATAATTTAATCTCCTCATCTATCGTATAAAATCTCCATTTTAAGTAGGATGTTCGACGTTAAACAACTCCGACTATTGAAATCGTTAAATTCACGCATGAAGTAATAACACATGATTAGTTAAAGTAGATTATTTTCGTATTTTATTGATTCTTCTACGAACTCCCTGAAGGCTCCTTTCATAATTCCATTTTAAATTTATTTGAATTCTCTTTTGAATTTCCATGCAATTGACTTCAGAATTTTCATAAATTTCTGCCTAAATTGATCTTGGACTCCTCCCCTGCATTCAATTGGAAATTCAGTTTGTATTCTTCTTAGAAATCCCAAAGTATTTCCTCAGAATTCTCAAAACAAAAATCCATCACAGAATAACTTTGACAATCTTCTCAAAATTCCTTTGAGATTGAACACTCAAAATTCTATTACATTGGAATTCTTCTCAGAATTTATTTCGAAATCTTTTGGAAGTATCTTCAGAATTCTTTTGGAAGTATCTTCAGAATTCTCTTGGAAGTATCTTCAGAAATCACCCAAGAATTCTTTTAGAACTATCCGCAGAGATCATCTGTGGAGTTCACGGGATTTTCATGGAATTTTCATCAGAGCTCCCCTTAAGTAAAATTTCAGAACGAATTTTGAATTCTTATTAGAATTGGAGCTAGAATCCTCATCCAATCATTCTTCTCAGAACTCTCGTTAAAATGCACTCTCAATTATATTGGAATTATTTCCAAAATTGTTTCAGAGCTGAATTTCGCGTCTCTAATAATTTAAACAATAATCAAAAGCGACGCTCGTATGTGTTAAGCCAAGTTTAACTATGTAGGTATACCTGGCTTAAGATTTAAGCGGAGATGAAGAAATCGGCCCTCAGAGCAATTAATTTTACATGAGACTTTTGCAGTCGGTACTTTGGTATTCTTCTCTGATATATCTTGGTGTCATCCCTAGAATCCTTTAAAATTCTCTTAAATTTACTTTGGATTTTTTAAAGTTCTTAATCATCCTTGAAAGACTTTTGAAAATCTATCACAGACCAATACCTTTGAAAAGATTCCAATGTTTACAATTTATTTTCGGGGAAAGGAGGTTCATTTTCCCCGATTTTTAATTGAAATTTAAAGGCCCACGCACATTTGATCCGGATCGGACGCGTTGCGGTAAAGTGACAGCTAAACTTATTGTCTAACTGTCAAATTTACGTCAACGCAACGCAAATAGATCTAATGTGGGCATTTCCCAATAGTTTTCCTGGTGTTCTAAAGTTTTGCGGTTCACTGGACACCCTGGTAGAATCAATTTTTTTAACTTTGTTAAAGCAACTGTGGACTTTCTTAGTGCCAAGTACCCAATTTAAACATTTCGTTGATATTTTTAAACTTCACTCTATTTTAGTAGTGAAAAAGTGATTTTAGTGACTATTTTTAGGGAAATAGTGACTTTAGTGACTTTTTGGTGTAAAAAGTGACTTTTTAGTGACTGACTTCAAAATAGTGACCAAGTCACTAAAAAGTGACCTGCTCCAGCCCTGCAGTCGAATCACTACAAAGAACCATTTTCAGTGGTTCGTTGTCCGACATTATTACGATGTGCCCAGCCCACCGTAGTCGCCAGATTTTTGCATTCGATCTACATGTCTTAACTTACAAACCTTCTGCAATGATACTTAATGATTCACTTCTTTTCTACAGTGATTCAATAGTTTCCGAGCTAAATCCAATCTTTTCAAAATTGGTATAAAATTTTTAGAAGTGAGACCAAATCAGAAACGATTCAGGAAATTCCTAACTGAGGTGACACTTTTCAAAGCAGATTCAAAACTGAGTCTGAACTTTTTTGAAGTGAGTTCAAACTTTCGAATAAGTCATCAATATTTTTCTAACTGAGTCTAAACTTTTCTGTTATATTATTCAATCCTTTTTAAAGTTGTCAAAACTTTCCTGAAGTGATTCAACATATTCCAAATCCAATCTTGAATGAATTGGTTTCGCATTTTCTGAAGTTAGGCAACATTAGCTAATTAATCCTTTTCCTAAATGAATCCAAGGTTTCCTGCATTGAATCAACTTTTTCCGAACTGAAACCAAACTAGTCAGAACGGGTTTGATATTTTCCTAAGAGAGGTCCAGATTTTTGTTAACTGCTTTGGCGTTTGGCAACGACACAATCTTGCAGTCTTTTCCGAAGTGAATGGCAATTTTTTTTAGCTTAAATTTTCCAAATGGTCTCCAACCTTTTCTGAAGTGGTTCAAAACCTTCCTTAGGGAGTCCAAAATGTTCTGTTGAGTGATTGAATTATATTGAATGTTAGTCTGAGCTTTCCTGAAGTGATTTAACTAGCTTTTAACGTAGATTCCGCTCCCTTAGATCCCTTCCCCGTTTTTGTGAGATTCACATCCTTTGAAAATAAGGCTGAGATTTTAAAGAATGGACCTTCGTGTGTTCATACCAGATGGTAGATTTTTTTTAAAGCAAGCACAATTTTTGAGAAAACTGGGTTTACATCCACAAAAGTACGCATTTTTATAGAAATTTGGGTTTCTTGATCAGCCACGTTGGATTTTGGCTCCGTCCTTTGAAAAACAACCTTGGATGTTATGGAATAGATCTTTGTGAGTTCATACGTGATGGTAGATTTTTTTAAAGCTAGGTTGGATTTCGGTTCAATCTTTTGAAATTTGTGCTTGGATTTTATAGAATGGAACTTGCTGAATACCGGAAGGACGAACCTGGTTAATATTCACAAAAGAAGATATTTTTATAGAAAATTATTTTTTCTGTTTTCCAAACTGAATTTTGGCTTCTATCTTTGAAAAATATACTTGTATTTTAATAGAAGTTGCTGAATCCATACGTGAGGGTTGAATTTCTTCAATTTTTGAGAATACCGAGTTTAAATTCACAAAAGTACGTATTTTCATAAAAACTTTGATTTTCTATTCTGCCAAGTTGATAACGGCGCCGATGGTGTAGTGGTAAGCGTGATTACCTCTCACCCCAGCAGGCCTGGGTTCAATACCAGTCGGCGCCGCCGGGATGTTCTGAGGCATAACATCTCTGATCACGCCTTCCTTCGGATGGGAAGTAAAGCCGTTGGTCCCCGGTTCATGAGTTGATGGGTCGATAGGTAGGGTATAGGTGTGGGAGCTGCCTTCCTGGCACGTCGGTAGCATTGGTGCTCAGCACGGAAAACAAGACCGACGGAAAAAACAAACCAAAGGAAAAAAAAAAATTCTGCCAAGTTGAATTTCGGCTCCAATATTTGAAAATAGACTTGAATTTTATAGAATGGACTTTGCTGAATCCATAAAGGGTGATACGATCAAAATTTGGTCAAGGGAAAACGCGTGTAAATCGGTGAAATAGTTTATTTAAAAAATCAAATTAAATTTCTTTTTCAAGTTCAATTAGAATAAAATTCAGGAAAAATATTCAGTTAGGCTTCCGCTTTTCCAAATCCGAATTGCCGGGCCTTACGCTTGACCCCTGCCATCAGATTTTGTACAGCCACCTTGTCCACCTTCTTCGCCGCAGAAAGCCAGTTTGCCTTGAACTGCTGCTCGCCCTTAGCAGTTTTTTTGGTCTTCTTTAGGTTCCGCTTGACAATAGCCCAGTATTTCTCAATTGGGCGGAGCTCTGGCGTGTTGGGAGGGTTCTTGTCCTTGGGAACCACCTGCACGTTGTTGGCGGCGTACCACTCCATGGCCTTTTTACCGTAATGGCAAGATGCCAAATCCGGCCAAAACAGTACGGAACAACCGTGTTTCTTCAGGAAAGGCAGCAGACGTTTATTCAAACACTCTTTCACGTAAATTTCTTGGTTGACAGTCCCGGAAGCTATGAAAATGCTGCTTTTCAAGCCACAGGTACAGATGGCTTGCCAAACCAGATATTTCTTTGCGAACTTTGACAGTTTCATGTGCTTGAAAACATCTGCTACCTTTCCCCTTCCTTTTGCCGTATAAAACTCCTGTCCCGGAAGCTGCTTGTAGTCGGCTTTGACGTAGGTTTCGTCGTCCATTACCACGCAGTCAAACTTCGTCAGCATCGTCGTGTACAGCCTCCGGGATCGCGCTTTGGCCGTCGTATTTTGTTTATCATCGCGATTTGGAGTCACTACCTTCTTGTAAGTCGATAGTCCGGCTCGTTTTTTGGGTCGATGCACGGTTGTAGACGATACACCCAGCTTATTTGCGGCATCTCGGAGAGAGAGGTTAGGGTTTCGCTTGAAACTACCGGCAACTCTCTTTATCGTCTCAGCGGCTTCCGGTTTTCGATTTCCCCCCGATCCAGACTTCCTGGCTGTCGACAAACGTTCCCCAAACACTTTAATTACATTTGTAACGGTTGATTTGGCAACTTTTAGCGATTTTGCCAACTTTGCGTGCGAGTAGCTCGGATTTTCGCGATGCGCGAGCAAAATTTTGATACGCTGCTCTTCTTGCATGGACGGCATTTTGACAACTGAAGAGTGAATTCCAAAATCAAAATAGGAGCAACATTCTACACACACACACCTTCAAAATGAGGGGTGTTCAGGTTTTTTAAATGCAAAATTGAAAGAAATACGTCAAGTTGATATTGACCAAATTTTGACCGTATCACCCTTTACGTGAGGGTAAATTTTTTGAAGCATGCACAATTTTTTCGATAACTGGGTTTGAATTCTCAAAAGTACGTATTTTTATAGAAATTTGGGTTTCTTGTTCAGCCAAGTTGAATTTCGGCTCCTTCCTTTGAAAAATAGGAATGGATTTGACCGAACTGCTGAATTCATCCGTATTTTCATAGAAATTTGGTTTTTCGATTCTTCCAAATTGCATTTTGACTCATATCTTTTAAAAATAGGCTTGTATTTTTTAGAATGGACCTTGTTGAATCTATACGTGAAGGTTGAACCGGGTTTGTAATTCGAAAAGGTTTTTTTTTTGTTTTCCTTTTCTGCTAAGTTGGATTTTGATACAGTCCTTTGAAAGTTATGCTTAGATTTTATAGAACTGACCTTGCAGAATTCATATATGATGATTATTTTTTTAAGCACACCCAAAGCCAGGTTTAAATTGACAAAACTACGTTTTTTTGTTAAAATTTGGTTTTTATGTTCAGCCAAGATGGATGTTGACTCCTTTCTTTGAATATTATGCTTGGATTTTGTTGAATAGAACTTCCTGCATCCATACGTCTTGTTAGATTTTTTGAAGCACGAACAATTGTTGAGAAAACTGAGTTATATTTGGATAGGGAAGAAGTATCGAAAACAGAACGTTTTTTTCATAAGAACTGTTACGTTTGTGGTATTCCGCTTGATGGTTTATCCGGAATTTATCAATACCCAAAAATCAATTGCTTTGATCCTATTAATCTACATTATTACCAATGTTCTTCCTTGAAAGGATACAAAAACTTATGCGCGAAATGTCTTGTTGATAACTCGAGTGTTACACATAATAAAGTCAACATTTGTGGCATTAGTGTCAAAAATCACGGCTTCAAAGAAGTATAAGGCTAAAGCGGAGGCTAAGAAAAAATGTTAGCGTTTTAAACATACGGTTTAGATATAATGTAAAACGAATTTTAAATGTTTTATTTTATTTATTTTTTTGGTTTATTTTTAATCCCCCCCCCCTCCACTCGATTGGTGCGAGCATCGAGTGACGTAAGAAAAACTTGTGATTTGTTCCGGCCTTATTAAAAAAAAATCATGACATTGTAAAACTTTTCAGCTCCAACGACTCCAACTTAGAACTATATTCTACAACGATACGTTAAGGCTGAGTTTGGAAAAGGAATTCAACTAATCCTACACACTAAGAAATAACTATTTTTACACGAGACGTAATCCATCTTTGACGCAAATTATGGAACGTAAACAAACATGTCATGTAAAATTAAGTGTTCTCAAACCGAAACATACGTAACTCGACGAAGATTACGCTTTATTGAATTGATTTTCTCGTTTCTTTCAACTGATTCTTCTGTCATTTGGGCCGCTTGCATGTGTCGGTCTCAGGGCACGGAAATTTACATGACTTTTTCGTAGTGTGTAGACTGCAAGAAGAGGTGGAATTCATTGGTATAGGATACAGGTGACAAATTTGACCTGGACCTACGGTATATTTAAAACGTTATTGGTGCTCTAGAGTCTGTACAAGCTGCTGCTGAGCAGCTTTGCTTTACGGATATCAATCTCTATGTAGCGGATATTGCCCCATCAGTTCATGCTGGCTCATTTGGACAAACAGAAAACATCATTCAGGCCTTTTTTTTGACGCATTTGTCTGCCGAAACTCGGAACGGTGGTTTTATTTTCTTGACCTGTATGCTTATTATACCAAGAGCAGTACTCATGGAGTACATGGACACTTTAGGATTTTTTCCCAACCATGCAAAAACAAGCTGCGGAGAAAATAACGATAGAATATTAATCATATGGCTCGGATAAGCCTTCCGTCAAGGGCCTCTTCGAGAAGCGACTTAATAAAACAAGATCTTTGAAAACTGCAACAAATTCAAGATCAAAGATGTCAACAGATGGTCTACTGGTTCTAAGAAGTCGAAAGATCTAAAAGAAAATATCTCAGCTTGTTACATGATTCCGAGAGATCGTTTTCTGTGTCCGGACACTTTGGAACCAATATTCGTTCTCAGCTAAATAATAAAAATCTTAATGCATATTGTGAGCTGAAGGATTATTGTATTAATCACAAAATTAGAGTGGTACTCAGAGTTGGTAACGGTCAGTTTGGTCAGTGACGTTTGACGAAAACCAAAAATAAATTGTCGCGGTACAAAACTCATCTTTTCCATACACCCTTTGTCATTAACGAAGAGAGGCCGACAGGAACCCCTTCGAACAAATAGGGGAATTTACGTATTCTCGTCAATCTAAGCAGCGTCCGAACTTCTATTAGCGATTTCTCAGCGTCACACACATACATGACAGGTTTGTTTGTTGACATTTATCTGCTGCTTGCTGTTCTACCAATTCCAATCGACAGAATTGATCAAAACGGGTTGAACATGTTTTTACAACGCTCCAAACTTCTCAGGTGAGTGTGACTATTGTCGGCAGTCTCTTTTTCTTCGGCACCCTTTCCATTTGAACTGCGTGTTAACCAGCTGTTCTATTATCGGCAACTCGAAATCAGCCGTATTTTGTAGTGTGTATATTTAATTTAAAGAAAAATATGGCATAACAGGATTGCACAGTCGTAAAAATGTAATCAGATTGAAGCTGAAAAGATAAGGAATCGGCTTAATACATTCAGCGAAGAGTTTTGACGGGAAAATACAGTGAAATTAACGTTTCAATTTCGGTTGCCGAAAATAGTCAATGGGTGCCGAAGCCATAATTTACCCTACTATCACATCTTTTACCATCACTTCTCTTTTTTTCATCATGCATGGACAAAAAAAGCAAATACCGTCGAACGTGCATGTGAGCAGACTAGTTACTGTACAATGAGCGCTTCTTATTTTTTTTTACCTTCGAATCTCCTAAGCGTTGATAAACCTGAGGTAAAGACACAAACCTGATAATCACAACGTTCACTGTTCGAATCCTGCTTCCGAAGATCATTTTTTTTTGTCAAACAATACGGAACGGCTGACTCCGAATAACCGACAGATCCAAGAGAGAGAGAATGTACTGAGAATTTTCATCAGTGACTTTGCTCTCGCTACGTTGATGCAAGACAGCCCTGGGTACAATACCGGGTTGAATAGAGCTGCATATTTTCATATCAATCCTAATTTCTTATTTTTATAAAAAAAAAATACTTGTTTTACAGGTTTTTTTTAATTTCAATACCGAAATTAATTGTTTTGTGAAAGTGTCTCGATAATACCAACCCTAGCATCTAGTAACAACTGATGTCGAACAAACAATCCTTCCGCTCTCTGATAATCGTAAAGACCCACGCACATTAGATCCGGATCAGACGCGTTGCGGCAAAGTGACAGCTAAATCTATTGTCTGACTGTCAAATTTAAGTCAACGCAACGCAAACGGATCTAATGTGGGTGGCCCTTAAGAACGGGCCCGGCACCGGTTATTGACCGTACAAATTAAATAACCTCCGGAATATGTCCGTTGCGAATGGTTAGCTCATCACAAGACAAATTAATTTGGATCTATGGGTATTTTTACTGGTTCTTGTCAGTCACGAAGGAACCACTTAGACAAAGAGCTCCTGAAACATGGTGACCAGCAACTGCCGATTATCAATTTCCCGCTTTTTTCCCGATTTATTCCCGAAAGTATGGCAGAACAGCAGATTTATTCTTGGGCCATGCCTGCCTCAAATGTGACCGCTAGACCGCTTCAAGGGACCGAGATAACCAACGGCATATGGAATAAAGTGGTCACATATCGAGATATGGAGGGTTGGCTGTATAAAAAAGTGGGATTCGAAACCATAATTTTTTTTTATGATGAACCAAATCTCGAATCGAACAAGTTTATTCGTTTTGAATACAGCAATGTTTCCAGGATATTGAAAAAACAAATCTCCTATGTTTATCTATGTTTAAACAGCCTTAATGATTCACCCAGAACTCTTTGCAGCGTCAGTCCTTAGAATTATTCAATTTTAGAGAGATATTTTCAGAATTCTCTAAAAAAACATGAGATTCTCCCAGATGTTCCCTTGTCATTTTCTTCATAACAGACATAAATTTCTCTGCAGAAAACTCTTGGAATTCGCCCTAAGATTATTTTCAAATTTTTAATGAACCTCTCAAGAATTCACTAAAGCTTCCATTCATAATTCTTCTAAGAATTACCATGCAATTCACATCTGAAATGTCTAGGAATCCTCCTCTGAATCCTTCTAAAAATTCACTTGAAATACTCTTCAGCATTCTCTAGAAATTCTTCTCGCAAAATCTCGGTTTTTAATATTCAGTTAACAGTGAAAGTGTTCTATGATCATTTTTTTTTTATTATCGCGATAACGTGTAAATTTTCAAAGTTATTTGTTGGTGAATGTTCAGTAGCAATACTAAAACAGTTGTAGTAGTAACTATGTTCAACTAAATGGGTCATTTATTGATATATTAAAAAATAAACAATTAATCTTAAGGATAATGTTTTGATCCATTATACTTAAACGTTGTTCAGTCATCCCACAATTAACGGTTAACTAATAATGTGTATGAATCAGTCAGCCCAGTGCGATAGCTAGCTGGAAACGATCGATAGCTCGGAAGTTATTACCTAGGGGAATTTATGTATTCTCGGCAACCTAAGCAGCGACCTTCTTTCTATAGCCTTTTTCTCTATGGAACGCACACATATGCAGTATTGGTTTGTTTACAATCTTTTACTACCAGCTGCTCTAACAATTTCAGTCGAAATAATTGTCAAAAACTGTTTTGAAACGCTTTTACAAGGCTCCAATCTTCTCTAGTGAGAGCTAGTATTGTCGGCAGCCAGCTGTTCTTCGGCAACCGTTCCATTTGAACTGCATGTAAATCTGCTGTTCTATTATCGGCAACTCGAAATCAGCTACAATTTGTAGTGCGTGTGTTGCATTTCAAGAAAACCTTGCTAGATTGCTTTTTCTCAGTGGTAAAAATATAGTCAAATTGAAGCTTTCATAAAGAATCGTTTGCATGCATTCAGCGAAGTGTTTTCGTAAGAAAATCCAGTGAAAATAGTGTTTCAATTTGTGTTGCCGAAAATAGTCTGTCATGCCGAAGCCGTCATTTCCCCTATATAAAAGAAACAAAAATATTTTTTTAAAGGAGATTTTTAGCCGAATGGTTAGTTTATCTCCAACAAAAAGTTAATGCTATTTTCGAGGAACTTGGTATCACTTTTTGTAAGCTTCATGTTTCATTTCAAACCCGTCCAGTCTTCATGTTTTCAAAGCTCCAGAGTTTACAGAGAAATAGAGTTTTTTATGGTCACTAGGCTCAGCACTATCGGATTGAATGGGTCATTCGGCCAAATTCTAAACAAGGAATTAATGGATTAACAAATTATTTTTTTTTTATTTTTTTCCGTCGATCTTGTTTTCCGTGCTGAGCACCAATGCTACCGACGCCAGGGAGGCAGATCCCACACTTATCGACCCATCAACTCATGAACCAAGGACCAACGACTTACTTCCCTTCCGAAGGAAGGCGTGATCAGAGATGTTATGCCTCAGAACATCCCGACGGCACCGACTGGGATTGAACCCAGGCCTGCTGGGGTGCGAGGTAATCACACTTACCACTACACCATCGGCGCCGCTGATATTTAAATTTGATAACGAATGAGATCGAGGGAAAAATTCTTGGAAAACATTTTGGTGTTTCAAGAAAATTTCATAGATTGTGAGGCTTTGAATTTTTTTTTAGAGTCTTAGAAAAAAATTTAGGTGGATAGGTGGATAAATTCGGGTTTTTTTAGTCTTAGACAAAATTTTTTTTTGAATGAATAACTTAGAAAAATCTTCGTGATCCTAGATTTATAGAAAAGAAACACTGAAATGAAAATACAGTGCACTTTCTACAACTCGATATTGAAGGAACCATCGAGTTAAAGAATTATCGACTTATAGAATAGCAATCCCATACAAAATCGTTTTCACAGTAGCCATGAAATTCATTTTCAGTATGATGCTATGGAACTACCACTCGCTGTAGCACGACAACAGGATCCTACAACCGGTAAAAAAACAGGCCATCCAACAACTGATCATCGATTTTTTTTCAAAACGAAGCAAAACTCCCTATAAACACTCACAAAATAAGATAAAATGGCTTATAACTTTCCGGGGGGAATCCTAGAATTCATTAGGAACAACATACAGTTAATCGCAAAATTTAGCTTACAGCTTAAAGTTTAGAAAAACGGCAGAAAAGATAGATTTCTGAATTGTTGGCTGCTGGCCAAACATGTAACGGTTATTTGATTTATTTGACTGAGTGTGTAAGAAGTTGGAGCTATTTAAGAAACACAAAAAAAAATCACATTTTCTTGAAATACAATGTACCAAACTTTGTGAAATTTTGCTCATTTGTAGTCATAATAAAGATCTTTCATGCGGCACTAACTTTACTAAAATTCGATCCCTAGCAAAAACGTTGAAAATCGAGTGTTTTACTAAAAGTCAAAATTAATAAAGGCTCTGCAAATTAAGTCGATAAATCAATAAATAGTTAATCAACCACCAACCAAGATATAAAAAACCTATCTATTCAAAGAGTTTCAAAAAATTGTCCATTCAGGTGTAAGCTCAATTTTGCGATACCCTGTATATTCAACATTCTTGGCAGCAAGCCCTAAGCTCCGTGCAATTCCCGTTGAAACATTTGCTTCCTAACTAGCGCCACCGAATTTTCCTCGAGCATTCGTTCTCGGCAGCAACATTTCGCAGCAATAATCGCAATTGCTCACATTTGCATAAAACGACTATTTCCTCTAGCCACGCACACACACACAAGCAATAGAGAAGAACGCGCGGCATCTTCCATACCGTGCTTCTCCTTACAGCGGAAAACCATGCGCCCAGCAAGGAAAAAAAAGGTTGTAATGCAAAACGAATGTTTTATTTTTATTGCATTATAATTTCACTTGCCGGCGAATGCCACTGTGCCATTATCATTGCGGTTACTTTGGGCAAGACGTGAGCTATGAGCATTTAATTTCACGAGCACCATCAGCTCGAGAGCAGCGTGCAGCTCCAGTATTTGATTGAAACTTTTCACAGAACAAGCTAATGTGCATTTTTTGCAAAACCAGTGCGAAACAACAGAGCCAGCAGACGGGCGGTCGTGTAAATGTACAATTCAAGCGAACGGCGAAGATAGAGAATTGAAAAAATGTCACAGCCCATTATATTGCAAACAGTTCCTTGGAATTAAATTTTAGTTGCAAGCTCCGTGTGACACATATCTTTATGAGTGGTTAGTATTCATTCTTATATTTTAATTCCATGCAATAAGCATCAAATAAATGCAGTAATTAGTCAGAAATCAGCAACATTCTACATGACATCAATGTGTGTCGCATGCGCCGCTGGTTTTGTCTGCTTCTTTGTTACGAAAATGTTATGTCACTAACACAAAACAGTTCAGAAATGTCACGACATTTTTTTTCCGCTTTCCAGTTTGTTTTTGTGTGTCTTCACTATGGTCATTGCGTTAAGGAAAAATGTTAAAAACGATTACTCGTTCCACCACTGGTTGGAGCACCATTGGCATCAAATCGAATCTACCGCAGCTGCAATCAGAACATTATATTTCACTTCGAAACCATACTCTTAAAATCCCATTTTGTTAAGGGTCAAAGTTCTCATTGGAAAGTAAATTAATTGGTTGAGATTTCCTCACTTGCTAAACATACATAGGACACTTTGCGTGATCGCACATTTTTATCAAATAGAAAAATGTGCATACATTAGGGTGCTTCATTTTGAAACAAAAATGCGATTTATTTCTTGTAGGCCACAGTTTGATTCATAACCCCAAAATATGAATCTGTGCAAACAAAATTGCAAAGATTGATGAATGTTTAGAGGGTCGCAAAAATGGTTTGAATTTTATATGGGGGGGGGGGAATTTTTGAATGTCACTTACATCACTCTATCTTTGGTTCCATTTTTTCAATTTAAGCACGTTAGTGTACACAAATAGAAATTAAATAAGGGCACAAATAGATTAATGGAAAAAATGTTTGCTGAAGCGTGGAAGTGCCGATCGATCGATGAAAGCATCGTCACAGTTTGAGTCAATATAATTTCAAGTTCAAACCTAAAGTGGAAAGATTTCCGTTTGTGTTTTATTGCTTTACACTGCGAAGATAAGTAGGTACGAGTCGGCAGTGAAGAAAAGATTTAAAAACATCCAGAAATTTATTCTTCCGCTGACAGCCCGGACTGTCTTTTACAATGGATCAGTGGACGTTAATGAGCGGTCTTTTTACTAACTTATAAGTTTTCTTCATGTGATGTAGATACATTTAAGGTGCCGAATTGAGCTAGTAAATTTAAATGATTAAAGCATTCAGCAGATCAAACAGTGCTTCTCGGGTGGTCCGGATGACTGTTCATCAATCTTAGCAATTGGGCGTACGTATTGTGAGGTACGTATAGAACTAAAGATTAGAGAAAATCATTCTTCGAAAAGTTAGATTTTTTTTCTGAAAACTTGACCTTCCACAATTGAGGCAATCGAAATGAGAATCAACCTACTTCTAGTTTTCACAATGACACTACATTTGGTCATGATTCTCTTCCTGCAAGCTCAAATGAACTTCACAAACAATTCACAACCACCGAGCCGACACTCCCAGACAGCCAAACCAGAATAAGTGCATTTGGCACCGAAATTGCAAAACTTAGCACAATCAAGAATGTCACTTGTTTCTCCAGCCCAGCCAGTTCTGCTCTCTGCTCTGATAGGAGGCGTGCCAAATGACAGAGCTACCACAGACCAGGTTGAGTCGATCCTACACAAAACCGAACTATGCACACTCGTTTAGCTAGTAGCTGTAGTTGATAACAGCGTGTTGCCATAGGTTATGTGTCTCGGTTCGGCTCAAAACGGTTCTGCTGAAAATCGTTCGTTATTTAGATCAAGCAACGCCGCCGTTTTTCATACAGAAAATTGAGTGCAACAACAGAGGCGCCGTCGTCGTCGCCGGTCGATGCTGTGGCTTTCAAGTGATGCACAACAAACCAGCAGACCCCAACAATTTGGCTTTTCAATTACCGAATAGATATCGGTTGGATGACAGTTCAAGAACGCTGTTGTTTGAAGGTGTTGGATAATGTTAGTCTCAAATATCCCAATCTGTTCTTAGGGCACGTCATCACAGTTCAACGAGCTTGTCGGATCCGAATCCGGCAGTCGGCCAGTACGAAATGAACTTGTTCGCGGAAATTTATCAATTACTTCAACCCGCTGAGGCAGCAGAAAATGATCACTATGATAAACTAGAACTAGAAGCTTAGTAGCATGTAGGAAAATTATACACGAGGTTATTACACAGATAGATAGATTGATTGCATTTGGAGTACCGCTGGACTTGAGTGGACGCAAATCCTCATTTTTTCAGTACCAACAGATAACATAAAATCAAATTGCATCACGAAAAAAAAACGCTCTAGAAAACTATCCATTGGGTATTTTCTCTTGAAATGTGGTTAGAAGTAGTTTAGAGTGTATTGTTTACACTGTATTTTTATCGCTGTCAGGTTTTCGAAAGTTGGAAAAAATGGCGTCACCCGAAAAGCAACTTTGGGATTGATTTCGCACAAGCACCTGGAAAAACCTCAACTCTCTCATCGGGACATCGGAAAACAACTCGGAATCGTGCAGTCAACGGTGAGTCGTGTGATTAAACATTACTACGAAACTCTGACCATCGAACGGAAAGATAAATGCGATCAGAATGGATGTTCTATTAGTGATCAGGATCACAAGCGTGTAGTGAAAGCGTTTAAGCGGAATCCCAATGCTTCGTTCAGGGATGTGGCCAAAAAGTTGAATCTGTCCAAGTCTTTTCGTTCAGAGAGCCAAGGACCGGGAGGGACTGCATACGTATAAAGTGCAGAAGGCTCCAAATCGTGAAGAACGGCAAAATACGGTGGGAAAATCACGGGCCCGGAAACTGTACACCCAGATACTTACGAAGCCTCATTGTCTCATCATGGATGATGAGACTTACGTCAACGTGGACTTCCGGCAGCTTCCGGGGCTACTGTTCTTCACCGCCCAGCACAAGTTTGATGTTCCGGAGGAAGTAAAGAAGCAGAAACTTTCAAAGTTTGCCAAGAAATACATGATTTGGCAAGCGATCTGCTCATGTGGCAAACGGAGTGCGCCGTTGGTAACTACCGGGACTATAAACGAAGAGATCTACCTCAAGGAGTGTCTACAGAAGCGTCTGCTTCCCCTGTTGAAGCAACACGAGGGCCCTTCGATCTTATGACCGGATCTAGCATCGTGCCACTATTCAAATGTTTTCCTGGAGTGGTACGAAGCCAACGGGGTCACTTTCGTACCCAATGACATGAACCAGGAGGCCAGGCACCCTACCCTAGGCACCCCCTAAAAATCTCCTTAATAAAGCTTTAAAAAACCTTCATTTTTATGAACAGGTCAGCAATTTCATACATCTCATACTTCTGTCGATCGGTATTGATCTGTAGCAGGCTTCTATTTACAACTAAGCCTGACACGGCATAATAAATAGGATCTGTTGTCTGAAACAGGGGGCTATTACTGAGTCACATTTTGAAACCTTCATGTTGATGGAGTATCGAAGCAACCTTTCAATTTTGCCATTGAATCAGAATATGCCCCTGTACCAAAATGTAAATCCCATAGCTACCAGAACGTCAAAATCTAAGACATGTTAGATTCAAACCGAATGTAGGGGGTTTGACAGCTGTAGAATACCCCTGGTCTGAATCTTCCTTCTTGTACTTCATAACATGTAACAAGGAAAGCCTTTTTTGGAGAAGTTCTTGGGGTTTGCTTTGACATGGTGAACAGCAGATACCAATTTCAGAGTATATTTGGTCCCATTTAAATTAGGAATAAAAAATTATTGGATTGAACCAAAGGGGGTCATCATTACAATGATAACACTATTTTTCCTGGATCTTTAAGTTGCGTCTGCGACTGAAATCTTCAAAATTTGTCTAGGTAGTTGCAACTTCCCTTAGAACTCTTTACAGTATTAATTTGGAATGATCTCAGGAATTTTCTCAGAATCATTTTCTTTCTCAGAGATCTTTTCACAATTTTCATTAAGTCAAGTTGAGATTAATTCGAATATACCCGTGAAATTTTCATTATAAGCGTGATTGCCTCTCACCCCAGCAGGCCTGGGTTTAATCCCAGTCGGCGCCGCCGGGATGTTCTGAGGCATAACATCTCTGATCCCCGGTTCATGAGTTGATGGGTCGATATGTATGGTCCAGGTGTGGGAGCTGCTTCTCTGGCGTCGGTAGCATTGGTGCTCAGCACGGAAGACAAGATCGACGGAAAACAAATCAAGGAGAAAAAAATCGATAAATTCATGCACAACACTCCAAAAAAATCTTGGAATTCTACATATTCGAATTTTTAATGATTCCCGCAAGGATTCACCGAAGTTTCCATCCATATGTCTACTTAGTTTTCACATGAATTCGCCTTAGAATGTTACTCTTAGAAGAATTATCCCATGCAAAATTGTCTTGAAATTCTTCACATAATTATATTGGAGGTCTCCTCAACTTTTCTGAAAACTCACTTAGTATTCTCCTCAGAATGCGTATGAAATTTCCCCATAATTCTCTAGAAACTATAATATCCTTCGAATTAACCTCAGTATTACATTGAAACTTTTCACAGAATTTCTTCGAAATTATACCGCAAAATTGTATTCCCTATATATTCTTCTCGCAATTCTCTTGGAAATAGTTTCTGGAATTTACATGGAATTATTCTTAGGATCTCCTTGATATTGGCAGCAGAATTCTTTTAGAACAACTGTCCTCAATATTCAAGGAGTAATTCTTTGGGTTTCCTTGGAATATTCTTCAGAACATTCTTGAAATCCTATTAAGAACATATTTGGAATACTCGTTAGAATTGGTCATGGAATCCTCATCACAATCGTAATGAAACTATCCTCATAGAACTACCTAAACATTATAGTAAGAACTTAGACTACTCTCACAACAAGGATTCTTCCCACATTTGCTTTGAAGTTCTAATCATAACTCCCAAACTAAAGTTTTTTCCTTGGAAATGATGCCTGAAAAACATTAGTGTTGACAGTATAGTTCCTTCTAAATTCTCCCAAAATTCCAGTGGCGTTTCCTTAACCTCAATCTACCTGTGCACCAGCTCTCAAATCATAAACAATTATCAAAATATTGCATGCAATGAATAGATATCGAGTAAACTAGAAGATTAAGTATATTTTTCAACCGATTCAAGTATGAATATGGCTTTAAATCTGGTTTTGAAACTTGGTGCACAGGTAAAAAGTGAGATTACGAGACGCCACTGCAAAATTCATATGACATTTTCATCAAAATTCTCAAAAAAAAATCCAGTCGATTCCAAAGATCTTGAAAATTTACCAAGGTTCTGATTTTTTTTCTGATGACAGGATGCCTTTTCCAATTTGTCATCGAAAATAACGCGCATTTCCGGATTTAGTCGTATTGAATTCGAATGCTAGACTTTTTACGGTTTTCCTTATCTCCTGGTTCAATGATCACAGGGCTGATAGCGATCAATGCTGTCAAAAATAGTGATATAGGTAACCATGTTGAAGAAATAAGTGAACAAATAGTGGCTTATAGTTGTGACTAAAATGTGACCTAAGCGAGGATAATTTCATGAAGTGGGATAAAACGAATCCGGAGAATAAGTCCTTGGAATTTATTGGAGAATACTGAGGGGGTGAGGGGGATGCTAACAGAAGGATTACATTTAAATATGAGAATAACTCCGGGAGACCTTTAAAGTAATTCGGCAAAGAATTCCAGGAGAATTTCCCCAAACAAATCATGAGGTGAAATGCATATGAATTCCTAGGAGACTTTCAATGTGAGTAGAATTCCAACAGAAGAAGTGAGTTTCAAAAGGAAATCTAAAAATAATTCAATGAAAATTCTGAGAATCCTTCGAAAGAGTTTCTTACTGAGAAGAATTTTAAAGTAATTCCGAGGAAAATACAAAGAAAATTGAATTCGGAGGATAGCTCCAACGTAATTTTTAGGAATTGCGAGAAGTATTCTAAGTATACCCTGGTGATATTTTTTTTAGAGAATTCAGAATCTGAATTTCTAGAATAATTCCATGAGAGTTTCGGAAGAATACAAAGCGAATGCTAAGGAGAACTCCAAGTGAATTTTCATGATAAATCTTCGTTGAATGTGGAATGGATTATTCTGAGGTCTTCAGAACTACTTTACAGTTTCCAACATTATACTGAAGTTAATAAAACTGCCTTGAAGTTTGAGAAACTAGCATGATGCTTCTCATCAAAGTTTTAAACTTCCCTGAACTTTTTCGGACTCAATAAAGTTTCCACATTTTTTCAAGCTATCATGGGTCTTCTCTAGCGGCTCCGGAGGTGTAGTGGTAAGCGTGATTGCCTTTCACCCCAGCAGGCCTGGGTTCAATCCCAGTCGGCACCGCCTGAGGCCAGTGGCGTCGCGTAACCTCACTTTTTACCTGTGCACCAACTTTTTGTAAAACAGATGTAATGCCATATTCATACTCGAATCGGTAGAAAAATACACTTAATCTTCTAGTTAACTCGATATTTATCCATTGCAAGCAATATTCTGATAATTGTTTATGTTTTGAGAGTTGGTGCACAGGTAGATTGAGGTTAAGGCGACGCCACTCTCTGCGACGCCACTCGCGACTCTACGGCAACGCCACTCGCGACTCTAAAGCGACGCCACACATCTCTGATCACGCCGGGAAGTAAAGCCGTTGGTCCCCGGTTCATGAGTTGATGGGTCGATAGGTAGGGTCCGGGTGTGGGAGCTGCCTCCCTGGCGTCGGTAGCATTGGTGCTCAGCACGGAAAACAAAATCGACGGAAAACAAATCAAGGGAAAAAATGGGTCTTCTCTAAAGTTTTGACAATTCGCTGAAGTTCTCGAAACTTGTTATAAATATATGTAATTGCTCTAATTTTAACAGAACAGCTCTGAGGTTATCTGTTATTTCCTGAAGTTCCCGAAACTTCTCTAAAGTTTTGCAGTTCTCATCAAGATTGTTGTACTGCCCTGAACTTCTGAACTTATGTGAAGACCTGAATCATTTTTTGAACATCTCATAAGATCTCTGAATATCTGGGAACTTCTTAAATTTCCCGATTATTTTCTGAAACTAAAGGAACTAAATTTTCCCTGGAATCCGCTCTATTTATTGAGCTTGCATTTTATATTTTCCCTCAATTTGTTTTCCGTCAATCTTGTTATCCGTACTAAGTATGAATGTTTCCGACGCCAGGGAGGCAGCCCCCAATCCTGGACCCTACCTATCGGCCCATCAACTCATGAACAGATGACCAACGACTTTACTTCCCTTCAGAATGATTTTGTACCTCAGAAAATCCCGAAGGCGCTGACTGGGATTGAACCCAGGCAGTCACACTTATCACTACACCACCGGCCCCTTTTATGGAGCTTACTAAACTTCTTTGAAATATCATTTCATTTTGCTAATGTTCGTGAAAGTTCCTGAAATTATCAGACCTCTTCTTATGTTCCATAAGAAGTTCATGAAATGTTTCTTTATATCTCTACACTTCTGTGAAGTTTTAGCAGTTTTTCTGCCATTTCTGGAACTTCTTTAAGCTCCCGAAATTTTCTTGGAATCAAACCTAAATAATTAATATAACTCTATGATTTTCACTAAAGTCCTCAAGATTTTTCTGAAGTTTATAGAGCTGCCCTAAATAATCGACACTAATTCATAAATTCTTCAATAGCCTAGACTTTCCTGTTGTTATTAAAACTGCCCAAAAGGTTTCTGAATGATCTGAATTTATCAGTATTTTTTAAAAGAACTCGCAATTTTACTGAAATTAATTGAACTTTAATCCAAAATTTGCCTTAAGTTTTATAAGCTTTATAAACGCTTACCCGAGGTTCCCTAAATTTGTTTAATGTTCCATTTGCTAATGTTGCATTTCCTATCCTCTTCCGCAGCGAATATCGCTGAGAATGATATAAGTTGACCTTGCAGATGATTTCGCGTTCAAACTATTTATTTACAACATTGTTGGACGACGCACACGCTTGCCTCGATTCTCTCCAATTCCCGCAGAAAAGGCATACGAAATCGAGTTACTGTACAATGAGCACTCCTTATTCGCTTTTAGCCTATCCATGTTCCAAAGCATGACGAGAGCAGTACAGAAAGTTAGTTCTAGGAACTTAGAATTGCTTTGAGGTTCTTAGCGTATTCAGTAAGATCATCAAATTTTTCAGGAGGTTAACTTCCCTAATGTTCCCGAAGTTTGTTTATGAAGCTTCACAGAAATTATCAGCATTGTAAAGTTAATGGGACGAAGAAATACATCATTTTTTTTTTTCATATTTAATTCTGCCACATGGAACACATAGTAAGTGGAGTTTGACATAATTGGCTCCAAGATGGAATACCTCCTGATCCTGAATATAAAAGGCACAGATAAGTAGACATAACACTCGCAAGTTGTTCATCGAACAATCATTTAACGGTCAATTTAAAAGAATCGTACTTGGTAGTACCGCCACGTGTGGCGCGCATAGTTAGTTCCCTTACGTTTGACGTTTACATACTACTGGTTTCTGTCTTCAGCAAAGTTGTTCAGTGGATCAAGCACTTTTGGTAGATGCACAGAAATTCAGAATCATCTCACTAACCGGCGCTAATTTGCAAGTGAATCTTCTGAATATACTACACCCAACCGAGGGATGTAAGATTCGCTTACAATTATGTGGGGTTCATCATCAGAGGATGTTCGTGGAGACCGCATGAACCGAGGATGCGATATACCTAGCTGCGGTCCAATGCAAGAAATGCTTTTTCTGCTAGAGAGATTCGAGGCAAGTGTGTGCGTCGTTCTACAATGTTATACATAAAAGCTTACTGGTATAGTCGAAAGCGTAGATAGAACACGAAATAAAGACAAAAAACCATTACATTGCCTGTCAGGCCAACTTCTAACATTCACTGCGATGTTCATGAACAGAGGATGATAGGAAGTGGAACTAACTTTCATTGTAATAAATTTTTGGTTTGCGTGTATATCTTGAGCTCCTGACCTGCCTTCGGCAAATTTGTTCAGTAGGACAAGGACTCTTGGTTGGTCGACAGAAGTTCTAAATTTTCTCACTACGCGGTACTAGTGTGTAAGTTAATCTCTAAGAACCTTTGCCATATAGAAGGTTACAGTCTTCGGAAAATTTGTTCAGTAGAGCAAGAATTTCCCGTGATTACCTCTCACCCCAGCAGGCCTGGGTTCAATCCCAGTCGGCACCGCCGGGATGTTCTGAGGCATAACATCTCTGATCACGCCTTCCTTCGGATGGGAAGTAAAGCCGTTGGTCCCCGGTTCATGAGTTGATGGGTCGATAGGTAGGGTCCAGGTGTGGGAGCTGCCTTCCTGGCACGTCGGTAGCATTGGTGCTCAGCACGGAAAACAAGATCGACGGAAAAAACAAACCAAAGGAGCAAGAATTTCCGATTGGTCGACATAAGTTCAGAATTATCTCACTACGCGGGGCTTGTGTGCAAATGATTTTCCTGAATATGCTATATCTTGGGATCCTGGCCATATAGAAGGTATATGCCATAAGCAAATTTGATCAGTAGGTCAAGAACCTGCAATATGCCAACGATGCCTATGTAGAAATAGCTTATTAAGGAGGGTAGTAAGAAAATTCTGATCTTCTGTCCATAAACAGAAAGTCCTTGACCTATTAATCAATTACATTATACTGTTACTAGTGCCACGCAATGAGAAAATTCTGGATTTCTGTCCTCCAATCGAAAGTCCTAGGCCTACATAACCAATTTGCCCAAGAGTGTAGCCTTTTATATGGCCTGGATCCCAAGATATAACATATTCAGGAAATTCACTTGCACACTAACGCAATGTAGTGAGAAAATTTTGAACTTCTGTCCACCAACCAAAATTCCTTGACCCACTGAACACATTTGCCGAAGACAAAAAAACCTCCTACAGTCAAATCTAATAGCAGAACCATAAAAAAATTATTTTTTATGGCTACTGCGATGGTGATTTCCTATGGGCCTGTTATTCTATTACTCGATAATTCTATAACTCAATGGTCCCTTCAATACTGAGTTGTAGGGAATTCACCACCCAAAGGTCTTTGACCTACTGAACACATTTTCCGAAGACTGTGACCTGGATCCTAAGATATAGCATATTCGAGAGATTCACTTGTACACTAGCGCCCAGTGAGACAATTCTTAACTTCTGTCCACGAAACAAAAGTTTTTGATCTTTGAACAAATATGGTCAGGATCACGAGATATTTCGAGAAGAAACGGACAGCCCACGTGTGTTGTACAAGTACAAGTTGCGCGAGTGCTCATGTTACAAAACTTGGCGTGAGTACTGAAAGGTTAAAAGAAATTGCTAAAACGGTTTGAACTATGTGTGATAATTTTGACTAAATACTAACTCTAAATTCCATCAAATCAAATTATTGTTTGGAATAGTAGATGAAGTCCTAGCTCGTTTGCTGTTGTTGTGGAAAATGTGGCTCTTATTCTTTTAAAGACAGGAATGGACTTCAAAATCTGCAACACTTAACAACACTTAACTTAACGCCAATGACGAAAATCATAACGAATTAATGTACCGAAGGCGAACCCCAACAGCGGCCTCAGTTGGATTACGTCATGCAATAATTCACGTAAACGCACAGACACACACACACACACACACACACACACACACACACACCTCCGCCCACTCTGCAATCAACTTGGCGCGAGGCAACCATTTCACACCATCTAGCAATATATGATGGCCACATGGAACGATTTCCGACTCCGGTGCCATAGCCCACAGAGAGCTTTCGAATGAAATAATGCCGCGGGCCCAGCAGTCAAGACGGCGGAAAGTCCATTTCTCGTGCAAGCATATAAAATTACCGGAACGAAACCGACAGAGACTAGCTCACACAAAAGCTCACGGGTGGCAAATGTGTGTCACACGACGACATTTTCCATCCAAAGACTTGTTTGGAGGTACCGGGTAAGTGGATCAACCTTCGTCAAGGATGTGCCCGCCATTCATCAGGTGTAAGTTCGTGCCGGTCAGCGAACGTTGAACCCTCCGATTATTATGTTTGTGCTTTTTGGTGCATCCGCCATCGTCGGTTCGTTGCATGTTCCAGTTGACTTTTGCCCTTGGGGGACACGGAGCACATTCGGCGACTGCTACATTGCAAGCCGAGTCAAGTTCTATCCTGTCCTGCAAAGGGTCGTGCCGGTGCCAATTTTGATACGACTTTGTATAATTATGTAATATGGAAATTAATGATCGTAATAATTTAGAAAATTAATCCCACTTTTGCTCTCTTTCGTGCCTCCCCTACAGTTGAATGGCTACGGGTGGCTTTCGTCGATGTCGCCGTCGCCCTCATTGCCTGCTGAGCTACAGAGCTCTGTGGGTAAGAAGTCACTTCCACGAGGTGATGTGGCTCACGTGAGTCTGGTTGGTTTTTCATTGGAGTAAAAGCCCAAGTCAAAAGACAGGCGATAATGGTTTACATCTTAGCTCGGACATGGAGGTGATTTTCAACGATGAAATTCAAGAAAATGTGGGTTCGTAGTTTTTCCAAGGATACAACACTATCAGAATGTATGGTTCCAAAAGCTTATTTATTTAAATTCGGTGACCTTTTATGTAATCCACGGTCGCGAATTATAATACTAGAAAATACTATTTATTATTTGCTGACCACTTTTTCAAATGCTGCTTTCGTAAGAAGAGATTCTAGTTGCTTCCGAGAAGATATTTTCAGCATTTTCTACCGTGTATCGTTTTCCAGGAATTCCCTAGGCAGCTGCTTGTGAACGCTGTCAACATTTGAACACACTTATGATCTTTATCAGTAAAAACTTTCAACTTGTATTCTGAATAAATGGCTGAAGACAAAGCTAACCAGAATTTTGCAAAAGCAAAATTGTCCGAACTGAAATAAAACTGAAAAATAAAATAAACGAAATCACGGTTAAGGGTTTATGAAGTCATGATATCATGATTTTATTTAATGTTTTAATGCGTTACGAAATGGTTTGTGGTGCTGAACATTCATGAATTGAGTTCATGGATTCGTAGTTCTAAGTTCACGTTGGCGTGAATTTTTGTAACGTTATTATTATTATTTTAATTACAATTCTCCATCACCGCATAACTAGTTACTGACGATTACGTGATCACCCCATTGATAGATCGAATACACCCTTGGCGCGAACCAGGAAGAAAAATTGAAAATTTAGAATCGTCACATTTCGAGCGTCGAAAAGCCGTGTGTCCGTGCGGAATTCTCCCGCCGGCAGGAAGCTGGGCATTTTTGACTCGATCGGATAGAAATCGATGACACTGTAGTTTCCCTGCAAAAAAAAAAAGTAATAATATTGATTGCACTCCTTGGAATATTACAAAACAAAACTCTTACCACCAACCAAGGGCAAGGCTTGAGCCACGACGCAAAGCTGAAAATGGCTTGATAGAGAAAATCAGCCACCGGGTCTCGGACTCGCAAACCCTTTCCGAGGAATTCGCACACGTTGAATTCTGTGCTCATCAGAAGCGGACGGTATCTGCTGGTATACTTATACAGCAGGGTAAACGATACTAGTAGGGTTTCTATGGGTTTATCGAGGGCAATATGCATGGTGGCCGTCGTAGGGTTCCCCCGAGCTGCTTTGACACGACATTCCAGAATCCGGACATATTCGTTTGGATGACCAGTACAGATAGCACGTAGTAGAAGTACCGTAAAAGGTCTGGATCCGTTCGATAGCACATCCGGTACTTCAAGCTTTTGGGCGGACCGAAACGACAAGGTAGCCGCCACTATGATGAAAATGGTTCTCGACTGATGCACTAACATATCGTCGCTGGAATACCGGGAGCGAGAATGGTTTTGAATAGTTGATTTGGATTTCGATCGGTGTGTTTTAGAGTTGCGTGTTGGAAATTGTTTGATTTACGATGTACGATAGCTGAGTTGCGATTACAAATTTCGTAAACATGCACATTTATTTTTGTTTTGTGTAATTGTAGAACAATTCAAACGCAGAGCTCTACTGATGAGATAAACCGAGCGCAGACAACTCTACCAGGGCTGGTAGTGCTGATGCGATATAATAGTAGTGACTTTAGTGACTAAAATTACGGAAATAGTGACCAAACAGTGACTTGTAAATAATTAATAAGTGACCATTTATATGGTAACTTAGAAATTCAAATACGGTTTGATATTGAAATAAACTTTTTATGTGTTGGAACTTAAATTCAAATTTCATAAATTCCTCTAATTTATTCGAATCTCACAACGGAATCTCCTGAGAAGTGCTTTTGAAGTGATTTGAATAATTTACTTTTGCTTACGTTATACATGATGCTTAGCAAATAGTAATTCCCATTTTTTGTATGAGCTTAAATTTGATTTTGCGTTCGAAATGTTTAAAATTTTGATATATCTAGGTAGATATGTTTGATAATTCGCCAAGAACTTTTCACAGAATTTCTTCAGAATGATCTCAAGAACTTTTTTAGTATAATTTTCCTTCTCTTAAACTTAGAGGCAAATAAGCTTTTACAAAAATAATATTGCATTCTTGAAATTCATTGCAAAACAATCAACAAAATTCTTGGAAATAGATTATTTTCGTAGTTGGAAATGCTTAACCTCAAATATCAGAATTAAAGTGGACATTTGATAATGAGGAGATGAAAGTAAAGAGTTGATAGTTCCGTTATAGTAAGGCAGTGCGAAATTTGTATATTGAAAGTAGAAAGCGATAAAGGACAATTCTAGACCAACAATTGAAATAGGCAGAACAACCAAACGTAAACAATGGCTTTAAACATAAAATTCTCGAGAATCAAAACACTCCCACGTAAACTAACAATGCCATTCGATAAAGAAAGTTTGCTCTATCAGATGATGGTGTTAGGTTGCTTGGATGTGCTTTGATTATCAAGGAATTTGCGTTTAAAGCCATTGTTTACGTTTGGTTGTTCCGTTGTCTAGAATTTTGAGGAAGGTACGAATCGAGTAGAGCATCTCCTCTACCAAGCTCATCCGTTAATGAGGGATGGTGAGGGGGTGTTCCCCTTGCCACCACTGGCAAAAGGGATGATCACCGATTTGCTCATGTAGCTCCGATGTGCGGAAACAGTTCTATCGATTGTTTCACACTCAAGTCGCCATTTGACGTAAACAACTACCCGTTTCGTACCTTCCTCAAAATTGTCCTTGCTCGCTGCTCCTTAGAATTTCCATGCAATTAACCTCAGAAATTTAATAAATTTCTGCTTAGAATAACCTTGGACTTGTCCCCGGCATTCATTCTCCTTAGAAATCTCATAGTATTTCCTCAGAATTCTCAAAACAAAAATCCATCACAGAATAACTTTGAAACTCTTCTCAGAATTCCTTTGAGATTGAACCCTCAAAGTTCGATTCCATTGGCATTTTTCTTGGAATTTATTTCGAACTCTTTAGAATTCTATTGGAAGTATCTTCAGAAATCACCCCAGAATTCTTTTAGAACTATCCGTACAGACCATTTTTGCAGTTCACGGGATTTTCATGGAATTTTCATCAAAGCTCCCTTAAGCAATATTTCAGAAATAATTTTGAATTCTTATTTAAATTCTTATTAGAATCCTCATCCAATCATCATAGAATTCATCTCAGAACTCTCGTTAAAATCCACCCTCAATTATATTATTTCCAAAATTGTTTCGGAGCTGAATTTTGCGTCTCTAATAATTTAAACAATAATCAAAAGCGACGCTCGTATGTGTTAAGCCAAGTTTAACTATACAGGTAAATCTGACTTAAGATTTAAGCGGAGATGAAGAAATCGGTTCTTAGAGCACTAAATTTTACATTAGACTTTCGTAATCTGTACTTTGGTATTATTCTCTGAAATATCTTGGTGTTAATCCTAGAATCCTTTAAAATTCTCTTAAAATTTACTTGGGATTTTTTAAAGTTCTTAATCATCCTTGAAAGACTTTTGAAAATCTCTAACAGATAAATACCTTTGAAAAGTTTCCAAGGTTTACAATTTATTTTCTGGGAAAGGAGGTATATTTTCCCCGATTTTTAATCGAAATTGAATTTTCTGGGAAAGGTGATATATTTTCCCTAATTTTTAATCGAAATTGAAGGCATTTCCTGATGCTCTAAAGTTTTGCGGTTCACTGGTCACCCTAGTTAAAATTTTCAATTTTTTAACAGATATGTATATTTTGTTAAAACTACTGTAGACTTTCTTAGTGCCAACATTTTGTTGATATTTTTAAATTTCACTCTATTTTAGTAGTGAAAAAGTGACTTTTTGGTGTAAAAAGTGACTGGCTTCAAAATAGTGACCAAGTCACTAAAAAGTGACCTGCTACCAGCCCTGCTCTACGGAATCGTTCAATCAAGTCCATGAACTTAACTGAGTCAAACCGATCTATACTTACGCTACTCAGTTGGTAATCAAATGTAAAAAAAAGGTGAATCATTCAAATTAACCGACTGGTCGATCAGCTAAATAAAGTGGCTTACCAATTAACCAACCAATAAATCAGTCAGTTAGAAGTCCAGCCTACAAACAAGCCAATAGATTGGTTAATATGGATTAGTCATTCCACGGTTCACTGGTCGAATGTATGGTTGGTTAGTTGATCACCTAACAAACATTTTGGCTGTAGTACCAATGACTGACTGAAGAAGCTTTTTTTGCGTGAAAAAATTCATTCAAGCAACTTTCATATTTTTCCGTCAACTAAAGATAGTTGATCAGTTCTAGAGTGGTGAGTTGAACAACTGTTGGTCTTTTCAAGCACTCTCATTGGGCTACCAAGACACAATCTTTGAAGGAGGCAAAGGATTCGTTCACCAACGTTCGGATCCAGTACAAGAGGAGCGGAATCATCAGCTAATCAATAAGGGCGAGGAAGAGGGTGGAACTTACTGAGCCACGACAATCTTCGCACGAACTGCGTATCGAAACTAACAACAGTTTCATTCGCTGCCGTATCTCCTATGGGTAGATGCTGGTGAATTTCTACAAAACTTATTGAAACGTGTGTCGATGTGACTGCCATATCACACCTGGAGGAAAGGAAAACTCAACAGTCTATCCACAACAGGCCATTTAGCTACGAAGACGAAAAAGATGGTTCATCATTGTGTAATTTTCTTCAACGAATCGAAATCTTCACTGTATCGTAGCAAGCAAACTGGTACCGTCCCGAAGCCCGCACACCTCATACAAAACACTTACTTTTGGTATGAGGTCTACGTATTTCGATCCTCTACAGATTTTGGTCGTACCCGGTGCGGTATCCGGAGGCTCTCATGAGCTCGCAATATCACGCGTGATATTGGAACAAAATATCATGCTTGATATTGATTTTACAAGCTCCTTTGATATTGCGAGACTATTCACAACGTGCAAAAATCAAGCTGAGAGTTGACTCGACACAAAAATGTTTCCATTGCACATCGTTTTCTTAGAACGAGAAAGCATAGTTTACTATCTCTTTTTAATCTTCACCGATGGCAGACGCGAAGGGACTGCACTGCTGTAAGCCGTTATGGAAGTTTCGGTTGCGTACAGGTGTAAAGCAAAAATCATTAAACTCAACCTCACCACAGTTTGGTGAGATTTGCATTTGGTGAGTTTTTTAGCTTGATATTCCGAGCTGCGATATCACAGCTTGCAAAATCAACCGCAGTTGTTTGCTTGTTGATTTTTGTCTACGAAAATCAAGCGTGATCTTGGGCGTTGGTGAGCTTTGATTTTTCGATATTTTCCCAACACTGCTCAAAAATAAAGTTTGATGTATTATTTATAAAATTATGTTTCTCATATTACAAATACTTTAACTAAGATTTTCCCAAAGTGTGAATGAAAATAGAGCGCTGGAGAATTGTTTTAAGTTGGTAGAATGAATGACAGTTGACGAATGTTAACCCTACGGCGCCCATAAAGTAACCTACTTTCTATTTATGGTAAATTGTTGGTACCACTAAAAGATGTGTTTTTGTGAACCGGTTCGTTTTGCAATTTTATATGTTATGCAATCATTATGCTCATTTCACGTTATGTAATTTCCTAGAAAAGAGCCAACAAAAAAATGACTGTTGTGTACCAGTCCATTTTACCGACTCAAATCTGAACCGGTAAAATATCTATTTATATTTATGGGAGGTTATTGGTAACACTAAAATATGTTTTATCGAAACAGTTAATTTTATCGATTAGTTTTTGAACCGGTAAAAGTAATTCTATATGTTATGTATTGATTATGTTTATTGTAGCATATGTAATTTCGCATAAATTACAGCTGAACATCTTTAATAAGGTGTTCAGTAATCGATTAATTTCTGAACCGGTAAATGCAACTCCTATATTTAATGTATTCATTATGCTTAACATTTACGTAGGTCGACTGCCCATAATCAATTTGCTGCTATTTTATCACCTCACATCCAAACTTCTTTAAACAACTTCTTAACTGCCCATAAAAGGTTGGAAATTTCATAACAGCAGGGTGCCCACCCGCAACCCGGCACTAGTCCGGAGATATTCCGAAATTCACCGGCGTCCCACCGTGGCCGTCGATCTCTGTTCCGCAATCTACTGCCAATCACCCACGGACATCGATTTCCATCGATTGATGCCAATTAAATGTGCAGAAAGGGAGCTTCTACACCTGCGTAAGATATCGGACCAATTCAACACACATGGGCCGGGACCAACGGCTTTACTTCCCTTCCGAAGGAAGACGTGACCAGAGATTTTTATGCCTCAGAAAAATCCCACCGGCCTTGGCTGTTATTGAACCCAGACCCATTGGGATGAAAAAGCAGTCACGCTCACCACTACACCACCGGCACCGGCTGTGCCAAACTTCATGATGATGAAAGATCAAGTCAATAGAAATAGATTGGTTTCAGATACAATCTGATCTAGCCACTCCGAACCATCTGAAGTAGGTTCCTGCAGGGCCTTTTTGGATAAATTTCATTTTAACACCAAAACATGCCAATAGATCAAGCCAATAGGCATGGATTGATTTCGGTACAAAATAATGTGGCCACCCGAACCATCCGAAGCGGGTTCCGGCAGAGCCTTTGTGGGGACAATTAAAGTTTAACACCTAAATATGCCATGCGACGTATCAACCTTCATGGTTTTGAAAGATCATGCCAATAACCATAGATTGGATTCGGTTCAAACTTATGGGGGCACTTTGAACCATCTGGAGCAGGTTCCGGCAGGACTTTTTTGGGACAGTTCTTTTCTATCACCAAAATAAGCAATGTGGCGTATCAAACTTCATGATTTTCAAAGAACGTCGCATGTGTTGCGTGCTTATATTCTTTCAGAGTGAAAAGTAGTCCTTGAAATCGGATATTCCGACTACTTCGATCTCTTATCACACGAATATTTCTAAAATTTACCCCTCGAAGTTTCTGTAATTTTACTGAAGATACAAATTTTCCATCTCTAATGGTGTACAATTTTGACTTGTTTTAATTAGAGTTGGTGTATAATGAGTCACGCCAAGAGTGAAGCCAAGTCTACCAATTGAACTGTCAAACCGGCTACCCATCGTGCAAAGTAAATAAACGTTACGATCCTATGAAAGCACCTCGAAAGGTATTGCAATAAAATATCAAGTATTATCAAAGAAATGATCATAAACACGCAGTGAGCTTTGAAGTGTCATGGGATACGTTTGGTAATGCTCAGTAATGAGAATTTGTTGTTAAGTTAATTCGACAAAATCACTGATTTAATGATTTACTACTAGCACTAATTTGGTTTCTCGCTAGAAGTCATATAAGGTTGATGCAAAAGTCGTCTGTTGCCAAGTGATAGGGAAGGGAATCTTTCGAAAACCGAGATGCGAGTTTCACTGTTTTTTTCTTTTGACGTGACTCTTATACACATACTCAATCTAGTTCGTTTAGTTGGAAGGCTGAATCGCGTTAGCTTTACGGAGCCTATTATATTCATTTCAATACTCGCGGTTTATCCGAGGTTAGAAAGGTACATTGTCGAATGATAGGATCAGGAGAGGAGCTTGGGGTTAAGGTTTAGTTGTCTCATCAGAGCGTTGTCGCCAGTATGAACGGTAGTGCGGTTCTAGTTTCGTCTGGAGTTCGACCGGCTATGGTGACCAGTGGGCGACGATGAGACTCGTCGAAACGGGGGGACAACACACATACTCTAGTTTTAATAAGTAACTTAAGAAGACCTCTGAAAGACCGAATTTTCACCAATAACTATTTACAGATTGATATCTCGCAAACGATTTATTCGAAAAACTGTATGAACATTTGGCGCACATTTTTGCTCCTCAAGAAACGAAGTTGTAACCTTCTTTAGCTGAAAAATTATTAAAGATTTTCGTAAAGTCCTTTTTTAAAAGTTAATTAAATGAGTTAAATAGAAAAAAAGTCTATCATAGTTTTTACACAATATATCCATGAATGCATTTAAAAGCACTAACATCCACTGACTCCTGTTTGCGATATTAATATCTGAAAACAGCTTATTTTTAAAAATAAAACGTTTACAACTCTCCAACAGAAAGAAATAGCTATTCAAATGGTTCTGCAAAAACATGCGCCATTAAAAGTTATTAAAGTGTCTAGAACAAATCATTTTCGACCAATCGATAATGTAAAACTAATTTTTAGGGGTCACCCTAAGTTACATTTTTAAAACCAGTATAATACGAAAACCACTAGACGTAGTTGTATCTGCAGCAAAGTTTCTTCAAATAAATTGTTCTACAACTTTGTCGATTTATTCTGGTCTATCTCAAATAACTAAAAAGTTGATAATTTTAACTCAATAACCATAGAAACCACCCTAATTTCAGTTACATCAAAAGACTGGCGGAAAAATATACAAAACTATCTCAAAGACTCCATCGGTTTAAGGTTCAATTTACTTTGATGCTTTTTGGAAAATTTCAAAAGCAGTTTTTTTTTCGACGCATTATTTCAGATTGCAATTAAAGTACTAAAATGGACTTTTTGCGTGGAACCGATTTTTATTTTTTTTTATTTATTTGTCGTCAATCAGTGTAGACCGTTTTACAATTATTGTCTTAAGTGCTATTTTTTACAATTTTGTCTTTGTTTATATTTTTATAATATGTTTTGAGAACAAGTTAAAAAAAATAACTTCTAGCTGACATTATGCGAGGAGTTAAAATATTTCTTGAATTTGGTTTTTGTCATTGTAAAGTCAATGTTATCGCAGTGCTTATTATATGTATCCATCATTTGGTTCAAGGGTTTAAATTTGGCATAATTCGTACGATGACGATTTGTAGCAAATATATTTCTATTTCGTAAATGCCTAGATGGTGTATATAAATTTATGGATGACAATAGTTCTATTGAATCAATGCGATTTGATACGATAGCGTTTACGAATGAAATCATAGCAAATTCACGACGCTTTTTTAATGTTTGGATATGAGCATACACCGAGCTGTGTAAGATGGCAGAGGAAATACAGGCCAACCTAACTTGCGGAGTGCATACAATAGAAACTGCTTTTGAACGGACTCTATTCTTTCTTCGTGTGTGATTGAAAAAGGAGACCAAACTATGCTGCAATATTCTAATATCGACCTTACATAAGCAATGTACAATGTTTTTATCGTATACGGATCGTGAAAGTTATAACAGAAACGTTTTATGAAACTAAGCATGTTGTTAGCTCTGTTAATAATTGTGTTATAATGATCTGTGAAAGTAAGTTTTGAGTCCAAAATAACACCTAGATCCCTGACTCTATCACACTTTTCTACGATCTGGTTTCCTAAAGTGATTTTTATATCGGGTAGGATTCGTTTTCTACTAATAGTAATTGAGTTACATTTTTTTATATTTAATTGCAGCAGGCTTTTTTGACACCAAGTATGTAATATCTGTATTTCCTTTTTGAATGTGATGATGTCTTTGGCATCTTTTATTTCAAAAAAAAAAGTTCAATGTCGTTAGCATAGATTAAAACTTTCGATTTCTTAATAATGAAAGATATGTCATTGACGAAGAGAATAAATAAAAACGGACCTAATATGAGTTAAATATGATTCAAGCCACTTGAGGAGTGCGTAATGAATTCCCATTTTTTAAGTTTAAAAAGAAGCATGGGTATGTCAATTCGATCAAACGCTTTGCTGAAATCAGTATACAACACTTCTACTTGGTTTCCGTTATTCATTGCATTCAAGGAATAATTAATTAATTCGAGCAAATTCGTAGTTCTTGAACGGCCTTTAAAGAAGCCATGTTGCATAGTAGTTGTTCTGTTTTTGATTTGAATAAAGAGTTTTTCATTTACAATCGCCTCGAAAAGTTTCGGAATGCAAGAGCTAATACACAGCTAAAAAAAAAGTAGTGTAAATTTCCGTTACTATGATGCACATAAATGGAGCGTCATATATCATAGAATTTTAGATTATAGATCGTGTAAATTTATGAGACATGTCATGCGATATTCCATATATTGTATGCAACTGTCCACTTTTGTTTGCAACATTTCTTGCAAGCTGCTAATTTATGTGAAAAGTAAGTTTACATGTATGAATGTTTACATGCATGAATGTTTACATCGCCAGTAACATTCAGAATTTTTTGGTGTGTAGCTATACCACGATAATTACTTATGTAAGATTTTTTGCCCGATTTAAAGATAGGCACTAAAAACGAGTTTTTCCATATTTTAGGGAAGTTTCCAGTTTCCAGTGACATATTGAAAATCCAAAATAATGGAGCAGTAAGTTCAGTTGCTAAAGTTTTCATAAAAACTGGCGGAACACCGTCAGGACCAGGACCTTCAGATGCATCTTAATTGTTTAGACCCTTTAAGATTTCATGAACCTTGATTTGACTTACGCTGGTGTCACTTGAAAATTCTGGATAAGATTCCAAATATTCACGGTCACGGCCACGGTCCTCTTCTTAAAACGTATTATAGATTTCTTGGAATAAAATTGCAAACAAATTGCATACAGGGTGCGTGACGAATTTTTGCAGTAAATTTCAAATAGTAATTTCTCATGCTTGTGCATCATAATTTAGATATATTTGGCAGCACTGGATAGCTTATACTGTTAGGTGTAAGATTTAAACAAACAATGATGTCGAAACAAGAGAGCAATCTGTCAGCCGTTGTCGCTTTGTATGCATGAAAGAAATAATTCGGTCGGTAAATGTGTCTGAAAGAACAGTGTATAATATTAAAAAAGGCTTGGGAAAGTGATAAGACAGAGCCCCTGCTCATACTGCTAATAAAGCACAGAAATGGCTTACGGAAAATATTTCGTAAATTTGGGAGGAAGAAATTTGGCCCCCAAGCAGTCCCGATATCAATCCGTTGGATTATTTTGTATAGGGCGTCGTCCAACGGGATACCAATAGAACCCCTCACACCACACTTAAGTCGCTAAAAACTAAAATCAAGGCAGTGATGACATCTATGGATCGAAACATTTTAAAACGTGCATACTGCAGTTTCCGGAAGCGTCTAACTACAGTCGTCCAAAGGGAAGGCAATTTTTTTGAATAAATTTACTTACAACTTCCATATGTTGCGAAAGAAAATAAATCGCACAAAATTCATTGCTAGAATAACGAACTGGTGTATTTTTTCTCAAATATGCCATTTACTGCAAAAATTCGTCACGCACCCTGTATATCATCCGAGTTCTCACCTACCCTATCGTCCAAATGCATCTTTGATGGAAAATTATCAGATTTTAAATTGGTTTTCACATAATTAAAGAAGTTCCTAGGACAAGATTTTATTCCAAGTTCAGTTTTTAAATTATACCCTCAAATTCCATATTAACGACCAAATTTAACTGATCGCAAATGTCTAAATAGTATGCCAAAGCTTCTTCACTATTATGTTTTTTATAAAATTTGTGCGCTTTTTGCTTTCGATTTTTTTAATTTTTCAGTTCCCTGTTGTACCAAACCGGATGTTTTGCATGACTCTGACGTCTTTTTCTTTTAGTTGGTACTTCTTCAAGTATTGTTTCAAACAACACATTGTAGAATACGTCAACTGCACATTCAACATTTCTTGCAGTTCTTAATATTGCTTGCCAATCGACAATGTTCAATCTATTTCTAATTCTCGGTGGTCACATAACACTAAAGTCATCATGGGCATCAATTTGAGTTTTATTATGGTCTTAAGGACCACTATTTAGACTTGAAGAATGTTTTATAACCTTTATAAAAATTGAAAATTATTTTGTTTCAAATGGTTAATGTTAAATGGAGCAAGTTTACATGATAGATCGTGTAAATGTATGAGACATTTCATGAAATATTCCAAATATTGTAAGCAACCATCCATCTTTGCAAGTAACATTTCTTACAAGCTGCTAGTTAACGTGAAAAGGAAGTTTACATGCATGGTTGTTTACATCATCAGAGGTTCAATAAAAATTTATGTTGAAGGCGTGATCATGAACTAAACTAATTATGTCAAAAGAAAGCCCATATCCACACAAATAACTTTGCTCACGACACCAAACCTCTAGGATGCATACCTGCAGCAGTACGATTTGTTTGTCCAACAAAAGTAGATTCTGCCAAAAAGTTTGGTTTTTCCATAGTAATTTCAGTGTCAAAGGATTCTCCGAATTAAATAGCATCCATGATCGGGTGGTGAGGTCCAGATTGATTCCACCGTACCTTACTTACAGGGAACGACGGGGTAAGACGGCCACCCTAAGCTTGAAGTAAAATTTAACCAAAATCTTACAAAATTTCCGCGTTAAATATAGTGGATATTGATCTTTATAGTACATTCCCAAATTACATTGAGTTTCAAAAAGATTCCTTTTCATTTGATGATGTTTTATTACGAATTAAAATATGACTAAATAATGAAAGAAACAAATCATGCGCGGAATACCACATGATCTTGGCCACATAAAAGGATACTGTCTTCGGCAAAATTTCAGAGTAGGTCAAGACGGATTGGTTGGAGAACAGTAGAACAGAATTTTCTCACTATGAGGCGCTAATGTGCATGTTAATTTCCTGGATAAAATATATCTTGAGATCTTTACAATTTAGAAACTTTCCGTTTTCGGAAAAGTTGTCCAGGTGACCAATATCTAGTCGATTTTTTGGGCTAGTTTGTTCAGAATTTTCTCACTACGCAACACCCTAGTCTGCGTGGACTTCTTGTAGATGTCCTGACTCCTTAGATGGTGAAGATTTCAAGATATACCTTATATACAGCAAGTTCACATTTACACTATAGCGTCACGTTGTGGGCTGATTAGTTCAGAATTTGCTATCAATATCAATTTGCTAGTCACTGATCCAGAACCATGATCTGAAAGTTTGATTTACTCTGAGCCTAGTTTTTTTCTTCATTCCAGGATCTTAATTAATCTGTTTCCAAGTTCAAGATCCGATGAATTCCAAATGATCCGCAGCCTTGGTTTTTGTTTCAAGACAGGGGTCTTAAACAAAACCAAATTCAAACTAACATAAAAATTCATGAGTACGTAAATCTATTTGGTTAAGAATATTACAGTCGAAATTCACTGGTTGGGCTTTCAATACGTTAACTGTCTTTTAGTTAGGTCTCCGCTGGTTGGGCCACGAGCCAATTAAGAAGCAACTGCATGTCAAAATCTCATGTCAAATTGGATTCGACAATTAGGACTGTGTACAATTAAACTGTGCATAAAATTGTTTTGCTTTTTCCACTCAGTTTCCAGTCATAAAAATTCGTAGACCGGACCAGCCACATCAAGCATGGTCTTGTTTTGTAGCTACACCTTTACCAACTGAGCTAAGAGAGGATATACAATACGCCAAATCCATAACTTCATCAGGGTCAACAGATCGTATTGATTAGATCGAAGGTGTAAGTAATTTTCAACAATTTGGTAGGAATGTAATCAACATCTTTATTAACCCTCTTATAAATAGCCTTTCTTAATAATCCGATTAAAAAAATCAACTAAGCCTAACAGACATGCTCGGTTATGTGCATAACGCATTACTAAAAGCACCGTGATCATCCCATTGATAAATCAAATAAACCCTTGGCACGAACCACAAAAAACAATTGATGATGAAGTATCGTTACGTTTCGGGCATCGAAAATCCGTGTTTCCGTGCGGAATTCTCCCGCCGGTAGGAAGTTTGGCATTTTTGACTCAATTGGCTGAAAATCGATGATACTGTAGTTTCCCTACGGAAAAAAAGCCTACAATCTATGAAATATTACAAAAGAAAACAAAATCTCTTACCACCGACCAAGGACAAGGCTTAAGCCACGGCGCAAAATTGAAAATGGCATCGTACAGAAAATCAGCCACCGGGTCTCGGACTCCCAGACCCTTTCCGAGGTATTCGCACACGTCGCATTCGGTGGCCATCAGAAGAGGCCGATAGCTGCTGGTATACTTGTACAGCAGGGTAAACGATATCAGCAAGGTTTCGATGGGTTTATCGACGCCAACATACAAAGTGGTCGTCGTAGGACACCCCCGAGCGAATTTGACACGACACTCAAAGACCCGGGCATACTCGTTTGGATGACCAGTACAAATGGAACGTTTCAGGTGTATCGTAAATGGTCTGGATACGTTCGGTAGCAAATTCGGAACCTCTAGCTTTTGGGCGAACAGAAACGATGTGGTTGCCAGATGAAGCACTGTGAAGATGGTTCTCGTTTGTTGCACTAACATATTGACTGCAGTATGCCAGGAACAAGAATGGATTAGAATAGTTGATCTGGAATTTCATCGGTGCGTAGACTTGCGTGCAGGAGATTGTTCTATTTACGAAATATGGAAAAGCTATCGTGATTACGATTATTACAAATTCCGTAAATACGCACATTGTTTACATTGGATGTATGGAAGTGTATGCCAACCCGATCAATCCACTGATTAACTGGCCGACTGCTCAACCGTCCAGAAAAACGATGAACCGATCAACTAAATACAGTGATTTGAACGGCTTTTGCACTGTGTTGAGTAATTTCAATTTTATTCCGCTACTACACTACTTCCTCAGTGGGAAGTACTCAAGCATCACTTGAGTGGTTTTTGGACAGAAAGAAGAATTCAACTATATTATGGTTAACGTCCCTGATCTCGGCAAAAATATCCATTTGTACTCTAAGAAAAATTGAAGAACAGGCTATTTTTTTAAACATTATTAAAGTGATTTTTAGCCTAAGACTAGTACATCACAATGAAGGACAGGTGATTTTTATCGATATTCCCAATCATTAGATCGATAGGCAAACTTTAGAACTCACATTTGTTGCATTAGTTGTGTATGCTTTTGCAAACATTGGTGGCTTCTAGGTGATGATAATTGTACCCCCCCCCCTCAGCGTACAACAACTATCAGTTAAAACACTTCAATAGAAAGCTTCAGAACTGCTGCGCATTAATTCCCACAGGAACAGTTTAAATTTAATGATCGATAAAATACAGCTCGTTGTGAACTCTATTTAAACAATATTTAACTAACAAGCATGAATTGAATCATTTACGCCGTTGTACTATGCAACTACCGTATAAATAACCAAAACAGGCAAATCATACTCTCCAGTGATCTACAGTAGACATCGACGCTGCGTTAATTAACCCTCCGGAAATTAACCCATTTTAGGGCACAATTTGCTTCCGTTTTTCTCTCTCTGTGGCTCCCTCCCTCTAACCTACGCCTTTTTTGATTTCCAGATGCAATCATAACCATTCATCACGTCAATTCGGTTGATACTGCGATGACTATCAACTGGTCTATCAATTATGGATTATTAGCTGCTGTCTCGTCAACGGTTATTTGATGGAAAAAAAGAGGCAGGTATTGGTTTTTCGGGTATAGCATATATGAAAGATTTTTTCGGCGAAATTATTACTTTTTCCCTACAGGGTTTTAATAACCATGCTCACTTGATGGTCCGACTCTTACTGCACTACCACAATACTGTGGCTTACAAGAAATACCTGAGCTACATCCTCCCGAAGAAGTCGATTTCGATGAGACCGTCAAGACATTGACGTCCATCTTTGGAAGACACACATCCCATTTCAATTCGAGATATCAGTGCTTAAAGGTCCAGAAGAATCAATCAGACGATTACTTTACCTACGCTGCGAGGATTTTAAGCTGAACGTAATCAACACGGACCAGTTCAAGTGCTTGCTGTTCGTTTGTGGTCTGAATTCATCAAGAGATGCCGATATTCGAAAGTCCCTGCTGTCCAAGATCGAGAGTGTCAATCCTACTGCGCCGATGAACCTACGTTCGTTAGCCGAGGACTCCTGAATCCCAAGAGGGACAGTGCAATGATTGAGAAGACGAAAAACAAACCAACAGTATTTGCTTTGAAGCAGCCTCCAAGAGCCAAGAACAACGCCTAGCCCGATCAGCCGCAATCCGAGACTCCGAATTCCCCGTGTTATTATTCATTATTCAAAGAATTGCACATTTATCCAGCATGAGTGCAAATCTTGCAAGAAAGTCGGTCTCAAGGAAGGATATTGTGCTTGTTTTAACCCCAAATCACCGCCATCCATCAACGTAGTGAACGCTTCATGTTATGATATGGGCCTCAAGCTGGAGTTCTCCTGTACCGTCACGCTCAACGACTTTGTCAAGCGAGGAAGGTGTTTCATCTCCAGAGGAAACAATCTTAATCTGTTTGGAGCTGAGTGGATCGAGCTTTTTGGACTATGGGATGTGCCGTTTAACGCGGTATGCAACCAAGTTTCCATGAAGTCACATCCGAAGTCGGAAGATTTGGTGAACTATTGCAAAGGGAAGTACAGCAGCGTATTTAGCGAACATCTTGGTGTCGTTCACGCTCAAGCCTGGTGTCAAGCCAATCTTTCGTCAAAAGTGATCAGTACCGTACGCTTCCGCGAAAAAAAAATTAAGGTGGATTGGACCACGTATAAAGCCTAGAGATGGTTGGTTGGTTGGTTGTCTTTATTAAGGAGATTTTCAGATAGACGCTGGTTCATCTCCGGCGCCTTGAGATCATCTCACCGGTCTCTTATTCTGAGAGCAAACCCAACGGCTACTGTGAGTGAGGATATGTGCAGACTATTCTATTGGACTGAACGATGCGCTGGAGCCTAATCACCATCCGTTGCCCTTGCCTCAAGATATTTTCGATAAACTGGTCGATAAGAAGATTTTCACACGGATTGATTTGTCGGATGTCTATCTTCAAGTAGATGCCTGCGAGGATTCGAGGTAGACACTGATAATAAACACGCACAAGGGTATTTTTCAGTTCATCGTTTATCACCGGGAGTCAAGACCTGGAGCACCTGGGGAGATCCAACACATTGTTGACAGCATGACTTGGAGGATACGAGCTGTTACCTGGACGACATCATTGTGGCAAGCAGCTCACTGGAGGAGCACATCGAGCAGCCTTTTTTTTCATCTGTTCGGGACCTAGCACCACTGCGACCAGTAATTTGATCTATTAAATATAGTATATCCCGTGTCCTTAGTTTAGTGCATGTCGTATTACTCCATCACTATTGAGAAATGATAAAGTATTCGATTTTTTAACAGTTGTCATTCTCGCATTTATAGCAAGGATCCGACTCTAATTGAAAGGTCCCGCTATTTATACCCTTTGGAGTGTTGCAACACCCTCCAAGGGCGCGCCCCTTTGTCACTCAAAATTGGATTCCTTAGCAACAAAATTAAGGAATGACACCGATAATGGCCATGCATCAGAACCCTACTCTTAACCACTTCAAACTAGGGAACAACGAATAGAAGATTAGGAATCACATAGATGAAGACTAACTAACTCATTTTTTCCTTGTCTCAAGATCGGGGCTTGATCCTCGGTGGACAAAGCCGAGTCTTATCACTATCAACAAGGCATAACAAGTAACAAGGACAAAGATGTGTTCCTTGGATTACTGAAAAATTCTGTGATCTACCCACGTTACGGGGCATCGAGTGGCTTGATCGATCGCCTATTCAATCCCTGAAAAAGTTAAGCCGATTGTCAACATGCCAGTACCCCATGATGTTCGAACACTTCGCTCATTCCTTGGTGCGATCTATTATTAGGGCAGATTCGTGAGGTCCATCACCCATTGGATGCTCCACTCAAAAAGGATACTGTATGGAACTGGAGTCCGGAATTTCAGCAGTCGTTTGAGCAGTTCAAGAGAATTCTGCAATCAGACTTGCTGCTAACCCACTACGATCCAAGCCTGGAGATGATTGTCACTGTAGTTCTGTGTAGTTCTACATCGTTTTCCCAACGGTACGGTCAAAGCAGTTTACCATGCTTCCCGAACTCTCACGGATGCCAAGAAGAATTACGCTCAACGATAAAAGGAAGTACTAGCCGTAATTTTCGCTAGCACCGTATTATTTTCGGCAGACCCTTTCGTTTGATTGGTGAACAGTCCAAGTCAGATAGAAGGACTTCCACAAATCCGAGAACCATCTGGCAGGAAACGACGTCTTATATCCCGCTTTGAGTTCTACGATATCTATTAAGGGGGAGATGTTAGCAAACCATGACAAAGTTGTAATTTTTCACTAATTGTGCCACTGAGTTGATAAATCATTCTTATACTAACTACCAAACCAAAAGGTTGCATATTATTTCATTGCATACGCAACATTAACCTTCCCTTCAAGTCCTCTTTTCAATAGAGAAAATCAGTTCAGTTTGATCGGTAACGAACAACTGTTTAACTGTATGACTGTAGGCTAATCCAGAATATTCAGAACTACACACTTAAAAATAACTATTTTTACACGAGACGTAATCCATCTTTGACGTAAATTATGGAACGTAAACAAACATGTCATGTAAAATTAAGTGTTCCCAAGTCGAAACATACGCAACTCGACGAAAAGTACGATTGATTGAATTTATTTTCTCGTTTCTTTCAACTGATTCTCATGTCATTTGGGCCGCTTGCATGTGTCGGTCTCAGGGCACGGAAATCTACATGACTTTTTGGTAGTGTATAGGTCTACGGTGGCCATGGCTCTGATTTTCGTTTTCAGAGCAGTTTGTCTTATTTCATCGCATAGGTGTGATTTGATATGTCGCTTGATATGTTTTGTTAATTATTTTACTTGTACAGGCTCAATCGAATAAACTTTACAGAGCCAAGTTATCATTTGCGTTATGCATTATTATATATGATTTATAATTAAAAAAAAATTCACTTTTTCCTATCAACGTTACACAGCAAAACAATAATTTTGATATCGCATCAAAGTGGATGCACTACAATCATGTCGAAAATTTCATGTAATTTTTATGACCACATAAATAAACAAATGCAGTAAAAGCAGCGTAATGTCAGTTCATGCATTGTATTAATGATAATTTTGTCCTTTTTTGCAAGTAATATTACACCATATTTTCTACATGATTGTAGTGCATCCACTTTGACGTGATATCAAAATTATTTTTTTGCTGTGTATATCAGCTTTGTAATTATACAATTATTAGAGAAAACAGTATAAAAAAAATAAACAAACACACAAAATATATAACGGCACCGGTGGTGTAGTGGTAAGCGTGACTGCTTTCTCACCCCAGTGGGTCTGGGTTCAATACCAGCCGAGGTCGGTGGGATTTTTCTGAGGCATACAAATCTCTGGTCACGTCTTCTTTCGGAAGGAAAGTAAATCCGTTGGATCCGGCCCATGTGTGTTGAATGGGTGGCTACGCAGTTGTGGATGCTGCCTTCCTGCACATTCGATTGCCTTCAATGGATGGAAGTCGGTGTCCGTCGGTGATTGGCAGTAGATTGCGGAACAGAGACCGACGTTAAATAAAAGACACACAAAATATAAACTAAACACAAGGTTAATCAAACTTACAATCTAAAGGGTGATACGGTCAAAATTTGGTCAATATCAACTTGACGTATTTCTTTCAATTTTGCATTTAAAAAACCTGAACACCCCTTATTTTGAAGGTGTGTGTGTAGAATGTTGCTCCTATTTTGATTTTGGAATTCACTCTTCAGTTGTCAAAATGCCGTCCAAGCAAGAAGAGCAGCGTATCAAAATTTTGCTCGCGCATCGCGAAAATCCAAGCTACTCGCACGCAAAGTTGGCAAAATCGCTAAAAGTTGCCAAATCAACCGTTACAAATGTAATTAAAGTGTTTGGGGAACGTTTGTCGACAGCCAGGAAGTCTGGATCGGGGGGAAATCGAAAACCGGAAGCCGCTGAGACGACAAAGAGAGTTGCCGGTAGTTTCAAGCGAAACCCTAACCTCTCTCTCCGAGATGCCGCAAATAAGCTGGGTGTATCGTCTACAACCGTGCATCGAGCCAAAAAACGAGCCGGACTATCGACTTACAAGAAGGTAGTGACTCCAAATCGCGATGATAAACAAAATACGACGGCCAAAGCGCGATCCCGGAGGCTGTACACGACGATGCTGACGAAGTTTGACTGCGTGGTAATGGACGACGAAACCTACGTCAAAGCAGCTTCCGGGACAGGAGTTTTATACGGCAAAAGGAAGGGGAAAGGTAGCAGATATTTTCAAGCACATGAAACTGTCAAAGTTCGCAAAGAAATATCTGGTTTGGCAAGCCATCTGTACCTGTGGCTTGAAAAGCAGCATTTTCATAGCTTCCGGGACTGTCAACCAAGAAATTTACGTGAAAGAGTGTTTGAATAAACGTCTGCTGCCTTTCCTGAAGAAACACGGTTGTTCCGTACTGTTTTGGCCGGATTTGGCATCTTGCCATTACGGTAAAAAGGCCATGGAGTGGTACGCCGCCAACAACGTGCAGGTGGTTCCCAAGGACAAGAACCCTCCCAAAACGCCAGAGCTCCGCCCAATTGAGAAATACTGGGCTATTGTCAAGCGGAACCTAAAGAAGACCAAAAAAACGGCTAAGGGCGAGCAGCAGTTCAAGGCAAACTGGCTTTCTGCGGCGAAGAAGGTGGACAAGGTGGCTGTACAAAATCTGATGGCAGGGGTCAAGCGTAAGGCCCGGCAATTCGGATTTGGAAAAGCGGAAGCCTAACTGAATATTTTTCCTGAATTTTATACTAATTGAACTTGAAAAAGAAATTTAATTTGATTTTTTAAATAAACGATTTCCCCGATTTACACGCGTTTTCCCTTGACCAAATTTTGACCGTATCACCCTTTAATGTTAATATTCATCACGAAAACATACATGAGTTGCATAAACTCAAGATCGCGTCTAGCCAAAATATCCCGAACTGGAACATTAGGAGCCCTTGTCGCTTGATGTGGTTATGAGAGATATTAAATACGATCATGTGAAACCATAATCCGGAATATCCGGAATCGGTTCTATGGTGGCCATATGGATGTATAGTTGTCGTTTTGAATGCCGTTGGTCTTATTTCATCGAGTAGATATGATTTGATGTGTCGCTTGATATGGTTATGAGACATATCAAATATGATCATACATAATCATAATCCGAAATATCCGGAACCAGTTCAACAGCGGTCATATGGCTCTATGATTGTCGTTTTGAACATCATTGGTCATATTTCATTGAGTAATTGATGTGATTTGATATGTCGCTTGATATGGTTATGAGAGATATCAAATTATACCATGTGGAACCATAATCCGGAATATCCAGAACAAGTTCTACGATGGCCATATGGCACTATGGTTGTCATATTGGATGCCATTGGTCATATTTCGTTGAATAGATGTGATTTTATATGTCGCTTGATATGGTTATGATGGATAGTAAATTTGACAATATGAAACCATAATCCGGAACCTATGGAACCGATTCCAAGGTAGGTATGGGGTCTTCACATTGTTGAATATGTAAGAAATAGGGATAGGCATGAGGAGGAGTACCACCCAACAGATATAAGACCCACTTACCGGAACTTTTGAAAATAAAAAGTTTATCACGGGCTTTTAGTTGTTTCTCTCATGCCAACGCAAATTTCCTTCGCTCCGCTAATACCCGCTCAGATGTGAATACACCATTACACCAGTACTTCTTTCCCTCTCGTACCTTCCCAAAATCTCGTCCAGCGCGTGAAATATCGCTCAGAACGGAATTCACCTTTAAGCTGTAATTCACCACAGGAGCGTGAACGCGCGGAGTCGAGCGAGATTTACAGTGAAATGTAACATTTGCTGTAAAATGATGCTTATGCAACCTTTCGGTTCACCCCGGGTAATATGTCCCACTTTCATACCCCACCATTGTTTATCATCGAATCCAGGAATAACATCAATGCAAAATTGTCTGAGGCATCTAATATTGACGCTCTGGGGCATGTCACAAGCTCGTTGTTTAACATACTATACTTTTAGTATAGAACATACGGTCATTTTGTTGTAGAAGCAAATTATATGATAGATGGGGCATATTACCCCGCGTGCCTCTAATCTACGGAATAGACCTCAAAGAAATCTGGCAGCACTGCTATACAGAGCCAGCGTAGGCTACCACAAACTCATTTGTGCAGCCTATCTAGCCCACTTAGTTTGACGAATTTTAGGTGACTGAGCTATATTCATTTCAATACTCAGAAAGTTGCCATGATGTATACTCATGTACAAAAATGAATTTACAAACTAAATCCAATTTATTCCATCTGCTTCTGGCCAGATTCATAAACCTACACACACTCTTCCGCAAGACTTTTCATCAGTCAATAAAAGCTACATTTTATGTCCATCCACTGAACCCTCCAGAAAACTAACTATTCGATTCGAAAAAAAAAAATCGATCCAATAAATCGGAAATCCATCACCGTCGGTCGGTCGGTGCGTTTCGATTCCATTTCAACACCCTTCGATCTCGACACCACGCGGCCGTTGTGATGTTCTCGGGAACAGATTTCTATCAGTTCAGCTTCATCTCTCTACATATATCATCCTGCCGTTGGGCAAAAGTCCCACAACTACACGTTGCATTTCTTCGCCACATCATCATGGTGATAGACCGTGCCGTGCAATCAAGTCCTCGTCCAGTAGTGCGCCATTCGATAGACGATAGAGCCACTTGTATACGGGACGGTTGATTGGCTCTCCACCCACATTTTCACAAATTCATGGACAAAAGGTACCAATCAATCAATTAACCTGACTTGATTTATCCATACCGACAATAACAAGAGTCAGGCAAAGGTTCCAACCTTGACAAGCGTTTGTTTGTATGTGTGTGTGTGTGTTGGTAGTACAAAAAAGTTTACAGCATTTACTGAATAGTGGAAAACTGTGGTTTGCTTCATTCTCCAACCTATTCGAAACGTTCGTAGGTGAAAATAAAGTTAGCAGCAATTCCGTAGACAATTAATCATTTAGGAACGGTAAAACGAAAACCCAGAACGTAGAAATTATTTCAAATCTCGATAAGCAACACGCAACTTTCAACCACCCAACACAGGAGAAGCGGGTCGGAGAAAGTTAGTCAGACAAGCGTCCAACGTTTTGTGACACGAAACGAGTCTAAACTGTTTGGCCCCATCAGTGTCCTAAATATTCAGGTTTAGCGTGCCTCTGGGGCTTTATTGACAATGTCATCATATCGTTGTTGGTTATAATTTTAAAAGTTGAAGATCTTCATTTGCGCCGCGCAAATCCAATTTTGAAAACTAGATACATGTAACTTCGCTTAATGAGTTTCCAAATGGATCGACGACCCTACAGCAATCGTCGCCTTGCATCTCTGCAAGTAAACAAGTACACTTTCCACAAATTGCAGACCTCTCAGTCAGTGTAGCAATCTACATTATCCGTCCTCTCTGAGCTTGATGAGTTTATCGTTGAGATCCTTCAAGTGCCTCTCCTTCTTATGTCAATATCAATACCACCTCCTCCGCCTCTACGAGCCATGTTCCTACGGGGAGATAGGTTGCTATACATGCAGTTGACTTCTTCTTGCCTCGACGACCGTTGGTGGATGACAACGGAACGAGCGACGAACTTCAAGAATAACGAACCCTGGAAAGGACGACCACATCCTAGCAGTCTGTCGGTCGGTGGGGTGCCCTTCGAGTTAATAGTTGTTTTCGCTTGTTCTATCCACCCGCAAATGAAATTATGACAACTTTTTTTCTTCTTCCATTATCTACCTTCTTGATCCACGTGTAGACACACCAATACGCTCACACACGCTCACGGATACTACGAACAACGGATGCGAAAAGGTGAAGGTATAAAAGCAGGCGCTACCCTATATGGCCAACCGTTATGATGATCTAGATCAAAATCTATAGCATATTAGAGAGAGAGAGAGAGAGAGAGAAACTACACACCCAGGAAGATAATCCACAGTGGAAAATGGCAAACCGGACCGGGGGGTGCCGACCAAGGTGGGGTTTAAGTATTGACTGCCCGCTGACACAACATGCAGCTCGAGGAGAAGCACACCAGGAGAATTATCATAAATTTCAGGAAACAGTTCTGATAACCTTCCTCCGTGGGTGCGTGTTTTTGTTGCGGCTAGAATGTGAAAAGTTTGCTGCGATTTTACGCGAGCTTAAAGGTTTTCCACCCCGGCAAAGAACTGGAAGAAGGAATTGGGATTTCCAACTAGTTTCACTAGAAGTTTGGCACCTTTACCGGACATGGTGTGGGTTTTCCAGATTTTTTCCTTCAAGAACGAGACGAGAACTAGAGTACACCCAATAGTGGTGCTTTCGATTGAATTGCGTCAACTTCCACAGTTTTTACAAAATTCAACATTCTTTGTTATATATGAATTAACTCAATGAATATCAAAATTAAAAGTAAATTGAGAGTGATCGAACCATAAACATTAGTCCAAAGGCTTCAAATTAGCATCAATTCAGCATTGCTAGTCCTTACAAGTCTTTCAACAGCACTGCTGATGCTTACTTAAATCCTAATCAGCATATTTAAGTGAAAATAACATGGCGACCAGCAAATCTCAATTAGCAATTTCCCGGTTTTACCCGGAATTTTGAAAAGTTTCCCGGTTGTGCAATATACATTTAAATTAAGCATAAAACTGAATGCGATTGAAGTGAATAGATCGCTAAATTTAACCTTCCTCGGGTATTAAGAAAAAAGTAACACATGACATTAGGGTCATATTCCCGAGCAGGAGAAAATAACTAATGAATACCTAATTCTAATCTGATACCAAAATTTGGTATTGACCAGCATGACATAAGAGGTAAAATACCAAATAATAATACCAAAAAATTACATGCAAAATACTTTGTAAATACCAAAAATTGATATTTGGATACCAAAAGAATACCTGGGTGGTATTGTTTTGGTATTGCATTATCATAATTTGGTATTGGAATGGCATTGTGGGAACATTTTTTTGTATTATTTTTTGGTATTTTACCTCTTATGTCAGGCTCATCCATACCACTTTATGGTATTAAGATATTCGTTCCTGCTCGGGTTGACCCGGATATCACAATATATGGAATATGCTACAAAGGGAATGAATAGAGATATGGGTGTGTGGGAATAAGTATATACAAAAGCAGAATTTCACTCATAATATAGCACCAATTCAATGGTTCTCTATCATATATAAAGGGTGATACGGTCAAAATTTGGTCAATATCAACTTGACGTATTTCTTTCAATTTTGCATTTAAAAAACCTGAACACCCCTCATTTTGAAGGTGTGTGTGTGTAGAATGTTGCTCCTATTTTGATTTTGGAATTCACTCTTCAGTTGTCAAAATGCCGTCCAAGCAAGAAGAGCAGCGTATCAAAATTTTGCTCGCGCATCGCGAAAATCCGAGCTACTCGCACGCAAAGTTGGCAAAATCGCTAAAAGTTGCCAAATCAACCGTTACAAATGTAATTAAAGTGTTTGGGGAACGTTTGTCGACAGCCAGGAAGTCTGGATCGGGGGGAAATCGAAAACCGGAAGCCGCTGAGACGACAAAGAGAGTTGCCGGTAGTTTCAAGCGAAACCCTAACCTCTCTCTCCGAGATGCCGCAAATAAGCTGGGTGTATCGTCTACAACCGTGCATCGAGCCAAAAAACGAGCCGGACTATCGACTTACAAGAAGGTAGTGACTCCAAATCGCGATGATAAACAAAATACGACGGCCAAAGCGCGATCCCGGAGGCTGTACACGACGATGCTGACGAAGTTTGACTGCGTGGTAATGGACGACGAAACCTACGTCAAAGCCGACTACAAGCAGCTTCCGGGACAGGAGTTTTATACGGCAAAATGAAGGGGAAAGGTAGCAGATGTTTTCAAGCACATGAAACTGTCAAAGTTCGCAAAGAAATATCTGGTTTGGCAAGCCATCTGTACCTGTGGCTTGAAAAGCAGCATTTTCATAGCTTCCGGGACTGTCAACCAAGAAATTTACGTGAAAGAGTGTTTGAATAAACGTCTGCTGCCTTTCCTGAAGAAACACGGTTGTTCCGTACTGTTTTGGCCGGATTTGGCATCTTGCCATTACGGTAAAAAGGCCATGGAGTGGTACGCCGCCAACAACGTGCAGGTGGTTCCCAAGGACAAGAACCCTCCCAACACGCCAGAGCTCCGCCCAATTGAGAAATACTGGGCTATTGTCAAGCGGAACCTAAAGAAGACCAAAAAAAACTGCTAAGGGCGAGCAGCAGTTCAAGGCAAACTGGCTTTCTGCGGCGAAGAAGGTGGACAAGGTGGCTGTACAAAATCTGATGGCAGGGGTCAAGCGTAAGGCCCGGCAATTCGGATTTGGAAAAGCGGAAGCCTAACTGAATATTTTTCCTGAATTTTATACTAATTGAACTTGAAAAAGAAATTTAATTTGATTTTTTAAATAAACGATTTCACCGATTTACACGCGTTTTCCCTTGACCAAATTTTGACCGTATCACCCTTTAATCGAAAATAAGTGATTTTGGCTAAGTCAGATACCCTGGATTGTACCTGATACGGAAATTCCGAACTCCGGTTCCGTTGGAAATAGCTGATTTTTACACCAAGCTATATCGCATTTTTTGGTCAATTCGTTCAGCACCTATAAACCGAACCGAAAGATGACAGTTGCACATCCTCCGTGCGGTCAAAGACAACAAATCAAGAAGACTGGCAACTCTTTCATTTTCTCATACGAACACTATGAGACAGGTACAATCGCGTCATCTGCTGCTCAAAGGTAAATACTTCGAACGAATTTGATAGCAAAGATTACATCCTCAGAAGAAAGGTTTGTGTATTTGCTCATTTTTCTATGTGTTGCTTCCACCTTCACTCAAGCGCAGCGCTATTGTATCTGTCGCTTGGATTCTCGCAAAGTTGCCAGTCTTCTTGATATGATGTCTTTGGTTCGGTGCTCGTGTTGCGAACGTAACCGAACTATGCGTTGAACGAGTGCAAACGAACCGAGCGAATGAGTGAAAAGTACGCTTCGTGTATACGTAGAAAACGCTTCGTGTAGGTTTTTCTGTTTTCATAACTTACGCTCGGTGCATGCAACTTTTCGAACGGCGTTTATGTACTGCGCAGAAAAATTTAAACTTATAGAACTGTTTAAAACTAAACAATATTAGCATGGAGTGAATATTACATGTATAAGGATGTTGAAGAAATAAGTACATCTAAAACTGTTCTGAAACAGAAATACGCTGTTAAATAAAACAATTTCCCCGCCATTCGTGTCTCCTAGTCTACAGAGTGCTTGGTTCAATTTACTTTGATCCTTTTTGGAAAATTTCAAAAGCAGTTTTTTCCTGACGCATTATTTCAGATTGCAAAAAGCTCGCACTATTCGATTCCTTTTGATATTTTACAGAAAATGACGCAAGCTTTTTGCAATAAAAAAAATGAGTCGAAAAAAACTGCTTTTGAATTTAAAAAAATGCATCAAAGTAAATTGAACCTTAAGCGCGGATAAAATAAATTCACAAAACAAATAGTGTCAAAATTGTCTGAGCTCCCGTGTAGGTACCCGAACAGGAGAAAATAACTAATCAATACCCAATACTTTGTAAATAACAAAAAAATATACTTGCATTTGCAAAATTTGGTATTGGAATGGTATTGTGGGAACATTAATTGTTATTTTACCTCTTATATCAGGCTCATCCATACCAATTTATGGTATAGAAATATTCGTTCCTGCTTGGGTAAGGTTTGTATGATTTTAAGTTATGAATTATGAATTATTTTAAATACAATTTCAGCAAAAGCGGTCCCACAATTGCTTCGTCTAAACGGAAATAAACAGAGGAAGACGTTAGCAAGATTTTAAACCAGTTCGGAAACCTAGAAACTCCACCAGCGAAATGTAAATTATGCAGCAGGATGTTGAATGCCGACATCAAAAAGCAATCAAAAAAGACATCTCAAAGACCTGCAGCCGGAAAAGTTCTCAAAATTTGATCTGGACCCCGATGCTGAAGAGTTGGTATGCACGTTGACTACAACTTCAATGAATTTACATGACCTCCTGCTTCAAAATGGTGACAGAAGCTGTTAGTCTTCGACAAACCATGGATTTACGACATTATGACAAAAATCGAAGGAGCTCTCAAGGTGAATCCCGTTACCCAGAAGAATATTCGCGAATTGGAGAGGTAGCTAAAAGGTTTCAAGACCAAATCACGAAGGAATTGGAAGCTTGAAGCTGGATTCAGCGTCAATAAAGAGACGAAGCATCCTAGGTGCGAACACACAGTACATGAAAAAAAGATCAATGGTGGTAGCTCAAGTAACAATTTTGGTTTTATCACGGTTCTGTAGACCATGATTTAGACTTTTAGAATGCTATAAAACCTCTATTAAGCTTGCAATGTTACTTGCACGCAAACCAAAAATCTATTACAATGAATGTTAGTTCCGTTTCCTATCATCCTCTGTTCATGAACATCGCAACGAATGTTAGAAATTGACCTTGCAGGTGATGTAATGCTTTTTTGTCTTTTTTTATTTCGTGTTCCATCTACGCTTTCGACTATACCAGTAAGCTTGTAGAACAACGCACATTGTAGAACATTCCAGAACGACGCATACACTTGTCTCGAATCTCTCCAGCAGAAAAAGCATACGAAGTCGAGCATGCGAGAAAATGAGCGCTTCATGTTTGCTTTTAGGCTAACCATATTCAGAAGCATGGAGAAAGCACAGGTCTGATAGTCGCAACGTCCGTGGTTCGAGTCCAGTCGACAACCTTTTTTCTATTTTTTCGACATTATTAATTTCACTCACTAATACACTCCACATTTTTCGGTCTCCAATTCTCTTACATCGGACCGCAGCTAGGTATATCGCATCCTCGGTTCATGCGGTCTCCACTAACATCCTCTGATGATGAATCACACATAATTGTAAGCGAATCTTACATCCCCCGGTTGGGTGTGGGAAGTACCCTTTGTTTAATTGATATGAAGGTAGCTCAAACTGCGGAAAACATGCGTGACGAAGTTTTCAAACTTTTGTCACGATTTGGTCTGGAAATCGAGAAACTGTACTCTGTCACCACAGATAACGGGGCGAATTACGCGAAGACAGATTCTCTCATGAAGACGGTACAGGCAATCGCCCTTATTCTCATTTTCGATCGAACCGTATTTGTTTGCTTCAAAAATGTTTGTATTAAAAATACGATTCGAACGAAAACGAGAATAAGGGCGAATAATATAAATGTTTCCTACAAATGATCACAGCACTGGAGTCGACTCTACTCACATCTACCCCGTTCGAAAAGTTGCACGCACCGTTCGTAATTTTTGGCTACGAAAAAACCTACACGACGCGTTTTCTACTCTACACGTACACACGAAGCGATCGTTTCGCCCATTTGCTCGGTCCGTTTGCACTCGTTCAACGCATAGTTCGGTTACGTTCGAACGTTGAAAAACGAACGGAGTGTGTGCAACTGCCATCTTGCGGTTCGGTAGATTCTGAACAAAGTATGAACGCGTTCAAGCACGTCACTGCTGTAGTCTAGTTGTAGTTTGGAAAAAAAAACTTCTTGGAAAAGCCAGAAGAAACTTTCAAAACAAATCCAGAAGACGCACAATGCAAAACAGAATTCTGGGAGATGTCTTCGGAAATACTTTCCAGGAGAAACCAGAAACATTTGTAGAAATCATTTTGGGAAATAATTAAAGTCTGGTCGACTTAGAATCCGGACACATTGTTAATTCTATAGCAGCGCCTCTAGTGGTCGGATTTGGAGTGTTTTGACAGCGGTAAACGTGTTTCAGTGGTGAAAGTTTCGTCTTTTTATTTTCCTTGATTTGTTTTCCGTCGATCTTGTTTTCCGTGCTGAGCACCAATACTACCGACGCCAGGGAGGCAGCTCCCACACCTGGATCCTACCTATTGACTCATCAACTCATGAACCGGGGACCAACGGCTTTACTTCCCTATGTTATGCCTCAGAAGATCCCGACGGCGCCAACTGGGATTGAACCCAGGCCTGTTGGGGTGAGAGGTAATTACGCTTACCACTACACCACCAGTGCCACTGAAGTTTCGTCTTGATACGTGCAGTATTAAAAAAGTTGTACTATATGGAAAACGAGAAAATAAAATAGATCGAAGCCCCGACGTGGTCAATTCGAAATATCGCGAAAAAGTTGAAAATTGCCGCTTCTACCGTTGGAGATGTTCTCAACTTTTATTTGACCACAGTACGGGATGATATCCCCAGCAAATTCAAGTTTGTTTTCGCCGCTAAATTCACCCGGAAACTGATGATCCGGCAAGGAATTTGCAGCTGCGGACTCAAAACCAAGCTTTTCATCACCATCAAAACGATGGACTCGAAGCTGTATAAGCATCTCAGATCAATTCCGAGAAACACCTGATTTTATGTGTCCGATTTCTAACTGGACCTGACTTTAGAAGTAAAACTTCATCCGGAGGAAGTTGGAAGAAGTTTTCGGGAAAAAAAGGAGAAACTTCCGGGCAGTACCACAAGAAAATTCATAGAAAGGAAAGGAAAAATACTCGTCGTCGGCAGACAATTTTAGGAAAAATCAGAACCCTTCATGTATCGTTCAACAGAAATTAAAACATGAATATTATGATTAACCTTTCTGGTTACTGGATATAATTATTTCCCGATTCCCGGGAATTCCCGGGGAGAGCCACCTGCTATTTTCCAATTCCCAGGTAGTCAAAAAGACCGGGAAATGGAAACACTACTCAGAATGCAATACCCTCGAAATTGTTATGAAAATGCAGTAAATCCATAACATAAAGTAAACAACGATACAGACAAAACGGTTGCTACGACTACCATGACAAACTCGCTCTGTAACATGGCTCGATCAGAGTGGCAGAATGATAATGATATATTGCTTGCCTGCTTTGTTGCAATATACACGGATGAGGACAAAGCTTGATATGAATCGAGAAAAGACATAACAAAAAAATTCCCATTAACATGCGTGTATCATCTTCGGGTTTACCTCGTGAAGCAGCTTGTCAACAATTTGTTCGTTTCCTTCTACCACCCCGAATGAGCTGTGTCGCACGGGCTGCTTGTCATCAAAAAGAAGGAAGAAGATTATATCATTATTCCTTTGCACTTCTGACATAGCGTTATTATTCGGTTCGTTGATCGCTTGTCATTTTGTCATTTTAAGATATTTTTGATTCCTTGTGGAAATGTCATCAGAACTCTAAAACTCTAAACAATATTCTCGAACTTATTCAGAATATTCATTTGAAATGGATCTGCAATCCTCTTCACAATCAACGTGCAATTTCCTCCAGAACTACACTCCGGATCATAAGTTTAAGGACACCCCAAAAAAAACATGACAAATTTGTTATGTTCATATCTCTGTCATGCTACGTCCCATTTTCGTTCTCTTTAGATCATTTGAAAGGTATTGAATGGAACATTCCTCGTAGCCAATTGTTCAATATAATTTTGAAATTTTGTGTGCTAAAAGTACACCCAAAGTTACAATATTTTTCAAAATTTACTCTGAAGAATCGTGACTGATTTTCTCAGAATTAGGTTGGCAAATTATGAAATAAAAGTAGTAGTAGAACACTTATGCTATACCATTCATGCCATTCAAATAACCTTTGGAGATCGAAAATTGAACGTAAAATGAGAGATCATTGAACAAAACACATTTGCATGGTTTTTTGGGGATGTCCTCAAACTTATGATCGGTAGTGTACCTAAAACATCTAATTTGAACTCACACAATTGACTTAGAATGCTAATCAAAACTTTCAAAAAGTTGTTCCCAAAACTACCTTGGAATTTTTGCTGAAATACCTTCTTGTTATCCCTAGAATTCAGTATAAAATACTGAAAATAATAAAGCTCCAAATCGACATTATATGAACACTGCACAAGGCTACTTCTGTCAATGCTTATAAGCACCAGATCATAGCCCTAAATGTGAATATAGGACCTGTAAGCATTTTGACAGGAATGCTACGTGATGGTCACTATTTGGGAGTATTTTACTCTTTACTTTACGTCTGATTTCGGTCTTTCCATTCCTTCAAAGAAAATTACTTCATGAGAGCTATTAGAGATACCCCAGTAGTCCTACACTGAAAAAAAATCATTGATTAAGTTCAAATGAGAAGTCATCGGGGAAAGGAAGGATTACTAGTTAGAATTCCGTTTTTACTAGAGGTACCCAAGTAATATTCCAAATTTTAATGAGGTTTAAAGCATCCTTCAAGTCTAAGTCGTGGTCTTCAGAACCTCCATAAAACCAAAATTGTTACTTGGGATAGAAACCTCTGCATCTCATGTCAGAGAAAGGGAAGCAGGGCTGTGGAGTCGGAGTAGCAGTCGTGGAGTCAGAGTCAGACGCATTTTTTAGCATAAGTACCGACTCCGACTCAATAACAGGTTTTATCTAGAGATTTTCGTCTCTCCTAACGGTATAATCATCTTTTCCGGGAGCATTCCAAGAGCTTATCACCAAGCCATGGAAGATCGCAAAAGTCATATCTCACGAATTAGCATTGGATTGTCTCGATCCTAGCAATCCACGTTGACAAATACGGGCCACTGAATTAAATTTACGGTTTTTCCCGGATTTTCCCGGTTTCATATAAACAGCTTAAAATGGAAAAAGGGATGCCGACATGAGTGATTTCCGCAATTGATGTCACTGGAAAAAAAAGTTACGACTTCTTATTTTAAATGCAGAAGACCGGAGAAACCCCCTTCCCATCTTTGTTGAATAGAAACATGAATTTCCAGAACTTTGGATTTGGATGAATTTGGAGTTTTGAAATTAATTTGGGTTACATGTAAATAATTCATAGGATACTAGGCCAAATTGATAGTTTACGCATAGAAATTCTTTATTATAAGTAGAACTACAGGTTCTAAGGTAGGAAACTCTAAAGCAAATCGTAAGGAATTTCAAAGAGCATTCCAAAGTGAATTAAATAAGCGAAACATAATGATGATTAAACCTGCACATCAAAAAAATAATTTTGATATCACGTCAAAGTGGATGCACTACAATCATGTCGAAAATATGGTGTAATATTACTTGCTAAAAAGGACAAAATTATCATTAATACAATGCATGAACTGACATTACGCTGCTTTTACTGCATTTGTTTATTTATGTGGTCATAAAAATTACATGAAATTTTCGACATAATTGTAGTGCATCCACTTTGATGTGATATCAAAATTATTTTTTTGCTGTGTGAAATTATACCTAATGATTATCTGCGGTCGAAAATCTTTTAATCTTAATCTAATCGATCAATTAATTAAAGAGAAATTCAGTGGGGAGCTGCAAGGAAATATGGATAATAATTCCAGAGGAAAGTAATTCTTAATAAATCTCACAATATTTTTTGTTGAATTTTAAACTAGATTGAATATAGTTTCAAGAGAATTTCTAAAATAATTTATAAGAATTTTAAGAAAAAATAACAAAAAGGTTTGGGAGGGTTTGGCAGGATTTTTTGCATTTTTTTTTTTCAATTACAGGGCTGGTAGCGATCACTGCTGTCAGAAATAGTGATTTTAGTGACCATGTTGCAGAAATAAGTGACCAAATAATGACTTATAGTTGTAAAAATAGTGACTAAAAAGTGACCTAAGAGAAGGCGCATCATATAAATGTTTGATGTTTTAGACTTATTCAATTATTATCTAATAAACACCTATGTACGATATGAACCTTTAAAGCGAAAGGTTCAATAGAAAGTTTATAACCAAACCCACGGTATTAATCACGGTGTCTACTAACTTCAAAAATCTGGATAACCGGAAATGCTCAGGATTTATTCTTTCCCTAAAATACCTGGAAGTCTCAAAGAATTTAATTTTTTTCAGAGTTGGTTGGAAATGCTAACATGAAGCTTTAGTGTGATGATTTATTAGCTAGAGAATGATCTTTAGAAGAGGGTAGGTGGATAGTTCCGTTAGAGTACGGCAGTATGAAAATTGAATAGAAGTTGAAAATGAGCGAAGGGCCATTAATGCGACAGTTTTTATAGATAGACGCACATTTTTGCCTAACCCGTACGATGTACGCGGGTACTTGAAGTATGTCTCCAAGTCCACAGGCAACGTCGCTAGAACTATTCCACAGCCGCAGTCAGTTTATGAGCAAAAAGAGGGACGCACATACGTGCCGTACGGGTTAGGCAAAAATGTGCGTCTATCTTTAAAAACTGTCGCATTAATGGCCCTTCGCTCATTTTCAACTTCTATTCAATTTTCATACTGCCGTACTCTAACGGAACTATCCACCTACCCTCTTCTAAAGATCATTCTCTAGCTAATAAATCATCACTCTAAAGCTTCATGTTAGCATTTCCAACCAACTCTGAAAATCGTTAACTTCGCGTATGAAGTAACATAAAAACACTTTGAATGTTAATTTTTTTTGTTTTTTGTTTGTTTAATGGATGTTTTAAAGAAAATAATTGATTTTAAAATATAACCATTAAATATTTCTCGTTATTTTCATTCACACTTTGAACTTTAACATTCACAGTGGATTGGTCTTCAGTAAGGAATAATTTAAAAAAAAATATATATTTTGTTTGGTTTCTGAAGACCACTGTCCTTCTGTGAAGTTTTTCTAAATTTATGGAAGTTTTGTTCTCCCGGAATTTTCATGGAATTAGAACGAAATAATTAATAGAACTAGAACTAGAACTAGAACTAGATTTTCACTGAAGTTCTCAAATTTTTTTTTAAGTTCATAAAACTTCCCTTAAATTTGCGACACTAATTTAAAACTTCTTCAATAGTCCAGACGTTCCGGGTGCCTAAACGATTACTGAATTTCTTTAAAGTTTTCTAGACTGCCCTGAATTTATCAGTATTTTTTAAAAACCCGCAACTTTACTGAAATCAATTAATTTGCCTTGAAGTTTCGAAAATGTTCTTCGATTTTCCCTGAACTTATCTATGCTTACCTGAAGTTTTCTAAATTTGGTCAATAATCCGGCATAGAATTCTTGGAATACCCTATAATTCGACTAAACTCCTTGTAAGTCGCTGCAAATTTCCTTAAGTTAATGGGATTTCTGAAGCTATCTGATCGTCCTCGAAGTACTCGGAACTTCGCTGAATATCCTTAAACTATTTAAAAATATCTAAATTTGCTTGCTAAAAGTTCTCGGTTTTTTATTAATGGAACTTCGTTGATTTTCTTTAATCAACTTAGCTAAATTTTTTTAAGTTCTTGAAATATCCATGATATTACATCCTTAAAATACTCTCACGTTTTCCGGATGTTCATAAAATTTCCAGGAATTTTCTCGGAGCTTTGCTGAAGTTTTCGGAAATTCACTGAGTTTCTCGAAACTTCTTTAAGGTTTCTAATATTTCCTTGAAATTATTTGAATTGCCCTTTGATTCTCTGACCAGTCTTGATGTTCTCGAAGCTTCCATAAAGTTCTTAGTTCTATTGAAGATCTGGTTCTGCTCGGAAATAAATAGAATTCCCGTAAACACCTTTAAATTTCCCTGAAATTATGTGGGCTTCTGTGAATTTTCTGAAATATATCTGAAGTTTTCATAAATTCTCTGAAGGTCCTTGTACTTTCCATGATATTCGCGGGACTTAAGGGCTCTCGATTTGTTTTTCAGCACATCATGGAACTATCTTGAATTTATCTAAATTTTCGATTATAGATTTTTAATCTAGTTAGCTATTCTGAGGTGCTTAGAACTTCTTAAAAATTTGCACAATTCCCCTAAAGTTTTCTAAATTTCTCAAGTTCGCTTGACACCTGTGAAGTTCTCTGAGATTCTAGGAACTTCATAAAAGTTCCCAGTAAGTTTCCCATATTTTCAGCGTGTTAGCTTCCCTTATGATTCTGCAGTTTGTTTATAGAGCTTCACTGAAATTCTTAGCATTTCCTTTCATTCCTCAGAACTTCTCCCAAGTTCCTACAATTGTTGTAAAGTTAATGGGACTGCATCGAAGATCTGTAATCTTCCATAAAGTTAATTACGAACTTGAAATAAAACATTTTTTTGTTTACTTAATTTTGGCACTTTGAATATATTCAATATCTTGAACTTGTACATGGAATACGAAACTTTGAAGATATTGAATATTTTTAGATCTTGGACTGACATACTTGGAAAACTCAGGTAATTTTATCCAGAAAAATGAGTAGACATCCTGTATATAGAGAAAGTCGATTAAACGTCACAACGCAAAGAATAATCAATCTTGAAATAAACTCACGCTAAAAAGTTGAAAATAGTGACTTATTACAAGAAAAAGTGACTTTAGTGACTTGACCTTAAAAAAAGAGACTTTTTAGTAACTGACTTGAAAAAAGTGACCAAGTCACTAAAAAGTGACTCGCTACCCTGCAATTAGTTTATTTGAAAGACTGAAATGTCAAGAGGACTCCACGGAGCCAAAAACCAGTTTTTTTAATATCAATACATATTAATGAGGGACCTCTTCGTCTTTTATCCGCTCCTTCTCAGTATAGTCCATTATCCCGAATTTGTAGTAGTAATACGCGTCGTTCCCTTGATAGAATATGTTCCCCTTCCGAGTGAGGAAATGCAGGGAGTTGGGAATCTCCTTTTTTACGTCCACTTAAATTCCCCGTACACCTGTCAGCATATCAAGTCCCAGGGTAACTGGAAATTTCTCCCGAAATACACTGCCGCTCTTCGCATGTCGGTCCCAAAGCAATTTTTATCAAAACTGAGTTTTACAATGCAAATGGTAGCTGATCACCCATATTTTCACAATACTGGATGAACTCATAGACTTTGTTCTGAAAAAGTTTGGAACGACAGTCAAATTGGTTGTCTCATCACATAAGAAGCACTGGTAAGAATCAAGCTTAAAATGCGATTTTCTCGGCTTGCTGATTTTTGCCATGGGACCGACATGCGAAGAGCGGCAGTACATGCTTTACATCACAGTATTTCCCTAGCACGAATGCTAGATCGCTATCCGCGACTACTGGTGGTAGCTACCTCTAAATCTCGTTTTTCAGATTTGTCGTCATACAAAAGTTCTTTTGTAACATCCTTGGCTATAATTTGCCGTCACGTTTCCAGACAAAGTGCTATTTTGGGCCACCCTAATGAGCAACCATTATAATGCTCTATGGAGTTTTTGTGAGAGGTTTTCGATACCCTCTACCATATACTGACAAAACTTTAGTATCCAATGTAGATTCCAACCGAGAAACTCTGCAAAAAATGACCAGACCTCCACGAAAAGATAGCAAAATCAAAACAGATCAAAACTAACATCTTAAGCCCCTGAACCAATTAAAAGGTTAAATCTCTGGTGCAACGTGGGTCGATCAAATGCACCCAAGAGGGTAATGCTCTGAACGTTTTCCCACTAGTTGCGATACTATTAGAAGCCAAAGCCTTCTAATTCATCAAACAACCTCTATCACTCAGATCACCCGTCAGGCAGGCTAAGCTGAAGCTAACCGACAAATACACCCACCCAGCAATCCACCCAGCTAGATCTCAGTCCAGATGCACACCGCTTCCCTTGATAGCACGAAGAATGATTGCAGCAAAGCGGATTAGGAACAAAAACAAATCAAAATTTTGCACAGTCATGAAGCTCGTTCGCTCGTTCGCCTTCTTGGATCCTATCGAATCCATCGCCAGTCGGAACCGTGTCTTCATTAGGTGCGAGCGATTTTCACGAGTTTTTTTTTCAACGAATAGGGTTACATTCGGTATGAGTTCAATCCGTCAGAATTGTATGAGCAAATAAAAAAAACAATCCGGAATACCCGGAGAATAACACAAACGGGCAAGAAAAGTGCAGGAAGCAAACGAACAGGAGCATATGGCCTCCGCCGAATTTCGAATGTTCAATCAATAATCATGAAAGTGAGAATTTGCTACGATTGCTGGATTTGTAAATATATGGAAGAATTTGATGTGCTTACTCACCTTTTTCTTCCAGCTCAGCTGCTGCTAGAAAGTCTCCAAGAACTACTACGTACAGGCAGGCAGATCATCCCACGATGGCAGAGGAGAAGCTTGCTCGGGCAGGATGGATGGACGAAAATAACGATGGTCGATGACTGGCGAGGAACTGTCGAAACCAGCTGCTGGTCGATTTCGGATGCTTAGATTGCCTAATCTGGATCCACCACGTGGGTGGATGTTACCTAACACCTAACCATTGACCTTACATATGGGTCTCCTCTTACACGGACAGAATCGGAATCAAATTACTCTTCTTCTATGTAGTGTTTGAATTTTGGTTTAAAGACTTCCACTCTTACAGGGACAGAGTGTGTTGGTTGGTGACGAAGTCTTTTTCACCGTCGGTGCGGCAGTAGGAATTTTAATTGGTCACAAGCAAAATCTTGTCGCAGTCGGAATGCTGTCTGTTTCCAATGTTGGGCAAGAAAAAAAAAAACAGTCGAAAAAAACGGCAAACCGGAGGGACATTTTTGGCAACTCGTCTCTCGCCATCTAGCAGCCCAGTAACGTGAGAGTCAGGACTGATTTACATATAAAATAGATATCAACGTAGGGAAAAATAGCAACAACAACAACAACAACAACAACAGAGAACCAGCCCGGAACGATTGGGACAGAGAAAATGCGACACTTTTCCGTCGGCGACGCCGGTTTTCCATCTTTATGTAGCAACGTGAGCAGAGTCTAGTAGAAACCGGTGTTTGAGGCGTGTTAAATTTATAATCCCCTTGCAGCGAAAGAAAAGAACAAACTGGCAAATCGCCAATCGACAATCGCTACGATAGCAGTAGGTGCCTCTGTGCTGGTACTTGCATCAGAGAATGAAAAACGTAGATCCCAAGTGCCGCACTGGCATCGAGGATGATGAGTGCCAGAGGCCAGTTGGGACGAACTGAAAGAGGGCGAAATCTGGTGAGTGAGCTACGAGGTGCAAATTTGTGTCCCATTAGAATGGATCGATTTCCGATTCGACTGCTAATTGAGACTGGCTGACACGAGGAGACTTACATTGTTGTTGATTGAGTTGGATGGTGACTTAGGCGGGTATAAATAGGATCATCGCTCCATATGAAAGCGAAGCGGAATTGGAAATGATACGTAATCTCAACTGCATTGGTACGAGATAGCTGCGTTGAAATGCATCCCGATTGGGAAGCACAACAATCTCATTTGGCAGGAATTCGTAACAGTCCCGATAGGCCTTTTTAATGGGAACTAAACGATCGATTCAACCTCTGGTGGTGAATAAGAGAACGTCAAAAAGAGTGTTGTGAGCATAAATTTTTGCCTTGAGACATAGGAAGCGGAACACTTTTTTACATTTCCTGATAAATTGATTCATCTGAGATGCTGCAAAACTTAATCTACAGTTGAAAAATTTAATTCTGTAACGTTTTGGAAAAGATCCTGCTGGTGTTCAGGAATATTTTTGTTGAGAATAATGAAAAATTAGAAAAGTGCCTTAGTGGTTATGATCTTCCGGATTTCTTGTGTGTGAATTGGCAAATCAAAGTTGGCACTCGTTGAGAATAGACGAACTAAGAAAGTGATGATGATTTCAAATTTTTCCACGGAGAGCTATACGAGTGCAATCTTAAAATGCTTTTATTTTGAAAATGGAGCATTGTATTTAAATCTGGTTGTTGCTACACTTGTAGAAAAGCTAAAATCTATGCATACACCTAAAAATCTGAAAAGAAATTATTTTTCCTATATTATATATCTAATGAGTAGTCCTTAAGTTTTCTACTAACGTAGCTTTAACCAGATTTAAATAAAATTCTCCATTTGCAAAATAACGGCATTTTAAGATTGAACTCGTATACCTCACCGTGGAAAATTTTGAAACCATCATCACTTTCATAGTTCATCTATTCTCCACGAGTGCCAACTTTGATTTGCCAATAGTTAAGGTGCAAATCAGTTCAGATTTGTGGAAAATCGTACAAAAAGACAATTACCGATAGAAATTGGCAAGATTTTGAATGAAAAATGCTGTTATTTGCGTTGGGGAAAATACTTATTCTGATGTAAACAAACGGTTTGGTTGACGTTTCTTCTCGAACTCGCGTGGCGCACTCTACGTTGGTGGTGCATTAAAAAGGCGTATTGGGATTCACAAAAAAACCATTTCGGAATTAAGAATAATTCAGATTGGAATCCAGAAGAATCCCATTTGGGATTCTTAACAATCCAAGGATTCACAAGAATCCTGACAGAGATTCACAAGAAAACTCGATTGGCAGTCACAAGAATCCTGATTGGGTTTCACAACAATCTCGATTGAAAGTTACAACATTCCCGATTGTGATTCAAAAGTATCTTTTCTGGGATTCACAACAATACTAATTGAGATTCACAAGAAACTCCAATGAGAATCACTTTTGAGATCGAGTTCGAATAGTATATGCCGCAAAAATGCTCGAACGATTTGTCCTATTCTAAAGAAATTCCAACCATGCTGCAGCACATCATGCGAGCTGTCTAAAATGACGTTTCCTAGCACTTGACGAACTTTTTCGAGGAACAATATTTTGAACAGAACCTCGAGCAAATAGGGTCTCATTTATGCTAAGCTAGAAAATATGGAGTTTATTGCATAATTTTCTTAAAATCGTCGTCTCAAAACTGCTCGAAAATATGATTAATTCTGTAGAAAACCTACTATCAGCACAGCAACAAACACGAGTAGGGTTCTGAGTGTGAATTTCAAGCAAAATTACGGAAAAATTCAAAAATGACTCTACCGCTGTAATGGAACAGATCATTCGAAACGATTTTCGACAATCGACTACTACTCGAACCGGAAATGGTAGCGCTAATATGCCAAACAAAAGACTGAAAGACTGACAGGCCTAATAGGCTCTCTTCATGCACCATCAATGTAGAGTGCGCTAGCCGAATCTGAGAGGAAATGTCATCAAATCCATTTTTTTACAGCATAATGACGATTTTCAAAACTCAAAATAATGTACATTTTATTGCACAACTTGCAAGACCTTCGGGAGTGGTCTTATTTTTCGATTATCTACAGCTCTGAACTGATTTACAGGTGAAATAACCACATATTAAAAATATGGAAGATCGTAACCGCTGGGAAAATTTTATAAATCTTAATTTTTCTCATCAAAAATATATGGAAGCACCAGCCGGATCACTGCAAACCGGATACAGAAAACAAAATATTACACGTGGAATTTTCCACCCTCATCACTATTTTGAGGGTTCCCCTATTCACCACCTGAGGCTGAAACAATCGCTTAGTTTCTAAAGGCGAATCCAATAGAAACTAAGCGATTGTTTCAACCTCTGACGCTGAATAGAGGAACCATAAAAATAGTGATGTGGCTGGAAATTTTCGCCGTGAAGCATAGGAAGAGGAACCAGGCATACCAAAAGTACCGCCTCATGACAGTATTCCAACGGCTGTCGCTTTCTTTTCCCTACGCCAGCCTTGAGATTGAGCTATAAGCGACAGCCCACAGTGAGGCTGTTATACGACATGCAACGTTGCCGTCTTGTGCAGTACACGACAGCTCGTTCTCAGTCATGTATTTTGTTCGTTCGGCTATGACAGCCTCGGATGGTCATTCGTAACGTTCCTCGTACATACAACAAGCAGTCCGTCGAACTGCCGATTCGTTGCTGCTGTCTTTGAAATTTTGTTTGTGTGTCGTACCAGTGTGGCGCCGGAGCTCGTTCGGTGTTGCTATCACGTTCGTGCTGCCCATTGCAAAATTTTCATCCGATATTTTTTTAAAAACGTGCGGTCTCCGGCGAAAAATATAAGCCTACCCGACACCAACCTGACTTCTACCAAACCCCAACCCGATGTTGGCCCGACATTGACCCGACATAAACGCAAAATTGACCCGACATCGACCCGACATTTGGCCGACGTCGACCATAAATTGACCTTACATTGATCCGACATCGGGCCGACATATCTGTTCGGGATCATTCTTCTGGGTTTCTTCCATACTCCACTGCCGTATATCAATTGTATATAATGTCTCGTGACAGCCACTTGGGTAAGCTGAGGGATGTCGTCGATTTGTGAAGGCTGTTATGACGACAGAAACATTGAGAACCTGGTCATAAAGAATTGTATAAATACAGCCCATTCGGTTCACTACGTTCCAAGCACGATGATTTTAGCAAAGCGGGTATAGATGCGACTGTTCTAATACAGCTTTGATTCGTTCGTGCGTGCGCTGTTGCCAATACACTTCGAATTCAGATCTGAACGTACGGTAGCAAGCGGCAGTAAAGCACACAAAGCAACAGTCAATTTAGGTATAAACCAACTGTCGCGAGGAGGCTGTACTATTTGGAAGCCTGAGAGGAACATATTTTCACCTTTCCTGATTATTTTATCCACCGCAGGTGCTTGAAATCATCATCCGCGTGGAATATTTTGATTTCTGTATCGAGTTTGCAGTGACCAGCCGGATCACTGCAAAATCGATACAGAAAACAAAGTATTTCAAGTGGATGATAGTTTCAGGCACCTGCGACAGATAAATTAATCAGGAAAAGTGAAAATATGTTCCACTTCCTATGCTTCACGGCGACAATGTCCACACTCTTTTGAGGGTTCCCGTGTTCACCACCAGAGGCTGAAACGATCGCTTAGTTTCTCTTGAATTCGCCTATTCACCTGTAACTTCTGAAAAGGGCCTATTAACTTTTGTAAACAATATTTTGTATGCCTTTTGCAAGCGAACCGAAGTGTGAGTGCGTGAGCATGAGTTTCGCACGCGAGTTTATTCTCTCAGAGAAGCTCAATGAATGAGATTTGAGAATGATTTTCCGAACATTGACCGCGTCAGATTGTTTCGCAATTTGGTGTGGAACTGCTGTATGGAAGGAAATACGATTTTTTTACAAAGCCGTTCAGTTCGCTAAAGTTAGTATCGGATGTTTTGATTTAATCGATGAGAAAACACTACAAATTAATTTGGTAATAGGTATTGATTTGATTCTGATTCTGTCTTCCCTAACTTCCTGTATTTTAAGATTCATTTTTCATCCTAGACTTTTTATCCTATCCTTCTCTTAAACCTAATCATAACACAGTCACCACTCTGCTTCGCATTGTCATTCACATTATTACCCGAAATTCCACTTTTTAACCCTGACCTACTTAAATCGAACCCGTCTTCCGTTTTCCCAACTTGGTCCATACACAGAAAAATCAGCTTTCACAGCTTCCTTTACCCCAACTCCCCCCGTTGAACTATAAACATTTCTTATAGGATGTGCATAACTGCAGCACACAATTGCTACAAAATTCGTATCATCCCACCCCGTGGGATAGAGAGAAAGAGCGAGAGACCGGGACCTGCTCAACGACAACGACGACGAATCATACGACCCCACCGCCAAAGAAATCGCGAATTTTTTGATAATTATAGAATCGAGCCGCAACCAACAACTCTCGGCATGACATAACGTAGGATACAATTTCATCGTCGTTGGCGGATAGCTACTGCTGGCTGCCCTTTACCGGCGATTTTGTGACATTTTGGCATTTAGACGAATAGGTATGACGACCGGAAAAGGGACCCTCTTCTTTCGCTGCGCTCTGCCGCGTTGATATTCAGAACTACCTACATGCACATCCCGTTGCGACGAAGCTCCAGTTCACCAGTCGCAAAGAGCAGGGGGGGGGGGGGGGTGTGCGAATGTTACCGAATTTGGATCCCATCCACACCTGCAGTCAAGCGAGTCCGGACTCCGGCGGAGATGCGATGCGAGTGTGCTTGCTATAAGGGAAGGGTTGCCAGTTGGGTTGTGAAAAATTGACCACTTTGTTAGTTCAAAGTTCGAGTGGTAGTAAACGTTATTTCAACTGAGGCTTGAATAAAGTGGTTAATTGACCACTTTGTCAAGCTATTTTTTTATGAAACGCACAAATGTTGCCTACTTTTCTCGAGGTTCTAGAAGAAAAAATCTCAAAATAATGTTTTATTTCAAAGTTCGAGTGGTAGTAAACGTCATTTTAAGTGCTCGAATAAAATGGTTAATTGTTTTTTTTTTTCGAGCAGTTCAAGGTGAACAATGCATTAGGTCCTAAATAACATTGACAGATTATCTTCGTCGACTTTCTCTTTGCATCCTCACGATTATGTTATGACATTCCCAGCTATTTCCAGCACACAGATCGATGGTATTGTCTAGCTTCTAATACGACAACCACGACAAGAAACGGTTCTGTAGCCAAGTTATTGACGAAAGAGAAAGTCGATGAAGAGAAGCTATCAATGTTACTAGGACCTAATGCTTGAATTTTGGTAAATATGATGAATTTAAAAAAAAATGCGCGGCCTATAATCCTGTGGCGTTCCGCAACCTCACTTTTTACCTATGCACCAACTTTCAAAACCAGGTTTAATGCCATATTCATACTCGATTCGGTTGAAAATAAGACTTAATCTTCTAGTTTACTCGATATCTATCCATTGCTAGGAATATTTTGATAATTGTTTATGTTTTGAGAGTTGGTGCACAGGTAGATTGAGGTTAAGGACCACTTTGTCAATCAATTTTGGCGTGACTTTCTACCATCGATTTTACAAAACTGGACCAACAAATTACTTTTTGAAAAGCGCAAATTTTGCCTACTTTTCTGGTGGTTCTAGAAGAAAAAATCTCAAAATATTGTTCCAGTGGTTGGAAACGTCATTTATACTACTCGAATGAAGTGGTTAATTTTATAGAAAGCAATATCAGCAATGTTGTTCTGCTATCCCAATACACATTAATGGGGGGTGAGCAATATCCTGAAGGATCAGATCAATGACAGTTAATTCGAGCAGTTTAAAATGACATTTCCCAAAATCCACTCGAACTTTATTTTGGAGCAATATTCGAGTAAAGGGAATTTAAATTATTATAGGATTAAAATATCTGCAATCAATCATATTTTCGAGCAGTTTTTCGACGATGTTCTACCAGCGATTGTGTGAAAATATATTTTCTCGGGGTTCTAGAAGAAAAACATATCAAAATATTATTTCATGGGAAAGTTTGAGTGCTAGAAAACGAGCAGTTTATCGAATGATATGATCCATTTATTGCCTCATTTTCTAAAAATCTTTGGTAGAAAGTCGTTTAAAAACTGCTCGATGTGATTAATTACCCAAGGGCATGAAGAATATAGTTAATAAAGACGGCCGTAGAATCAAACTCAAATTTGGGTTCCGGCTACTCAGATTCGCAGAAATCAGGGTTACTCATAAACTGAGTAAAAATTTGTGTTAGAATTAGAGTAAATGTAACTCATATTGGTAAAATTGTTGATTTTTGTTCAGTTCATGAGTAACCGTGGTTTTAGCGAAAGTTTATTAATGGAACGTAAGCTTTGATGCTATGGCCGTGTAGAGGAAGAACAGCGCTTATGTCGCTGTCGAAATATTGTTTGCTTTCCCATGTAGGCATACAACTGTCAACGCGAGAAAAAAACAGAATAGTTTGACAGTTCGTCTACCTCTGTAGCACCCACTAGCGACAATCGATTTTACTCTCGTTCTGTACGTTAAATATAGTGTCGGATGTAGTGCGTTGTAATCGCACAATGATGCACTGTACAGCGCACTACTTCCAACATTATGTTCAATGTACAGAACGATAGTTAAATCGATTGTCGCTAGTGGGTTATTCCGGTTTTCAACTGTATCGATAATATGAAGAATTATGACGCGAACAGACAAACGTTAGACCATTTAAATGGACCACTTTGTCAAGCAGTTTAGACGTGATGTTGTACCAGCGATTTCACAAAACTGGACCAACAAAATACTTTTTTTAAGGTCACAAATGTTTGCTTTTTTTCTCGTGGTTCAAGAAAATAAAATCACAAAATATTGTTTTATTTTGAAGTTTTAGTGATATTAAACGTCATTTTGAGATGCTGGAATGAAGTGGTTAGTTTAAAAATTATGGAACATCGATAGAAAAACAACCACCAATATTGATTCAGTTTAAAAAAAATCTTCTGTAACCTCTTTTGCATAAGTTACAAACATCATAAACTGCTTCAATTCAAAATTTTAGTGAATGTTAATGAACATAACTTTTAACTTCACAAACAAAATGATCCATTGTTTGAGATGGATGCAAATAACATCAATTTTCAGTTTCAGTTTCAGTAATTTGCAGTGGCGTCCCGTAACCTCACTTTTTACCTGTGCACCAACTTTCAAAACCAGATTTAATGCTATATTCATACTCGAATCGGTTGAAAAATACACTTAATCTTCTAGTTTATTCGATATCTATCCATTGCAAGCAATATTTTTGATAATTGTTTATGTTTTGAGAGTTGGTGCACAGGTAGATTGAGGTTAAAGAAACGCCACTAGTAATTTGGAGAACATACTATAGCCGGGTATTTCGTATTATGAGCAGCGTTTTAACTAAATAAAAACTGCTCGACATGTACCTACGACCATTGCTTGATAATGATTATGACATATATAATCATACAAAACAATTCATAATTAGATTTCCAAACGCTCGAACAATATTAATAATTCTTCGAAAACTTCTGTCAAATTTAAACATAAATTAATTTTCTCGAGCAATTAGGACTAGAATAAGTCGGTGGAACACTGCATTGAAATGCAGTTCAGTTAACGAATGCTGTTAAAAGTCAACATCCTAAGTAACCATTCTGGTTTTATGAGGGTTCTGTAGACTTGTAGAACGCTTTAAAACCTCGATAAAACTTGCAATGTTGCTTGGGATGTTTCTGCTTGTGAACGTTGATCGTATTCGGAAATGTTTTCAATGATTCAATGCGAAAATTGTTGAAGATAATCGATTAACGTACATTGGACCTTTTGAATAGACCCAGAAATCCGAAAGGTATCGTTGGTCTCAAGTTTTTTTCAAAACCTTTGAAAGTTTGAACGTCTGCACGCTTTCTACCCACATAAAATAGGCTTCAGTGGTGCCACGCCCAAGTAACCAACAAGCCCGCTAATAGCCCTTTCTGTAAATGAAAGCTGATATTCGGCTGGTAGGGGAAATGGATGTAATGTCGGCCTAAATGTCCCTAATTTGGGTCCATACATAAATTCAGCAATCGACTATATTTTCAATAGCGACCAAAAATATCCATTAGTACCGTCCCAATGACGCGTTCATCTAGATAAAATTGATAAATAGCAGATTTTTAGCAATGGGCCCAATCTTAGATCCGTAGGCCAACAATAGAGCAATTTCCCCTATAGTCTGCAAAAAATCTATATGTTTTGTTTCAAAACAGCTAAATATACGCCTTAATGTAGGCATTTAGCAACAGATTTTCACATTAAGGCTAAATTTACTTTGATGCATTTTCGAAAAATTCAAAAACTTTTTTTTTTTTCGATGCATCATTTCAGATTGCAAGAAGCTTGCGTCATTCTATTTCTTTTGCTATTTTATACAAAATAATGCGAGGTTTGAGTAATCAAAAAAATGCGTCGAAAAAAATCGCTTTTGAATTTTTCGAAAATGCATCAAAGTAAATGGAGCCTTAAATCGGATATACGATTCAAAAAAGATCAATTTCTTTTTTTTTTCCGAAGAAATCTTGATAACAACATCTTAAGATTCAGATTCAGCGACCCAAAAATCGGTAAACTGAGTTATTTCGCCGATCAGTTGGTTTGCGAAAATCAGCGGATTTTGTAGAAAATAAATAGAGTAAATAGAGTTTCCATTGTTATGCAAAGCTAAACAAATCTGGAATGTATTGTTTCATTTTCTTAAAATCGCTGCTAGATGGCAGACCTAAAACTGCTCGACAATATGATTAATTGATAACAGATTTCCGGATACAATCGTTCATAAGGTATGAAAATGATTTGGATTTTACGTTCAAATCCAGCCAAAAATTAGTCAGGTATGCCATTGTGCCAAATAGAGTACCAGAAGGAACGTTCAATTTATGATAGGATGTTAAGGAACAGTACAAACTTACACATTGCAACAATTTATCAAAATTCAACATGTATAGCTGTATAAAATCGAAGCAAAGGTATTGTTCAAAGCTGCATTGCAGTCATAGCATTATCACGTTGAAATGTTTGTATGTAGACATTATTCTTCGGAGTCTTCCACCCGACCTTTGGCAACCCTTCCACAGTCCCGGAGACTATCGCATCGCAGCAGCGCAAACATCAACATCAACAGCAGCAGCAGCAGCAAAAGCGATCTCTTGACTCTTGCAAGAACCAGCAGCAGCAGCAGCAGCAGCAGTAGCATGCTGTCTCGTTCGCCCGTTTTTGCGGATTTTTTGCTCCAATAGATTTCGGGGGCCCTCCGCCGTCGTCGTTGTCGCTGAAATTGTACACACGACACATCGATGGATGAAAACTGCGACATCTCGAAATACTTTTTTTTTGCATTGCTTCAGCAGGTCCTCTCTATCTCGCTCGCTCCTCGCTCGTTTACTGCCAATATTAAATGCTGTCAAACCACTAAGGTACTACCCTCCTCCGAGTGTGTGCTTTTAGAGGTCACTCTTGTGCTGCTGCTGAGCCTGTTAGGCCCCCACAGAAGGCTCCCTCCAAAGCAAAGGAAGACCCCGACCCCCCCGAGGAACGACAGTAGCAGCAGTAGTGTTTACGCTTCGAATCCAGCTGCTTCTTCCAACATGAAAAATGCACAATCACCACTCACGGACTTACTACGGACCAAGACGAGGGGGGTTCCTATTGGAACTTGTTTTCTCTTTTCTATGCTTCACCTCACCACTCACGAAAACACCACCGATTCCGAAATGCCAGGGATTCCGATTGGAACACTGACCGACTGGGGGGATTTGCACTAGGATCTTTTCCCTATCTGTTTTGATGGTTTTTCCGACAGCTCTTTCGCTTCACACACTCCGCGGGTGCTATTTTAGGGCACTACTTTTTTCCGATTGCAACTTTTTCCCTTTCAATTCGCACGAATTCCGTGTGACACGAGATTCGCAAGTAACTGCACACCGAGACGCGGAGAAGAACTCGCAATGTCGATCTAGGAGTAGGCGAAAGCGTAGAAGTTGATTCCTTTTTTCACGAACGCACCCCGACAGGATTCCCTGTTTTGTGTACTGAGCACTGACCGACTGGACTTGGAATCCAATGCTTCTTCTGGGAGGACGATGGTCACTCGCGACTTTTCTTCAGAATGTTTTCGCTGCTCTAAGAACAGTAGTAAACCACAACTAGAACTCTTGCTGGTCGCGTTTCGATCCGATACACACACGCACGGGGAAAATCCGGAGCCCTGCCAAAAGAACGCACCGCTCTTATTGCTGGCTATATGTGTGGAAGAAAAACGCGAACGCGACGACGACGACAACGAGCTGCTAAAAAGTTATTTTTCCTTCTTTTTGCCTTTTTTCGGTGTCTCTCTGGTAGAGCTGCTAACGATGCCTGGTCGATCTACTGTCCCGTTCGTTCTAATTGGAACTCGCCTATAAGGTGTTTTCCTCCTACACCGCAGTAGCAGCGCAGCAGCCAGCAGCCCAAGGTGCGAGTGATTATTGTTATAGTGCCATCCCGCTCCCACGCACTGTACCATCTGTCAAAAAATGTTTCACTGCTCCGCACCGAAGGATTCGCCCGGGTGCCCAACCACCTTGCTCCACCACCCCCAGCCCACCCACATTTCCCGAGCGTATGAGGGCGAACTAGGGTGACCAACATTACGGGGGTAGGAAGGTTGTAAGAACATTATTTGTTGGACGCATTATCATCATGGGCGGAGAAAACAAAATGCAATTAATCATGTTTTGTTGTTTTTGACATCATCCACATCCAGAGGGCCAGTCACTTTCGAATGTATGGGAATGGTAGGAAACCATTTGAAAATGCATGAAAATTTTCAGTTTTTATTCATTATCGTCTTTATGGGCAGTTTTAGATGCACAAAAAATGCACGAGTACATTACTATGGTGATAAGGTAAACACTCGTTTATTTGTTTTCTTCTGTGAAAGCATGTTTAGTCACAAATCGTGGATTTTCTGATATTTTCCATACTGCAAAAATGATTTTCCTACCACTGAAGGGGCGACATCTATCGGATCTTCTACTCAAATCATATAATTAATTCGGCAGCAGGGTTTTCAATTAACTTGCAACCCTTGCCAGAAGGTAGCGTTTCACATTACTTTTCTTTTCGATTCTTTGTACGTGCAAAATAATAATTGAGTGTATCGCAATATTCTGCGCATTTCTTGATGCCATTAATTAACCAATAAAGATCAATTAAGCAATAGAGTTAGAATCAAGGGGCCAGACAACATCAATTTATCTTGATATATTTCCAATATTTAGATATATTCACGTTAAGGTGATATTATTCTAGCACTCTAATACCAAATTTCTGCTTTGACAGTTCAAACACCGACGAAGTTCAAATCGCGCAATTGAATCAATTTAAACAGCAGAAATGAAAACTAAGATCGATCGACGATAGTTCCGTCTACAATCTGAGTTCCAGTTGGTTCAAGGTGTGTCATTGAATAAGTGTATTAAGTGGAAGATAGTTTCAAATCAAACGTGCATTGGTGACGTACTAGATGGGATCTCCCTAATGGTCCCCTGACCTATGATCTAGCCTTACGGAGTTTGCTTAGAGTATAGCCCAATAACATTTTCAGCTTTGTAAGCCAACTTTTGCAGTGTTGTACTGTAAAGTAGCTGAAAAAAAGCTGCAGATACAGCTACAAACAGAATCTAGCAAAATTGTTTACTCAACTTTTTCACAACCATTATTCAATTTACCAGCCTCACTGAATAACAACAACTAATGTCACTTTTGTACACATCCTAATCAACTTTCAGCTTGTAGCTACAAAACATAGCTAATAAAGTGAATATATCACTCATTTGATGGCTTCTACACAATCAACCACTCTTGCTGAATAACATAACCATCACAAGTGTTTTTTCAACAACTCCCGAATAGAAATTTACATTAGCCCAACGTTTGATTTTGATGTCTACATCAGCATCGAAATCAAATGTATGCCTGATGTCAAACATTAGGAAACATTATGATTTAGTTGTATTTAAGCAACGTAACATAGTGTATACATCAGAAATTTTGGAACAAAATTTTGCCATTCTAATGTCGGTCTGACGTCAAAAATTTCAATCTATTGACATTAGAACCAAACGTTTTAAGGATGTTTTCAGATGTACAAAACGTTAGAACTAAACGTTGTTCGGATGTTTTTATATGTAAATATATTCTGATGTTTTCTAACGTAGATGCCTCCCGATGCTGGAACCAAACTTTTTTGGATGTTTTCGGATGTACACAACGTTAGAACTAAACGTTGCTCGGATGTTTTCAATTGTACTTCGTGTTTGTTGTTCTCTGATGTTTTCAGATGTACAAAACGTTTAAAGTAAACGTTGTTTGAATGTTTTCAAATGTAGATGTTTACTAATGTTTTTAGATATATAAAACACTAGAATCTTACTTTTCAAATGCTTTCAATTATATTTACAACACATTAGAATTAGAAACATGATCGTGTAAACACTACACACCATTGTTGTTAGATTACATCATAAAAATGCGTACATAACAGTCAATGCTGAAGCTCCCGTTTCCCACCAGTCAGTTAACTGACCTTAGCTAACCTAATATCATTGCGGCAACTCTCTATGCGGCAGGGGAACTATGCCATTAGCGCGCTAAGAGTTGTTAGACCACTGACATAGGCGTCAAGTGATGAAGTTTGATTCTAATGTAACGTTAGGTTCTGTTGTCATTGGATGTATTCTGATGTTTTATGCGTGCAACAAATTACATCGTGATGATGTTTGATTCTAATGTAACGTTAGGGTCTGTTGTCATTGGATGTATTCTGATGTTTTATGCGTGCAACAAATTACATCGTGATGATGTTTGATTCTAATGCAGCGTTAGGTTCTGTTGTCATTGGATGTATTCTGATGTCAAATTTTACATCGTCAAGACGTTTGATTCTGATGTAACGTTTGAGGCTAATGTATTTTTATGTACTTGGACGTCACACTGAAGTCTGAATACATTAAGGTTACAGCAATACACGTTAAAATTTAATGTATTGAAGATGTCTGCTGATGTTTCCTACATTACAATTTCTATTCGGGTAAACAACCTGTACTCAGCCCATAAACTGTGTTAGCGCTACTTTACAAAGGTGAAGTAACTAGTCGAGAAAAGTGAGTCATGTGCACTGTTATAAAGCCTCTACTCAACGATTTTGTTGTAGAAGGGCATGTTGATTTTTTTTACATCAGTTCAAAGTGTTAGCGTAGCACAGTTGGTAGTGTGAAAGATTGCCAAATGTGGTCGTCTCGAGTTCGATTCCAGATTCCGGTGCAGGGTAAATAATTTGGTGGTGTTGCTTGTAAATAATTTGGATTAATTTGATTTACAGCAAAATATAAACTAAATCAATACCTCCATTAAAAAATAACGTAAACAATATTCATCCCGGCTTCAAGACAAAGCTGTGTAGTGATTATTGGATAACCGTTAAAAGGTTGAATAAGCGCCTTTCAAGTCCACACACAACTAAACAGCAGGATAACAGCTGTATAGAAGCGTTAAATGGATATGCAATAAGAGCTTGTCCCAACAGTCCTGTGTGGCATATATTAGCGCTAGTGTAAGCAGGTCTTAACTTGACGCTTAACGAGTCAGCAAGCCATGTGTGCAGCCCTCCGTTGTAAGCGCAACAGTTCAATGCTGGTAAACAGAGGTACTATGCCAACACTTCATAAACACACACGGGCAACTCTCCACTCACTTTCGGACCAGCTCTTCACAAGGTAAGTTGCACAAGTCCCAACAGCAATAAGTAGCTGACTAAGTATAGAGATTGAGTAAAAGTTTCCTCATATCGTATAATGTTTGAATACAGCTTGAGGCTGTATAAATGAAAGGAGTTAAGCATATACATTGTGAAAATTGTTAGTTGGGAGGCTACAATCGAGTCTGTTGACGGCTACCTCAAAAATATTACAAAACGAATATAGATTAAATTTTATGCATTTTGTGGTTTTTAAAAATGTCTACATTGGTTCGATTAAAATTTTTGCCAAAATTATACTAAGTCCGAATAACGGAGTGGAATTCGATCAGTGTTTACTAACATGATAGGAAAAAGAACATCTGGATTCTCTTCGGAGCTTCGTGCTGATGAAGAGCTTCGTCCTGGCGGATTTCTACTGCACCTGTTATCTGCTGGGCAGCTAAGTAGAATGCGTGAGCACGAGTTCATCCTAATGAACATCGAAATTGTAAGTATTTTTTAAATAATATTCATAAAAAATAAAATTATTAAAAACCTTCCTGGGACAATTTTTGTTTTTATTTGTAAACAATAATATTTACCATAAATAAAATAAATAAGCAAAAATACATTCTCTCGAATAAACCGTATCTATGCATTGTAAGTATATTTCGATTTTATACTATGGCACGCATAAACCATTTTTATACTAAGTTTGCATTCTCTCCCTTTATACCGACCTTTGCGTCGGCACGGAGAGTTGTGATTTAGCGTAACTTTTATAGAGCTTTTTGACGTTTAATCGGCGCACACTAATGCACCATTTCAAATGAAGGAGTGCGAGCAAGAAGGAAACAAATTAGTGGGAAAACAAATCATCCATTTGTCCCTGTGTTCTAGATAGAGAAAGACGATTGAACGTCAAAAAGGTCTATACTGTTTACACTGATAAATTAAACTATTCCCATTTTGCTTGAAATTTAATCAATTTGACATTAAACTCAGTTTAATATGGTTTAATCATATCGAATGTTAAAAATTAATACTCTCTTTCTAAAAAATAAGCATCTGATATTAATCCCAGTTTAGTCCGAGGGGGACGACTCTATCTACGATGCAGAAAAGATTGTGTTTTGCTATGGCTAGCTGCACGCACGCTGAGTAGATAGAAGGAAGGTTTATGTCGTAGATGCGAGAAATGAAAGATGATTTTTCGAAGATTGATTCGCTAGTGTGAGATTTTTTGAGCATCTAGAATTGAGATTTAGATGTGTCGCCCCCCTCGGTTTAGTCATGGTTGATAAGATTGCAGATTATCATTTTTGAATAAATTTAATCCATTTTGGATTCTAAGATAATAATTTTTGATTGAATTTTCATCTTTTTTGATTAAACATCAGTATTGGAAAAAGAATAAAATTTAATGCTGGAAAGATTATTTCGAATTTAATCATGCATGACTACTGCCGAAGTAATCATGGCTCGGACTCAATAAGCTCGAGCGGGAATCTGCATACTTTTGAAGCTTTTTTTATTTAATTTATCTTTTGAGTGTAGATTTCAATATTTTTTTAGTGTAGCTTTCGCTTGAGACCCCGTACACTGAACGAAAACATCCCCAATTTTTCGAATGATTATTGTATTGTTCGTGCCCTTTAACAATATGCTGTTGAATTTCGATTAATTGCCTTATGGTTGAATTCGTTATCAACTGATGAGCATCCATATGACTGCACTCCAAATAAAAGATGACATTTATTTGAAAACTGGCTGTTAAACATACAGCGCTCAGAGGACAAAAACGTATACATAGGATGGCTTTCAAATGCTTTAGATCAGATTTATAATTCCATTGTTTACATTTTCATATGGAATAGCAATGAACACTCGCATGAACAGCCATTCATCATGAATACAAAAATCACTTGCTGGTAGAGGAAACTTCATCCACCACGAAACAGACAATATTTTACCAATGTTCGTACCACCTCTGATAGCGATGGGTATGATTCCACCTCGTTCATCTGCTCAAATCAGCAAATGACGTTCGTTAGAATTATTTGCATCATCTTTTGAATGATTTGCGTTATGGGGCTGAACCAATACGAAATGCATTTCAATTTAAGATGACAATCATTCTGTAGAGAGCATTAAGCATTTCAACTGAAGGCCCTATCCCTTCTCATAAAAATGTTTATCCTGTATTCGAGAGGAAAATCGTCTATTTTCAAAACAATCGTCATGCGGTTGCAGCTATCATACGAAGAAACGATTTCGATTTTTTTTCCCTGATTTGTTTTCCGTCGATCTTGCTTTCCATGCTGAGCACCAAAAGAACGAGAGTAAAATCGATTGTCACTACTTAGTGAGTTATTCCGGTTTTCAACTGTACCGATAGCGGCGCCGGTGGTGTAGTGCTCGGTGTAGTAGTAAGCGTGATTAACTCTTACCCTAGCAGGCCTGGGTTCAATCCCAGTCGGCGCCGCCGGGATGTTCTGAGGCATAGCATCTCTGAACACGCCTTCATTCCGGAAGGGAAGTCAAGCCGTTGGTCCCCGGTTCATGAGTTGATGGGTCGATAGGTAGAGTCCAGGTGTGGGAGCTGCCGAGAGGCAGACCACTCATGTATTTTTGTTTCATCTAAACGTATTGGGGATACGTATTGATGCCATTTTCTGTAATAATTAGTATGAATTGAAGATTACAGATTGAAAAGACCTCACCAGCTTTTGCAAAAAAAAAATAAAAAAAATTGCAATTAAACGGTATTCTGCAACGATTTTGAATATGCTTGCGTGTTTCATTAATTGTGCGTGGTACAGAATGTACCATCAAATCCGAAAAAAAATCTTTAAATAGGATCTGCAGCGCTCGCAAAAAACTATAAAACAGAAAAAAAAAACCTAATTTTCGGTAAAAAGTAACGTTTAAATATAGGTAATTATTAAAGTTTATGATTCTCAACCACCAATACCTAATTTTAGGTAATCGATGTTTACCGATAATTAAGGTATGTGCACTTTTGTTCGATTATCGTTATTTTTTACCGATTCCTGTCTTAGCGTGTAGGCACCACGAAGCGAGCCACGAACAATGTCCTTTATGTAAGGTCCAGGCCAACAGACTTATTGGTGTTAGTGAAATGCGCAAATGTTTAGTGGTGTTCGGATTTCATTGCAATGTTTATCTTTTTACACGAAACAGCTGTTGGCAGTTTTGTCAATCTCCACAGTGACGTCCGACACCCGCAGTAGTTGAGGTCATTCCTGCCAGATATTTCTGTATATCCGAAAGGAGGGTACGGTTACTGCTGCTGCCACTGGTGCTGCTGCTTCCGTTTCCTCCATTGGTGCCTTCTCCTGTGGTTGAAGCAGTCACAGGTGTTCCCAAGTAACCAAAAGTTCCGGATTCAACGATTAGAATCACTTCCAAGTTACATAAAGTTCCGACCGAACCTTCAAGTTTCATGAAGTTCAAATAAAGTTCCAGCAGAACTTTCAAGTTCCATAAAGTTCGAATAAAGTTCTGACAGGACTTTCAAGTTCCATAAAGTTCCAACAGCACTTTCAAGCCACATGAAGCAATCCACTTAAGTCTATATTAGTAACAAAATTTTATGTACGTATATATTAAATGATCAGTGGCCCGAATAAATCATAATTCTTATATTGCACATTTCACACCAAATTGGACTATTAAGCGCGTTTTCACTTATTAAAAAGTGTGATAAAATTGCAAGTTTACGTTTAATCGCCTTGGTGTCTTCGGTGCACTTATTTCTTATGATGCAAGCAATAAGTGCTCCGAAGACATCAAAACGATTTGACGAAAACGTGCACTTTCATCACACTTTTTGCATTTTTGGGACAGTCCAGTTTCAGATGCAATAAGCAATATTTATGCAGTGCATCAACATTCTATAAAAAAAAAATTAAAGTTTAATTTCCTGGATTCGAACCCGTGTATTCGACATGCGATCTACGATTGCTAACCACTGTGCCACAAGTGTGTTGGAATACCATGCGAGCAAACACCAATTTAAAATTCATCAAGGTGTTGTGTTTCACATTTAAGTCAGTCAGCTGGCACTGAAAACTCCAACAGTAGGCGGGACAACAGCTCACTTTAATAAATCTCAGATGACGTAGCGATTCGTGCTGGGGCTCTCACGCAGAAGGACTGGGTTTAATTCTTCAAACAGCTCCAATTCTAACTACTAATGCTGATAAATCAATACACATTAAAACCTGCCTTTACAAGTAACTTTCATAAAAGTGCTAATTAAATCGAGGGGGACGACTCTATCTACATACGATGCACAAAAGATTGTGTTTTGCTGTGGCTAGCTGCGCGCACGCTGAGTAGATAGAAAGAAGATTGATGACGATTCTGAAGATTTCCTGCAAAAAATTGATGAGCGATGCAAGTAGATGGGACAAATGAAAAAAGATTGTTCGAAGATTGATTCGCTAGTGTGAGATTTGTTGGCCATCTAAACTTGAGATTTAGATGTGTCGCCCCCCACGAATTAAATATAGAATTGGTGTAGAGGACAGAAACCTTCTTTATTAACTTATTTTCTTAATGTTCCGTCCAAGTTCCGCCAGAAGCTGCTTAGAATGCTCTTCAATTATGGTACCGGAACTTTCAAGTTCTTATAACGACTTAAAAATGAGGCTGCTTAGAATTCTATAGCCCACTTTCAAGCAAGCTGCTCAAGCCACAATGGTTTGGATGATACCCCAAACACGTCGGTAGGCAGACACTCCACCACCCATTTTGAAGAAATGTAGCTTAACTCATTAAATGAGTAAAACCAACTTTACTCATTAATGAGTATTCAATGGATACGTCACAAAATGGGTGTAAAAAGTACAAATTTTTATTGATTTGTTTTTGCTTCATGGGGCTGCCAGTCATAAAATAAAGAACCTCTTGAAATCTTTGCAATTATAAACTGAAATCATTGAAACAAGTCATATTTTTGTTATTGCCACATAATTATTGGAAAAAATTAGCCATGTAAACATAATATTATCACCAGCATCAACCGGTATGATGCAATCGAGGCTTTCCTCGAAGGGTGTTTTTGTCATGCAGCACAGTTCACTGCTGGAATCGATCCTTGAGGGATGTCGCTCATCGAATGGGTCCGAATGTTTACAAATATAAACTTTGTTTCTCCTTTCACTGGAAACGGGTTATAGTTTTGTTATGCCAACTTAAGGAGGTATTCCCAATCTTTTGCCTTTTTTCGGCCTGTTTTTCAATTATTTTTTTTCAAGGAAAATGAATAGTAATGCGCCTAACTCTTTGGGATTCTTGTTTATTGAACATTAAAGTTTACAAATAAATTTTTTTCGACATAAAAAAGACATTATTGACGTCACAAAATGGCGGCAAACAGACCCCTGTTCGCCGCAAACGCCTGGACGGGCGAAGACTTTTCTCTGGAACGGCTTCATCTGAAACAGATTTCGTGATGAAATTAATAATCTGCATAAGATTCTCTGGAGCTTCTCCCGTTGGCAGCAAAAAATCTTGCAAATTAACAAAATGGCGGCCATATGAAAAAAACAGGCGATTTTTAGCCCGCTTTTTTGCAGCTTTAAGGTGCTTCAAACAATGTTAAATGTTAATATTTTTGGCTGAAAGTGGGAGAAGCTCCAAAGAATTTAATAAGGAACAAAATGCGCAAAGATTCAAGTCAATATCTCTTCGAGTATCTCTTATAGTTTCTGAGAAAAATCTTCGCCCGATAAAAAAAAATGTGGTTTCGAGAAAAACGCGTTTGACTCTATTGCCCGTACATGCACCTAAATGTATTGGTAAGTCTGGAATACCTGCAGAGCAGTGTCAGTCCCGACCGCAAAGTTGCGCGCGGAGAGCCGTTTTTCGGGCGCTGCATTTTTTATTTCAAGGCGCGAAAAACTGGACACCGAATTCGCTGATCGGAAAACGGCTTGGGGGATGAAAGTATATAGTCTAAAGTACAAAAAAAACGTGAAAAAAAAATTTGATTTTTTTGAAAAAACAGATCGGGAATACCCCCTTAATCCTCATCATAATGACACTTTTGATTCTTACCTCGTAAAAGTGGTACAGGACCATACCCGCACTGAAACAAACCCTAATAAAAATTGTATGGTTAATTTGCTTAACGACGTGTTCTGGGTATCATCCAAAACATTTGTGGAATAGTTCAATGATTTGGGTTATCGCTCGTTTATGGTTATTTTTTATTAGGGAATCAACATGTACCGTTTATTGGATCCATCTTATAACATAGCAATGTCAGCAGATTTATTCATTCTATGTGATGATTGATAGATTCTATTGGATTATCACTTAAAAACTATGACTGCGATATGGAATGATTTTTATCGTAATTTCACATACTTAGTACTTGATAATACTTTGCTTCGAGCGTGGTTAGCGATAGATAAGATGTATATGAATATTGTCTGATATATTTCATGGTGAAAAACTGGTGATATGTAATGGGTGGGAACAGACATCTAGAAACTAATGGAAAATCATTTAAGTTTGCACTATGAGAAAATTCAGTAAAATATACCTGTTTTCATGATGAATATTGCACACTAAAAGATATATCTTATAAGATAATCATGTATATTTTATTGGAGTTGCTTTTAACGATTATTGACGTTTGTTGATATGTCGCGGGTAAACAGGCATGTACAAACTATTGAACTGCCATTTAACTTTGCAGTATAGGAAAACATGTATATCTCATTGCAATAGCTTCCTTTGATTATTGAGGTTTGAAGATTGTAAACAGATCTATCCCAATCATTATATAGTCATATAGATTTGCTTTTTAAGAAATACAACAGCAAACATTTGTTTTGGCATGGTTTTCTGGGATGAATATCGCTCCCAATAAAATACATCTTACATGATTGCTCTTTATAAATTATTGAAACAATTTTCAACGATGTTATCATACACTCATTAAAATGATTAGTCGAACTAAATATTGCTGACAACAATGATACTGTATGGAATAATCCATGTTTGTTATTGTTTCATAAGATAAGGGGTTACGGAAAAGAATGTATTAAGATCGAAAAAAACGTGGAGGCGAACCAGCTCAAGGCTGAAATCCTCTTTAATAAAGTTAAATAATAATAATAATAAGATCGAAAAAAAATGATTCTACTGCAATATTTATTTGCTAAGATTCTAATTGTAAGCCTTCTACACGGCTGATGCAGATTCCATGAACTCAAATAATGTAGTCGTTGTTTTATTGCACACAGGAGCATTAAGCAAGATTTGAATACACGACACCACCGAAACGGAGCATAAATTTGTCAGTGCTATTTTTCTTCACTCTAGCAAAACGAGCATAACGTTGCACTACATTCTATGGCGGGAGAGCTGTTCTTACTTCATGCTAATTGAACGAGCTCAATCTTGAAGTCAGCCGTGGCCCAGTGGAATCGAGCGCAGACACCGAAAGCATCACACCTCAACAGTACTTGATCGAATCCCAAATCAGCTACAATAAAAAAGACACAACTGTGAAAGCTCCCACTGCCTGATGTTTATTTTTCAATTTATTTTTAGAAATCGATTAAATATATGCGTCAAAAGAAGGAGTAAATTTCATGTGATTTTCACATAAACTTTACTTCAATTGATTTATGACACACATATTATATTGTGGTGAAAAATAAAGCTTATGCTTATGGGTTTCAAATTCATTTCAGTTAATTATTATAATTTGACCGATTTTCATTTATCATATGACGATCATATAAAAGTTACCAAATTATCAGCATTGTAAATGTATCAGATATTCATATAGAATTTACCTGACACATTTTCAATCATATCATTTTCATTTGATTATCTTATAGCGCAAATTTAAAAGACTTCCACATAACAGGAATATGTCATATTGGTTCAGTGTGGGAAAACTGTACTGTTGTTCTTCTTTAATTTTGTATTCCGTCACAATCAACATTAGCCTGGAATCTATTAGTTCAATCACTCGCGTAATATTGTGAATCGAAATAATTTTGACCGATTTACAAAACACTTAAGGTGATTCGCTGTGACATCCTTATTCTGGGAACCACTTCAAAACATCAAGTGTACAAATATCAGCTTCTACGACACGTGCAACATTCAAATTGTTACTCCACGTTTGCTGCACTGCAGCATACATGAAGTAGCAATTTCAGGTGAAATGGGGCCCCGATTTCCGAGATTTGTGTATTTGATAATTCGAAGTGGAAATCCAGTTATAGCCTACATAGCGGCCATTTGTGGACTCTACAAGGAATCACCTTAACAAGCAGAATCCACGGAAGTTCGATTCGCTCGTTTGCTAAAAATGATCGGACATTTTGCATTTTCATTATCATGACATGACATCCAACTCATTATTTTTACCCATTTTTATTGCATGTAGATACTTTCCAAAATGAATAAAAAGTACTCACTTTCCCTTTTTTGATAATACCCATGTTTTGACACTTCAGAATAAATTAAAAAAATGAGAACAAGATACTCATTTAGAGGGTCTTTCAAATTAGCGTGGGTAGCATTGGTGCTCAGCACGGAAAACAAATCAAAGAAAAAAAACTGTTCTGATAATATCAGGCGTAACATTTGCTAACGACACAAAAGCTTTTGTAAACAAAAGTTGTAAGACCCATTACGCGCGAACCGAAGAACGCCCACGTAAACCAACAACATCATCGGGTGGGGAAATTTTTTCTCCTTTTCGATAATTGTATTGGTTTGTGTGTGCGGTTCGCGTGTAAATGCCCTTACAACTTTTGTTTACAAAAGTTTTTCTGCCGTTATCAAATGTCACGCCTGATATTATTAGCGGCGCATTATTGCTGAGAACAAAATTTGATATTCATCAAGCACATTCCTACCCCTTTAGTTATTTACACCGCATTTCAAGCGAAATGTCCAAATACGCGGTGTAATGCCAATTTTGTAAATTTGGTGTCAAAACTTCGTCCAGCTCGCCTCGCTTCGATGTTTATAAGCGAAATAAGCAAAATTATTATCCAAAGAAAACTTACAAAATTCGTTCGTCGTCAAAAATCGTTTGATATTAATTGCAAAACTGTTCAAAAATCTACCGAATCAGTGTAATAAGCATTTAACATGAAGCTAGTGCGGTAAGTTTTGCCCATAAACCTTGTTCAATGTCCACTTTCTGCGATTTTGCGATTGGACGCTTCCCTGGTCCCGTATCTAACCTCAAAGCTTGACAACTATTTTGACCGGTTTGGCTGGATTGTTATTGTAGATTTTTGATGAAACTCAGTCACGAAACGGTGACGATTGAGCTGAAGAATGGTACCCAAGTGCACGGAACCATCACCGGTGTAGACGTCGCAATGAACACCCACCTGAAAGCAGTCAAAATGACCATTAAAAATCGAGATCCTGTTCAGCTGGATTCGCTCAGTATCCGTGGTAATAACATCCGGTACTACATCCTGCCGGACAGTTTGCCCCTGGAAACGTTGCTAATCGATGATGCTCCCAAGACGAGAGCAAAGAAGCGTGAAGCAAATCGCGGTGGACAGCGAGGACGGGGCAGAGGAACGCGAGGTAGTTTTTGATCAAATAGGATTTCTATATGGGAATTTACTAATAAGTATTATTTATTCTAGGTGGTCGTGGTGGCCCCCGTGGCGGACGCGGTGGCCCACGAGGTCGTGGCAGACGCTAAGTATCGTAGATCGTAAGAATCACTTATTCCCTCAATCATTGCTCTGCCGAAATTATCCCATCACTCCCAGAATTAGAATAAGGACTTGTGAATTACCAGACTACATTTCCCTCGTCTCATATTTTGTGAAATGAATCCACGAAATAAACTGAATTAACAAGAGAAAAACCAAACGATGTATAAAGGTAAGAATAATCACGATTGTGCTTTTATTCGATCGGTTAATTGGAAAGAAACCCAAAGACGATCTCCCAAACAATGCTACGAACCATTTAATAGAATATAAATACCATAAACTAGGAAACAAACGAAAAACAGACAGGCAGCGATGGCAAATGATTTGGAATTTTCCCGGTGCAGTTTGTGCAACATTTCCTCGTTGGTTTCCAGCATTTTCTTGATTTCCAGTAGTTCGGTTTCAACTTCCTTCCGGCGTTCCTCAGGCATCTCGGGATCGTCAAGCCGTCGTTCCATCTTCCGTACCCGTTCACGAAGATCGGCAATAATTTCATTTGATTTTTCAATCTAGACAATAGGAGGAAGAATTGTGTAAATTTGGCACGCACTAGGCAAGGCTAATTGAGAGAATACCAGTACCTCTTTCTGAATTGCACAGGGTTTGGACATTCTGCTATAATAGTGATTGTTTTTTATAAATAAATTAACTTTCTAGATGCAAAACTTGTTAGCAGATGTAGTAGAAATCCAAGAAAACAATCCAATTTTTTAAACTGATACCGCATTCGCTAAAATTGTTTACGTTTACGATTCGATTTCAGAGTGGACTGATTATGATCGATAATGCAGGGCCTACCCCTAACACTGAAAACATAATACACGCTAGCATGAAAGTACCCATTCAAGACCAACAACTGAAAAAGCCTAAGACCAAAATGTAAACATCAAGCAAAATTGCTCTCAAATTGAACGATAGATTTTTAAATCCTATTTTAAAAATATATAAGTTGGTCTAATTTTAATCAAAATGGTTCAAAATATTCTTAGATAGAGAAGTCATTTATCATGGTGGCATCCCCTATATTATTATTATCGCCATTGTCTGATTCAGAATTATCATGAGAAGCAGTGTCACAATTTGAACCACAAACGAAGTGACAGACGGAGCGGCTCGAAAACTTTGGTGACTAACCTGCTATTGCAATTTTTCAGTGTACCACATGGCAACACCACTACTACTGGATTGTAACACATGGCAACACTACTACTGGATTGAACTAGCATTTTCACCAAATGTATTATTAAAATGTTTTGGTTCTATCTCTTTCACTCTACTCAAAACTGAAATGCATAAAAAAAATGACAAAATGATACGCACTCTTTGCACACTGTCAAAGAATCATTGTACACAAAATCAACTTTGTGCAAAACCAAAACAAAAAAACTATCCCATCTGGTGGATGATGGCACAAGCTTCTAAGAAAATTCTATTACAGCGATCCACATTATTTTAATTGATTTCTTCGCCAGTTAGTCGTCTGTCACTTCGTTTGTGATTTGAACTATACACATGTCATAAGCCATCGTGGATCCCGAAAAGTTTTGATTGGCGTTGAGTGATTGTGTGCAATTCGTATGTAATTTTCCACTCGATTTCTACCCAAAAATAAGTTAGTTGTACCCAAAAGTAGGTAAACATGATTATACCAACAATCAACACTTTAGTAGCCTATTGGTCCCAAGCAAACGATTAACGTACCCTATTCTAGTTGAAATTCTATTACTACACTATGTTTGTTTTGATTCGCTATGAAAGTTTGACAGATAACATCAGGGGTGTGTGGATTCATGCAGAACATGCAGGGGTGAGTGAAATAGCTTGGGACTGCTTGGGACCGTTGTTCTGGTACTGAGTGAGCCAAAAATAATAATGATTTTCTTCGGGTCCCAGTGGTCTTAGAGTTACCTCTATGATTATACTCAACGTGGGTTCCCGCACTTTACTACCCCTGTTGGGTGGTTTTGCTCCTCCGTTTGTGACAACATTAGAAGGAGTAAATGCGAGAGGGCGACTCTATCTAAGATGCAGGAAATTTTCTGTTTTGCTGTTGTGAGATGCACTCGCGCTTATTAGATAGAAACACGATTGATTATGATTTTGAAGATTTCCTGCAAAAAAGTTGAGGGCGCTGCGAGTAGATGGGTTTAGATGCAAGATATGAAAAAAGATTTTTCGTAGATTGATTCGCTAGTGTGAGATTTTTCGACCATTTAAAATCGAGATTTAGATGTGTCGAGTAAATGAGACTAACACTAGTCAAAAGTACGTAAACGTGAACTGACCGTTGGGTACTTTTTTCTTACCGTGTAGAGTTGATAATAGAAGAGATACGCAGACTGAAACCAAAATCTACCTATCGAACAAACTGACTTTGTTGCGTGGGAAGTATTGTTATCGAAACTGGAGGAAACTTTCACAACCCAGGTGAAGTCATTCGAGGTGTTTAAACAAAAATTGCCAACATAAAATAATGCCCATCGATCGACATCAGTGTTGCAAGTTTCACTCTGCGTAACTCTTCTATTATCAACTCTGCAGCCATCATATTTCTTCTTCTTCTTCTTCGCATTTCAACACTAAGAAAATTTCATGGATTGTTTTTATGTGTCCCATACATGATTTTTTTTTCCAATTTGATCAACAAATGATATCTATGTGTCAAACACATACTTAATATATGTACACATAAAAGTCATGTGTGACCACACATACTATTTATTTGACACATAAATTCCATGTGTACTTCTGAGTCGTTCTGAGTTCATGTATGGTCACATGAAAATCATGTGGAATTTCACATGGAAATTCGTCAATAAAAATGTTGTGAATTTTTTGAGTGTAAGAAAACCCACGAACTCCTTATTTTATCTGTCAAACTTTCATAGCAAATGTATCCTTCACTGTGCTTTTTGCTCGGCTTTTTGACACTAACTCGAGGGCGTATGTTGTTCCATTTTCTTGTTCCTGGAAGAGGGAAAGGGAGGGTTCAAAATCCAAACCTGTCAAAAAGCACAGTGAAGGATACATTTATTCATACAAACAGGGCGCCATTACCGAGCATGGATAGCTGGATTATCCGTAAAAAAATCCAATAAAATTTAATTTCCATTGTCATTGTAATCATGATATTTACTGTCAAAACATTGAACATTTTTGTTGATTACCATAAAATCACAACGAAATTCATGGTTCACAACAATGAAAATCATGGTATATGAGAAATTTACAGTAAAAAAGAAAGATTTTTAAGCATCTTAACAATAAAAAACTGATTTTTCCCGAACATTTTTTTTTCTCTTCACATTAATTTTCATTGTTTGAGCATCCCGACCAACCATTTCGTCAATTTTCTTTAATTTTCTATACATCGATCCTCAAAGCCATTCATAGGAAAAATCGATAGCGATCGTCACCATTTCATGAATAATTCTAAAGATGCTAAAAGTCTAATCGTGAATCGTTTATAAAGATCTTCCTCAAAATATTGCTACCAATCGTTACCAATGTTAAAATATCGATTGTGTTGCCAGATCAAAATATCGATACACAACTGCTGATTTTATTTGGGATTTTTTATCTGCATAATTTCTAGTTTCGATCCCATGCCATCTGGGGTGTACTGATTTCGTTGTTGGTTGCTAATCATCGGGTCCACGGCTGCTGTTGATGAGCTTATCAACGACAAGCAAACACACTCTAGTATGTGGTGTATTGAAATTTCTGTAAATCTTTTCATTCAATATTTATTTGTCATAACCATCAACCAGTCAGCCATGTAGGTGTAATAGAGGTCAAAAAGGTATCAATTTTCCACATTGGGTTCCAAATGCCGAGAATCCCGCCACGCATGCTATCACGGGTTATTAAATATAAAAAATGAAGAACTACAATGGTAAACATTTGCTGCGTCACGGCCATCGATCTTCTCCTCGGTCTTCTCGTTCATTTACCGGCAGATTGTTTGTTCCGATGATATGTCGATAAATAATATAAACATTGCCATCTGTCACCTGGTGTGTCTCGAACTCTCTTTAACCAGCGATACAAATCGATAGCAAGGAGATTATAAATGTGCATCGATGGCAATCTTTGTTGTTCTTTGTCAAAGTTCAAAGTAACGATGATATCAGTATTTAAATATTTATTGATGAATATTTGTAAAGAATACTGAAGTCCATGTGACATATCGAAATTAAAAGAAATTTAGTATGGCACCTTTACAGATTACTATCATATGACCGATGAAGAAATAATCCTAAATGTAAGTATCGATTGATAAAGATTTTAAAATGTGTACATCGAAATAATAGAAAATTTAAAGTAAAGAATTGCCGACATGAATCTTTATTTCTGTATAAAGAACTTTGAAGAAGTTTCACGAACGGTTGGTCGGGATTGTATCGTTAAAAATCGATATTTTTTCACTCGTTCAGTCAAAAATATTACAAAACGAATATAGATTAAATTTTATGCATTTTATGGTTTTTCAAGATTTATACATTGGTTCGATTAAAATTTTCGTCAAAATTATACTAAGCCCGAATAACGTAGTGGAATTCGATCAGTGTTTACTAAAATGATAGGAAAAAGAACATCTGGATTCTCTTCGGAGCTTCGTGCTGGTGAAGAGCTTCGTCCCGGCGGATTTCTGCTGCGCCTGTGATCTGCTGGGCAGCTAGACTGCGTGAGCACGAGTTCATCCTAGTGAACATCGAATTTTTAAGTATTTTGCAAATAATATTCCTAAAAAATAAAACATTTAAAAAACCTTCCTGAAACAATTTTAATTAATATTTGAAAATAATAATATTTGCCATTACTAAAATAAAGAACCGAAAAATACATTCTCTCGAATAAACCGTATCTATGCATTGTAAGTATATTTCAATTTTATACTAAACATTAAACCATTTTTATACTAAGTTTGCAGTCTCTCCCTTTCACGCAGAAAAAATTATCGTTGAAATAAAAATATTTGAGGTAAATTTAAATGTAAACTCAGTTTGTTCTGGCCACAAAACAAGGTTTGTTTCAAACGTATTCCATGTTTGAAGTCATGTAATATTAATGTTTAAAATAAAAATAATGTTTCGTTTATCTTAAAAATATTATTGTTGAAAATAAACGTAAATATTTTTGTTTGGTTTGACAACTATGCGAATAAAAATAAATATGTTTATTTTAAACATGCTTCTTATGTTTGAAAGAAACATACTTAACTTTAAATTATATTAGCATTTGAATGTAGGATAAAGCAGAAAAATGGATTGCCAAGAGATGAAAAAAAAACGATCTGCAGGAAGATCCCGAATTCAGTTAGATTGCAATGTAGGATTGGAAATGCAGGAATCGGAAGAAGATGAGGATGAGGAGAATCCGTTGAGTTCGGTATAAGGAAGGAGGATGAATTTATTTATTTATTTATTTATTCCTTCGTCTTCGATATACTCGTTCAGACTGCAACTTAATCTAAATTTCTAATTCTAGTACTAAACACATTTTTGCTAATGTTAAAGTCAAACTGATCATAAACAGTGTTGAAAGCACGTATACAGGTACTCAGAGGGTTGTTATGTCCATAGCTTGTTCTGTGATGAGGTACGTAAAGCGCAGCGTGAGATCGAAGTGAACGAGATGGAGCGTAGAAGTTGACAAGCTGACGCAGCGCAGGGCAGTCGATGCGATCCGTAAGAATGTCGAAGATGAAGATACGCTGCAATTTCAGGCGTCTGGCAGACAGCGTTTCCAAGTCAAGTAATAAGCAGCGTGAGGTATATGGAGGCAGGTGTGTTTCATTGTTCCATGGTAGGTGGCGGAGAGCAAACCGAACGAAGTATTTCTGAACTCGTTCTAATTTGCTGGCTAGTGTAGATTGATACGGTGTCCAAACAGGTGCGGCGTATTCAAGTATGCTTCGTACCAATGAGCAAAATAACGCCTTCAAAGCATAAGCGTCGGTGATGAAGGCTGCATGGCGTCGAATGGAGCAGCACTGATTTTAGTAAGAATTTAATTCAACAAATTAATCAGTCGAGTCAGGATTGTGTGAATATGATAAAGCTTGCTGAAGTTTCGAAGCGAAAGGAAAATGAGCCGAAGAAGTTGATATTGGTACTACCATAGAGGTAACTCTAAGACCACTGGGTCCCGAAGAAAATCATTATTATTTTTGGCTCACTCAGTACCAGAACAACGGTCCCAAGCAGTCCCAAGCTATTTCACTCACCCCTGCATGTTCTGCATGAATCCACACACCCCTGATGTTATCTGTCAAACTTTCATAGCGAATCAAAACAAACATAGTGTAGTAATAGAATTTCAACTAGAATAGGGTACGTTAATCGTTTGCTTGGGACCAATAGGCTACTAAAGTGGTGAGCCAATTTAAAATCGTTAGTTTCGTATTGATTGTTGGTACTACCATAGAGGTAACTCTAAGACTAGTAGCATAGAGGTAACTCTAAGACCACTGGGTCCCGAAGAAAATCATTATTATTTTTGGCTCACTCAGTACCAGAACAACGGTCCCAAGCAGTCCCAAGCTATTTCACTCACCCCTGCATGTTCTGCATGAATCCACACACCCCTGATGTTATCTGTCAAACTTTCATAGCGAATCAAAACAAACATAGTGTAGTAATAGAATTTCAACTAGAATAGGGTACGTTAATCGTTTGCTTGGGACCAATAGGCTACTAAAGTGGTGAGCCAATTTAAAATCGTTAGTTTCGTATTGATTGTTGCTAGTAGGTCCCGAAATAACGTGCTCAACTTTTTGGCTCAGCTCTGGTACTCTCTTCGGTCCCAAGCTAATCGATTCACCCCTCGAAACATAAGAAAAACCAATAACCCCTCATTTTATCTGTCAAACTTTCATAGCGAATCAAAACACACATTGCGTAGTACTAGAATTTCGACTAGAATGGGATACGTTAATCGTTTGCTTGGGACCAATAGGCTAGTCAAGTAGTGAGCCAATTTAAAATCGTTAGTTTCGTATTGATTGTTGGTACTACCGTTTGTAGTCCATTTTCACCCTATAACCATAGAGGTAACTCTAAGACCACTGGGTCCCGAAGAAAATCATTATTATTTTTGGCTCACTCAGTACCAGAACAACGGTCCCAAGCAGTCCCAAGCTATTTCACTCACCCCTGCATGTTCTGTATGAATCCACACACCCCTGATGTTATCTGTCAAACTTTCATAGCGAATCAAAACAAACATAGTGTAGTAATAGAATTTCAACTAGAATAGGGTACGTTAATCGTTTGCTTGGGACCAATAGGCTACTAAAGTGGTGAGCCAATTTAAAATCATTAGTTTCGTATTGATTGTTGCTATAACTTCGTCCACTAGAGAGATAGAAATTTAAACCTTGGACAAAGATTCTTAAAAAGAATTTATCATTAATGTTTCCATAGGTGTTCATCAAATTTAACAAGACATAAAAAAGTTATTTTTATTATCTGAGTGTATACGCTCCTAAACCAAAAATTTTCAGTACTTAAATAAAGTACTTCAAAAATAAAGAAAAATTCTTCTTCTTCATTCCTTTATTTAACGTCGGTCTCTGTTCCGCAATCTAGTGCCAATCACCGACGGACATCGATTGCCATCCATTGACGGCAATCGAATGTGCAGGAAGGCAGCTTCCACACCTGTGTAGAATATCGCACCCATTCAACACACATCATGGGCCGGGACCAACGGCTTTACTTCCCTTCCGAAGGAAGACGTGACCAGAGATTTTTATGCCTCAGAAAAATCCCACCGACCTCGGCTGGGATTAAACCCAGACCCATCGGGGTGTTAGAAAGCAGTCACGCTTACCACTACACCACCGGCGCCGGTTAAGAAAAATTCTAGAAAACAACAAAAAGCTATACTCAATAGTTTCGTCGCAAATAGTCATGTCCCACTTTTTTTGAATTCGTTCCACTGTGCACCGGTCGTGTAAACCTCATCAGTCACAGGGAGAACCAATCAGCTTCCCTGCAGGTACTCTCTTCTTTATCGAGTGACGGTAAACTGTCAAGTAGAACGAAAAAAAAAAAAGTGAGCCAAGCCGCTTCGTTTAGTGAGCAAAGTTTTTCCGATATTTAGCGGTAGAGTTTAGCAAATTCCAGTCTAAATTGTATTTTAATCGAAAGTCTAGTACCGCGGCCATACGTGGAACGTAAAATATCCCAGTTAGGAGCCGAATTCCCGTGGCGCTGGCTCCTGTGTGTGAGTGAAAATCAAAGATGGCTACCCAGTCCATAAACAAAACCGGCTCCGGATGGCCGAAGCGTACCAGCCAGGGCACGATGAACGACATCAGCAAACCGCAGACCAACCAGTCCATGACGCTGAATAGGACGATCAATTTGTAAGTATCTCTTGTGGGTGGATTTTTGTCGTCGGCAGTCATGATCATTATTTTTGTTTGTTCCGTAGGTATCCGCTGACAAATTACACATTCGGCACAAAAGAACCGTTATTTGAGAAAGATCCCTCCGTACCGGCCCGGTTCCAGCGGATGCGTGATGAGTTTGATAAAATTGGAATGCGACGTTCGGTGGAAGGAGTGCTGCTGGTATGATGCGTTGCTTGGGATTTGCGCCTTTGAAATTTAAATTTAAGTTGATTTATTTTCAATATTTAGGTCCATGAACACGGTCTTCCCCACGTTCTGCTGTTACAGTTGGGAACCACTTTTTTTAAACTACCCGGTGGTGAACTGAGCGCCGGAGAGGACGAAGTCGAAGGACTCAAACGATTACTGACAGAGGTAAGTCGGAATGTTTGAACACTTATTTCCTTTCGTTTTTCTTTTTGAGAAATCCAGGAGATAGTTGTAAGAGAAGATTGTATCAACTATCGCTTAAGATGAAAGTTGTAAGAATATTGTAACTTTCCACTGGAACAAGAGAAGAATGTACGACTAGTTTCTTCGGAAACGATTATACAGAAAATGGTCAGAACTGTTTTGTGAATTGTTACTGTGTAATCCAAATTGTAACTTTTGTCCAGGAAGAAACACAAATCAAGAGAAGATTGTCAATGATTTAGTCATATCTTGTAAGTGGATAATTTTGATGTGATACACGATTTGACTAAATCATTTCTTCAATATTGAACACTGAATTGTTAACATTTCTATTCTTTATTATTGTTCTCCCACGAAAATCAAACGAAACAAATTGTAACTAACCACAACAAACAAACAAAAACAAAATCCTCACAAACAAACCGAACACACCATTCTGTGTATTCTTTCCGTCTCTCTCTATTATTCATAAACTGTGTGAACCCACGAACCTATGTGTTATGTTGTGTATCATCATCGATTAGACTCTAGGCCGGCAGGATGGCGTCAAGCAGGACTGGATCGTCGAGGACACTATCGGCAACTGGTGGCGGCCGAACTTTGAGCCACCGCAGTACCCGTACATTCCGCCGCACATTACGAAGCCGAAGGAGCACAAGCGGCTGTTTCTGGTACAACTGCACGAGAAGGGTAATGTTTTGTATGACATGCTTTTATATAATCCCAGTAAAACTTTAAATTGTAGGAACTATATAAGGCCGTGTACTATTATTTTTTTTTTTTTTTTTTTTTTTTTTTTTTTTTTATTGTTTTGTGTTTCGAGAAGCGATTCACACCGCGTAAGCACCATGTTCTGAACAAAGCAATCGAATTTGTTGAATATTGGAAGGCGAACCAGCCTAAGGCTGAAAGCCTCCTAAATAAAGCTAAATTAATTAATTGAATATTGGCATCTGGGAAAATTGTAGGTAGTTTACTGATACGCACTTTGTTACATGATTTTTGCACGCGTTGTTGTAGTAGGGCGGTACAAGGGTAACTGGTTATTGGGTACAATTTAAGCGGGAAAATGAAACGTTTCGATGATGTTCTAATTACTCTTGCTGGCGGTTTGCGCCTTATTTTTTTTTATTTTGTTCTCTCGTTGCAGGAGCAACATTAGAAAGGGACTTGAGCAGCCTTTGTAATCAAAAGTTTAATAACCCCTTCATCGTGGATTAAAGCTCGCCATACGCAAACGAATAACATTAGCGGGTTCTCCTATCAAATGTGTTGTTGGTTTACGAAGGCATGCTCTGATTCGCGAAGAAAGTGCGAAAGTTTTGTTGACGAAAGCAGTTGAGACCGTTTGTATTGTTGGTCTTGATTGGGTTGTCAAATAGCCCGTGATTGGACTGTTGACGAGCAGATATTTAATTAGGTGTTCATGAATTTCTGGGGGATACAACTAGCATGAGGCCCCAAATTTACATGAATTTAACCTTAGAATTCCTCTTTGGAATATTCTCAAATCTCTTCTTCGATTTCCCTGGGATTTTTTTCTCGAAATTTCCTACAGCACTGCTCAGAATTTCTTTGCAGTGCATCACGGCAGAGATGAAAGCTGAAGACAGATGCAACTCTGTTGAATACCCTCTGCAGTCCGCAAATCGCACCGTATGCTCCATAACTTGTGTGACGTAGAGGCGGTCGGGGTTGAACATTCAGGTCAATTTGCCTTAGGATAGCCTCGCAATCTGTCCGTCCCTCGGCCACGGTTATGGCTCTGCTGGTGTCCCTTCTAGTCCGGAGAAGTTCTAGGTCGATAAGTTGACAACGGCTTTCGCAACTGGGTAATCGAAACGGATCATTCCAAGGCAATCTACGTAGCGCAAAATGAAGAAAGCGACGTTGAACAGATTCGATTCCCGGTGTACCGTTGTTGTAGTTTGGGTTCCAAACCGCTGAACAATACTCAAGCGTCGATCGAACAAGCGAACAATAGAGAGATTTTAGACAGTAGATGTCGGTGAAGTTTTTAGCTATCCTAAAAATGAACCCTAAGCTTCTTGACACCTTATCGACAACATATGCAATGTGTTGCGCTTGAATGATAGCTGCAAATCCAAGATACCCAAGTAAACTTCGTAAATCTTCTCAATGCTGCTCTCTTGTTTGACTTAAACCTACGTAGCTCTCTCGTCTACCAGGGAGGGTGAGAAACTTTGTGGTGAGTTCTTTTCGGGACGTGTCTGTCAAAGACATATGCCAAGACATGTGAAAAGGTTTGCACTGCAGCCTCAACGTCATCCGGATGTTCTGCTGGTCAGCTTCACGGAAGTCATAAGAAACCGCAGCAGGATAATCGTCGAAATCACGCACTAGTTTGTCCTCAACAGTGACAATTAGAGAAGGGTGATGTGGACAAGGAGCCGAGGAAATTAATGGAGCCCTGTCCTGAGTGCTCACGAAGCAGAGGTCCAACCTACGATTATTTTCGTTAACTAAATGGTTAATTTGAGAAAGCGTTGCTGCGCTGTAGTTGTCGAGAAGGCTAATAGCTCCTGCCTGAAATGCAAAGCTATCTGGATCTGGATACAATAACCCGCTATGAGATGGACTCCACGTCTGGCAGATTGAAGTCACCCAAAATGAATATCTCATCAACTGGAGTGGCACTTTCGATAACTGTAAAAACAGACCGACAGTGAGTATCGATGAGTTTATTGTCCCGGTTTCGATCAGGTGGAATGTACAGAACGCATAGAGATAGTGTGCGATCACCCAGATTTATGGCTGTCCAATCCTGCTCCACATAGTTCCATGAATCATTCTCGATGGCCTTTGCCTCCAACCCGCCATGGACAGCTACAAGGACACCTCCACCAGTAGATTTACGGCTTTTGTTGGGATTCCGATCGCAACGAAAGACCTCGTAGTCAGGACCATTACATCAGGAGAATTACATCGTAGCAAAGATCCGATACAGCTAGGCGGTACTCTTCAACGTTAGAATTCATTCCACCGGCGTTTTGGTAGTAGCTTACAGCAAGGAATCGAACGACTGCTCTCCCTGGAAATTACAGATACATCAGGTAATAACTGACCATCATCAAGCCTGATTGAATACTCGCCATAGTGAGTGGGTTGGAATACCCCCTCTCCACATCCGACAGCAGATCCGGAACGACTATGACGAACGAAGGCTGCTGATGGCAGGACTGAGACGGGGAGATTGGGGGCTTCCATGGGGTTTTCTACGGCGCGTTCCGGGTTTCCAGGATTGGGAGTTACAGAGAGAGGCATCATGAAAATGACTAACATAGTCCGAATTGCTGAAAATTTGATCGGCATCAGGCAGTGAATAGTCAATATATTGATTGTACTTGCCTGTAGAAGCAAGCTGGAGGACTCCTGATTCATATCCAGCCACACGTCCAGGACGACGGAAACAGGAGCTTCCAAAGAGCGGTCTATTATGTGTCCCGGAGATGAATTAGGATTGTTCGAACGAACAGTAAAGCGGATGTTGTAAATGAGCAGTATCAGAAGTGCTTCTCAACTGGAACACGGAAGCTGATCAGGAAAATTACTGTAACTAATGTATGCATGCATTCTTGCCTAAAGACGATGGTTGGGAAGACCCCACCACCGAACTCGACCGCTGGTCCCGAACAAAGCTGATGGCAGGAAATAGAACGACTTTGATTCCGTTCCGCCATAGGTAGTTCTGCTGCAGCGGCACTAGGTACTGCAATCCCTGACCGAAGAAATGACTAGTTTGGCGGCGAATGCAAACTGTTAGTAGAGGAGAAGAATGCACCACGGGCGAGAATGCTGCAACAACGCACGAGATTGAATGTGGAGCAATACAGACAAGCACGGAACAGACAAAACTCGATTTTCCGAAGGAAGAAGCGTCGGCAGGAAGACTGAGATCGCGAGGCGATGGAAAATCTGTACCGCGTAAACGACACACGGAAGTTCTACGAGAAGCTAAATAGTTAGCGCAAAGGCTACGTGCCGCAAGCCGATATGTGCAAGGACTTGGACGGTAACCGTCTCACGAACGAGTGTGAGGTGATTGCTAGATAAACATTTCAAAAGGTCCTATCTGCATTGATCGATTCTCTTCATCGACTTTCTCTTTCGTCAATAACTTAGCTGCAAAACCTTTGCCTGTTGTATTTGACGTTTTGGACGCTAGATAAGAACCTCCTTTATCAAACTATGTGGTAGAATTAGCGCGAAATCTGTTTGCATAGCAGTGGTTATGAAAAGAGAAAGTCGATGAAGAGAATCGATCAAAGCAGATAGGACCATTTGAAATGTTCATCGAGATTGAAAGGTTGAAACAGTACTATGACGAGCACCTCAACGGTGAAGCAGCAGAAAACGAAGGTGGCACGGCAACATACCTTGGAGCACGCGCAGAAGACGACAGGCTACCGGCCCCTGATCTTCAAGAAGTTGAGGAGGAGATCGGTCGGCTGAAGAACAACAAAGCAACTGGTGTAGATCAACTACCAAGTGAGCTGTTAAAAGACGGTGGCTAGAGCGCTGCACTGGGTAATTGCCAGGATTTGGGAGGAGGATATATTACCGGAGGAGTGGATGGAAGGTGTCGTATCCCAATCTACAAAAAGGGTGAAAGGTTGGATTGACATCATTTGTTCATCGATTTCAAAACCGTATACGACACAATCGATCGAGATCAGCTATGGCAGATTATGCACGAGAACGGATTTCCGGATAAACTGACTCGATTAGTCAAGGCGACGATGGATCGAGTGATGTGCGTTGTTCGAGTATCGGGGACACTCTCGAGTCCCTTAGAATCTCGAAGGGGGTTACGGCAAGGTGATGGACTTTCGTGTCTGCTATTCAACATCGCGTTAGAAGGTGTGATCAGAAGAGCTGGGATAGAAACGAGTGGCCCGATCTTCAGGAAGTCCATTCAGCTTCTAGGCTTCGCCGATGACATTGAAATCATGGCACGGAACTTTGAGACGATAGCGGAAACGTACATCAGGCTGAAGGCTGAAGCTAGGCGGATTGGACTTGCCATCAACGCATCAAAGACAAAATACATGAAAGGAAAAGGTTCTACGGAAGACAATGTTAGCCTCCCACCCCGAGTTCAGATTGACGGTGACGAAATCGAGGTGGTCGATGAGTTCGTGTATTTGGGGAAATTCAAAGACGCATTATGGCAGGGAATCGTGCTTACGTTGGACTCCGGAGGCCGCTCCGGTCGAATAAAATTCGCCGCCGCACGAAGTTGACTGTCTACAAGATGCTGATTAGACCGGTGGTCCTCTACGGCCACGAGACCTGGACTATGCTCTTGGAGGACCAACGCGCCCTTGGTGTTTTCGAACGGAAGGTGTTGCGTACCATCTACGGTGGAGTGCCGATGGATGACGGAACTTGGAGGAGGCGAATGAACCACGAGTTGCACCAGCTGCTGGGAGAACCATCCATCGTCCACATTGCAAAAATTGGGCGACTACGGTGGGCTGGACACGTTGTAAGAATGCCGCACGACGATCCAGTGAAAATGGTTCTAGAAAGCGACCCAACAGGAACAAGAAGAAGAGGCGCGCAGCGGGCAAGGTGGATTGACCAATTAGAAGGCGACCTGCGGACCCTTCGCAGATTACGAGGCTGGCGAAGTGTGGCCATGGATCGAGTAGAGTGGAGACGACTTCTTCGGACAGCAGAGGACAACAAGGCCTTAGTCTGATTGGTAAGGTAAGTTGATGCGACAGGCAGTGCGGTCTGGTTTACAGCATTCCAATTCACAACGCGGCATCCAATTCTGAATCTGCATACTGGGTCTAGTCCGGAGATGGGAGTTGAGAACTCGGAAGATCCCGGAACAGGAGAGATCGTGATGGTAGGCGTATTCAACCGAGGCATCCACACGTTTTTTGAACCGTCTTCAAATTCACGGAACAAAATTCCTTTCGGCCATGTATCCGATTTAAGAGCAACTTCGCGTAGTTTGGGACTTTGGTCCGACTTTGTACGAGAAGAAGCTCATACGGCTGATATCGGGTCCTTTTTTACTAGCGGCACAACCTTAATCGGATCATCGCACTGTACACAATCGATTGATTTCGATTTACGCTAGGATTTGTACAAGCTCGGTGTATTCAAGGACAGTAATGACCTCGGTAAAGGCATTGTCATCCGTTACTGCTTTAGTACCACCAACAAGTAGCTTGCTGGTGTGCGAGTCATCATCGCGGCGCCGTTTTAATGGCTGTTGACGCATAAGATCGCCGGAACCCAAGTGTGTTGGAGTTGTCAATGCGTCGATAGTTTAGCGATCTGCTGTCCTTGCTTAGCCATTTTCTTCCTAAGCTTAGCGTGTGCAAGTTCCTGTCTCTCGGTGATAGAATTAATCGCACTACCAAACGACGAAAGAGCAGTTTTGAACCGCGCTTCGCGCACTCGTTGAACATCCAAAACAAGTTCGGGCTAGTGCGGACAATATTCAGAAAAGCCTTGTTCAATTTTGTGCCGCACATTTCAGGTGAATAATATTGGTCACAGGCGGAAGTCATGCTGACTCAGTTTCCAAAACTAATTTAGAAACAGCGGTGGAGATGCTGTAATACGCAAGGAGGAGTTGGATTCTGCAGAGCGTCTGGTATCGACAATAACACAACAGTAAACACTACGAGATTTTGGATTAGATAACTTTTCACTGATCCCCGGTAATTTTTTATTAGGGTGACTAGTAAAAAAATGCGGCACTGCCAGCTAAATCCGGCACAATGGTAAACCTAGTCTGTGACTTGCTAGAAGATTTTCAGGATGGATCAAGATGACAGTACTGTCTTATTTGAGGGCTACAGATGATTGGAATTGTGCTTTTTTCGCAACCTGTGCCTCTAGAAAGCTTTTTAGCTGAGGAGGTTATAAGGAAAGGGCTGTAAGTGACTTCGATCGATTCTCTTAATCGACTTTCATTTTTGATAGCCACAGCTTTATAAACAGATTTTCCGCTATTTCTGCCACATAGCGGAAATGGCTCTAATGTTGGCCTAGGGATCTAAGATTGGTCCCGTCGCTAAAAATCTGCTATTTATCAATTTTATATAGATGAACGCGTCATTGGGACGGTACTAATGGCTATTTTTGGTCGCTATTGAAAATTTACTCGATTGCTGAAGCTATGCATGGGCCCAAATTAGGGGCATTTAGGCCGACATTACATCTATTTCCCCTAGTTCGATAAAGGAGATTCTCATCTAGCATCCAGAATGGCACACGAACCAAGGAATGTGTTTGCAGCTGAATTATTAAGGAAAGAGAATCGAGCAAAGTCACTTACACCCCTTTCCTTCTAACCTCCTTAATTGAATTGTTTAGTGGTATTGAGGTAAATACATATTCGTTATCTGCATTAAAAAATGGAACCGAAATCCAAAATTTCATCAATTTTGGTACACTGGAACTATTTTAAATAAGTACGATTACATTAGCAAAAATCACCATTTTAGTGCCCCTTGGTGGGACTTTGTATGGGAGCAAGCTGTCAACGAATAGATTTAGTGTCATCGATCAAAAATTTAAATACTGATTTAAAAATCGAGATGAATGTCTGCGGGATCGATAAAAATATCGTTGTGCTCAGAAAGTGAAGCTCTATCAGATGACGTATACAAATCGGTATATTTTTTCGAAGCTAAACAACTTAATTAACAACTATGGAAAAACTCAAACAACATAGAAAAGTAGCTCTTTCCTTCCTAGAAAATTTAACCTTGTTTTTAGATGCAAAATATGTTACTGAAAGAAGTGCTAGAGCATAAGATACTCCATACAGTCCAAAATTATCAACTCCTTTAAAACATTTTTTTGGTTTAAAAGCAATAGTATTTTAATTGCTATTCAATAGTGGCTCACTTGAATTCTGAGCACACAAATAAGCTTAAATAAGTACCTACTTGTTAATGGTAGATTAACAAACATGAAACGGACCGAAAAGTAGTGGATCACCTGTTCTACCATGGAAAGGAGAGTGTAGGCATTCGTTTCCGCTAATGAAAAAAAATCTTACAAGGGCGACTTAATTACTTTAATCATTCGTACAGTTTCACACAGGTAGGGAGGGAAGGGGCATAAGTAGCATACGGAGTGATTTGAGCATCCCCTTTTTGTCTAATATAGAACATTATTTGAGAAAAAAAAATACTACACAGAAAGAGAGAACAGCCCATAATGCACCCCTGGGTTAAAATGCCCACTTATAGAAAAACAGTAATAACTTTTCCTCAGATGCATTTTACGGGTAACGGATTGTGTTTGTTTTCAACTGGAGGTTTCACAAATAATTCTTCATCATAAAATCATATATTGACATACTGATTCCTTTAATAATAGCATTTTGTGCAATTGACACAGTTGTTAAAATCGTCGACTACAAATTAAGCTTTTATCGCATTTATCGCAAAAAAAATAACGCATTCACTTTTCGTATATTTTTTAGATGTTTTACTTCAGGAATCACAGCTTAACACTCTATTGAGACCTTATTTCTGATGTAACATAAAGGAATAATCATTTGAAATACCTCATCCCATTGCATTATCTACTTGCAGGGGTTATATGGTTTGCCTACCATGCGGTGCATTTTACCCCAATGTTGTAATGCATATTGCACCATGAATCAGGCGTTTTGCCCCGCTATCATTTTGGAACCAATTTATAAAATACATACCTTGAAAATCATGATAATTCATCGTTTTGTAGTACGAAATCACTTGATCTTCGTAGAAAACATACTTTCTTCTTGATTTTAGCTTCCACACGCCAGCAATTGACGATTTTGCTTAAACGGCGCGTTTTGCACCATCCTGCCCTACACGGAGAACAAATTCGTTAAGTTAAGATAACAATCCTAATAGTTACTTTCACATGGAAAAATATTGTTATTTGAAAGAAACCTATAGTTATTTCAACATTAATTCGACCGTCAACCCAATCATATCTACCTAATAGATTCAACTGTTCATCTTATACTCAATTCAACTATAACTTTGATCAATTATAACAACCGCCAAATGTAATTTATTTATATACTTTGGTTTCAAGTGATCATCATAAATCCACACACTTTTAACTTGTGATGCGTAGAGCAGGCGATAAGATAGCTGGCTCTCACGCAGATGAACACGGTTCAAATCTAAGATGAATGTTCTTAGTCACTTTTTTTTATGATTTTGCAGTTGTGTTTTTGAGATCGATAAAGAAGCAAAACAAACTTCCTTGATATGTCGATAATGAAGAGCAGTTCGTTTAATAAACATTGTAAAATGTTGCTTTCCTAACAATAGTTTTCTTGAATCAACTAAAGCATAGTTGTATTTTGGAGTTTGACGTTTGTTCATCTACTGAAAAATATAGTTGAGCCAACCGAGGAGCCAACTATGGACTATAGTTGTTGCCCTCTATATATAGTCAAATCAACTATAGTTTCGGGTTATCTCTAAAACAATTGAACAAGATAGTTATTTTGACCGGAAAAATAATTGTGTCTGCTATAATTTGTTCTCCGTGTACGCTAATGCAAACAAGCAATATTCAAAATATAAGAATGATTCTCGTCTTTTCAACTAATAACTTTAATTGTTTTCCACTGTTCGTGTAACTATTTTTTTGGATTTCTCGATGAACATTTCAAACGGTCCTATCTGCTTTGATCGATTCTCTTCATCGACTTTCTCTTTTCATAACCACTGCTATGCAAACAGATTTCGCGCTAATTCTACCATCTAGTTTGATCAAGAAGGTTCTTTTCTAGCGTCCAAAACGTCAAATACAACAGGGAAAGGTTTTGCAGCTGAGTTATTGACGAAAAAGAAAGTCGATGAAGAGAATCGATCAAAGCAGATAGGACCATTTGAAATATTCATCGAGATTTTGGTATTTAATTTCTTACAAGGGACCATCCATGAATGACGTAGCTTATTTTTGATCAATTTTAGATCACCCTTCCCTCTCGTAGCATATTTTGCTAAACCTAATAGATGACCGGTCACATCATTTTAATCCCCCCCTCCCCTCAAATACTACGTCATTTATGCATCCAAACAATTAATATTTAGTTGTTGATCATCCTGGGGCTTAGGGTTAACTACCCCATTTCCGGCCTATTAAGCACAACCCGCACTTAGTATTTCTTAAACTAGCGCAGTTTAGCACCAAACGGAATGTTATTATTACTGATGGCTTCCAAATTTATTTATCTTTCCGTACGTACCTTAAGATTTGATAAAGAGAAACCAATCGTTGAGATATTGTTAAAAGTCTAACGCCAAACTCGGCCTAACGCATTGTAACGCCATTGAAACGCCAATAAGTTCACTTCGGCCTATCGGATGAAGATAAAAATCGTTTCGGTCGGAGCGCTTCTTTTGTTTATGGGAATAATGGGTGCAAACCTTCATATCACGCGTTCTCATTGACTTCTTTCCTAGCTTATAAGCTAAAGTATCGTACCAAACGCACAATTGACTTGTTAACTTTGATGTTTTCTGCTCGACCCAAAATGGGCGATTAGGCCATAGTAGTTCTCTACCCTATTACGGATGTCACTTCACGGTGAAAACTTGTCACTTGTCGTCACGGTGAAGTGATTCCCATTTGATTTGTACGGCAACCACGGCTCTTATTCTGAGTATCACTTCCTTATCACCGTGATACCCGTAATAAGGCCCCCTGTGACGAACAGTATTTCGTATGTATTTTACGTATAATGAGTTAAGTATAATTGTTCTAGACGGGGCGAAATGGGCACATAAAAAAATAGTCCAGAGATGGAAGAAAGGGTGGCTACAATAATGGCAATTGCAACCATTGTGTTTTTTCATAAGAATTTAATCTTTATCTTTTTTTTGTAGTCTAAAACAAAACGATTCTTCCATCCTTATAGGTTTATGAATTGTTTACTTATCATTAGAGCACATACAATATTAAAAAGTACCACCTCTATTCGTTTTTGCAGTTATGCTCATTATGCCCCCGGGGGTGCTCAACACACCACGTATCTCTAAAATATGTGAACATTGTCAACCAATATGAATAAAGGAATTTTTGAATGTCCAAATCAACTTATTTCACACATTTAATCATCAGATCAGCAACGAAAAGCATCATATAGAAACCTAAAATATTAAATGTTATTTATTAAGTCTCAAAAAAAATGTGTATATTGCTTAAGGTGCTCATTATGCCCTTCCCCCTCCCCCGCCTAGTCAGGTATTAAATTAGGTAAGTCGAAGCTATGCGAATGTTCAGAATATGGTGCTGGCGCGGTGTTTAAAAAGTAGTAGAATAATATTTTATTTGATGTCAAGGGGAAACGTTCACGCAACCAATTGTTTTGCCACATTTTGCTGTTCTATTTATTTCTAATTTTGTAAATTGGTACGGCAGAACGTTTCCGCTTTATTGTTCAGGGAATACTCCAATCAAATGACAGTTTCGATAAAGTTGTTTTTTTTTTAATTAAAAAAAAGCTATCAACTTATTCACATTTAAATTGAATTGTTATCTTATCTCAATCAGAACTCAGAAAAAAACTGTTTAGAATCTTTATGGTTAGGAATGAAACTATTGAAATTCACCTACTTAGAAACTGATTTGTAATTCGAAAGTCCTGTCGAAGCTAGCCGATTGTAAAGCTTTTCCTTCAATTTATGTTTTTTTATCGACAAAGCAAACTTCTTCCGTCGTTTGTCGCATTCTAGATCTCTTTTGTCAATAAGTAGATTTTATTGAAAAAGCATTAGAAGAGAACTGTAACTGGAATGTAACAAGAATTTTCGTTCTTGATTGTATCGGCACATATTGTACCTGACTTATACTAAATTGAGAAAAGTAATTGTGTAATAAGAATGTATACTCAAGCTAGGATATAATAAATTTACGTTCTTCTATATTTTATACGACTGTGATTATAAAACGATAATCATGGGAGCAGCCAAATTTGTACCCATCTTTTTGTAAATCGTTGTAAGAAATTTTCTACCAAATTGTACTTTCATGTAGCTTTTATAGAGAAAGCCTGTACAACAAGTGTAGGTAATAATAGCATCGCTCAAAAGGAAAGAACGCCCCTTTTTCTTTAGGATTTAGATTGATAAGAATGGTTCACTGAGTCTCAGTTTTTGTCCTTCATTACAGGGATACTAATCTCCTTTATAATTTCCCCTAACAGCGCTATTTGCCGTACCCAAGAACTACAAGCTAGTGGCAGCTCCGCTGTTTGAGCTCTATGACAACTCGCAAGGATATGGACCGATAATATCCTCCCTGCCGCAGGCTCTGTGCCGGTAAGTTGGTTATTTCCTAATCGCCTTTTCAGCTGATTAACTACTTCGACACTTATTTCGCCCCAACAGGTTCAACTTCATCTACATGTAAGGTGCTGCGAAGCAGCCGAGAGGCAGATGAGATCTTTTGGAAACCTGGATTGATTCTCACGGCTAAAACAGATCTCCCTCTTTCCCAATGCGCCCCGTCGAAGGGTAGCTACTTCCGGGATGTGTAACGAAGGTGGGATCCATCTCTAGTGTATGCGTGTGTTGACAGTGTTAGTAGTAGTGCTGAATGATGCGTTGATTTTTAAGTAATAGAACCAGAACAATCTTTCACCCGATTGGTCAACGCTGCCGGTATATTGGACAAACAGCGTTTGATAGTACGATCATAAATTAAAGTCAAGAGGAATTGTACGTCTAGCGGGATCGATTGTTTTTTTTTTGGTCGGAACGAAACGTATAGAGAAAACATTGATGGGTCAGGGTGAGCAGTGGAACGGGATATTGATAATATGATTTTGGACCTTGACAACACAGTCATTTAAGGGGAAGCTCACCGGCCCAAAAATAAAAAAATATTTTCGGTACGTTTTTATTTTTCTAAAAATATTGGGAAAAATTATCAAAAATCCAAGAAAATCAGTTTCTTCCTTAGATTTTTGTCAAAAATTACATGCAAAAAAAAAAAATTTTCTATCCCATCATGAAAAAAAATTGGACTCAGAAAAACCGAAAAGTTGATGTTTTGTGGTTTTTTGAGTCCAACTTTATGCCATAATGACTTATAAAACATGTTTTTGCACGTGAATTTCTTTAAAAAATTAGAAAAAATGTGATTTTTTTAGATTTTTGATACTTTTTTTTCAATATTTTTAGAAAAATCAAAACGTAATTTTTTTTTCGGAGCGGTCTGCTTCCCCTTAAAGAAATCACCAAGGTATTTAAGAGAAAATTTCCCAGGGAGTTTAAGGAAGAACTCGATTACGAGAGTTCTGAACTAGAACTCCAAGTCAAATGTGTGAGTTTAGAGTATTTTTTAGTAGCTCAGTGAACAGTTCCAGGACGATTGTGAAGAGGATTCCAGGATTCGTGAAAAATACCAAGGGAATCGAATTTTGAGAGTGTCATCCAAAAGAAATTCTGCGAAAATTTTTAAGGAAATTCCGAGGAGTGCATCTAAAAAAAATTAGATAATTTTAAGGAGAATTCAAAGTGAATTTTCCGAAGAATTTACGGGAGATCTCGGACATAGTTCTGGGCAAAACTTCCAAGACAATTATAGACGGGAAAATTCATCCTACACGATACGATGGTGTTTTTGGTTTGCATTGGCGAGCTTAAGTTTACGGGAAAAGGGTATTACCGAGAAAACCGGAACGACAACTGGGAATCGAAAACAGCCGGGAAATAACCTCGAATTTGATTTGATCCTTAAATATGATTGTTGTTGCCTAGTTGCCTTTATTAATTGAATTCTGTTAAGAAAAAGTTCGGCATATTGAATATTTCTTCAAACTCGAAATTCTTAACTTTCCCTTAGTATTAGATACCAAAAATTAAGTCTGAGATCTAAACAATGTTTGCAATGTCCCAGAGTTTCATGCATTTGTCAAGAAAAAGACTTTGTCATTTCTATATAGAGTTCTTCTTCTTCTTTTCCTTTATTATAGAGCCGATATTCATTGTTTAGATAACAAAATTACTTAAAACTAACTAAGCGTGGACCGATTACTCCAGGCTATCTCGAGGTTAGGGGTAACAAACTGTAACAAATGGATGGCAGGGTAGGGATTGAAAACAAGGTTTGGAGAGCAATGTATTCTTGATCTCGAACTAAGCGACATACTGATGAAAAAGACAAACATTGGGGTGCACCGATGGGCAGGTAACAACTTGGGAGAACACAAGATGGCACTAACTACTGAATCCTCAGATCTATCTGTTTTAAAAACACATACATTAAATTCAAATAATCGGAATCTCAGCTAGCCAAGACATCTCTAACGGATATCGCGGGTTGTTTTGCTCGGGCCCTGAGGGATGTGGATAACTCAGATCTGACGGTGTAAGGAACATGCTCGATATCATGATAACCACTGTCACACGCACATGAATTGCTGCCTGAGAGCCCTATTCGATAGAAATGCGAGTCTAACGAACAGTGATTGGACATAAGCCTTGACATAAAGCGTATAAAGCCGCGGCTCATGTCCAACCCTTTGAACCATGGTTTGTTCGACACCTGTGGGAGAATAGAATCTTCTCAAATCACCATCATTCCATTTTTGTTGCCAACTGATGAGGACTTGCTGACGAGCAATGGAGAAAAATTCGTTGAAGGCAATTTGTCGTTCAAAAATATCGCCTTCCATAGCGCCCACCTTGGCCTACGAGTCCGCTTTCTCATTACCCGGAATTGAGCAATGAGATGGGACCCAAGCTAAGGTGATAGTATAGATCGTATTTCAGGCAGGAAATACGAGGAGTGCTTCATCGGCTTCGTTGAACGACTAGCCTCCGATGAGACTATCCGTAAAAATGAAATAATTATCAGAAGGTAGTGAGGCAATTCGCTCTACTGTGTAAAACATGGCTGTGAGTTCCGTAACGTATACGGAGCATGGTTTTTGCAGTTTATAGGAGGCGCTATGAAATTGATTAAATACACCAAATCCAGTGGAAGCATTTATGGTTGACCCATCTGTGGAAAAACTTTTATTGTTAAGCCTGCGGGTTGTTCTTTCGTTTGTCATGTCATTTAGAAGCCTGGCGTTGTTCGTCCGTTGTCGTGTCATTGTTCGTTGCGGGGTTCTACGTAGATAGATAATAGCCGGTGTCTTTAAGGAAGTCGAGAAGTGATCTTTCCCTGTCTGGGTCATTGGATAATGCGTCTCTGACGCTGAGACCGATACCGTATTGGTCTCGGAAGATTTGATGTGCAGGACAATTTATTATGAGATGCTCAACTGACATTTTGGTTGAGCACCCATGGAGTTCCAAGGTTGTTTGTGAAATCCATACAGATAGAGTTGGAATTAGGGCGTAACAGCCGTTGTAAACAATGACTTCTCTAGTTGCTTTCTAGGACTTCAAGGCATGCCTACACAAACCAATATATTCATCGAGTAGGGGAAGACATCCCCTACTCGATGGTGATGTCGATTTTGAGAAATCATCGAGAGAAGTCATTTTTCACAAAAGCTGTTCCGTTCTAATTCCAGCTCTATCTAGAATTGTTCTAAATAATTGCAGCGAGAATCCTACCAAAAATATCAAGCCTCAGGCACTTGAGTTTTGATGAACTTCGATATCTCAAAAGTTTTAATAAATTTGTAACTTTTAAAATCATAGAATACTTTTTCATTCCCACGGAGATGAACTAGCCTACGGCTAAAAATCTCCTAAATAAAGAAAAAATAAAAATTCATTCCTTACTTCGGCATTCTCGTAATTTCTTAAATTCTGAAGTTTCTTATGTAGTCAGTATTCTCAGGATGCTCCTGGAATTCATCCGAGGTTTCCCAAAGTATTGTCCCAAAATTATCTTGGAGGTCCCATCAGAATTAATTCTCAGTATTCTCTTGAAACTCTCCTTAAAATCATTTGACAGAACAACTTAGAATGTCCTTGAAATTATTCTGAGGAATCCATTCCCTTAGAATTCTTCTCGAAATTCTCTTAGAACATTCTTCTAAATCTTCCTGGAACGCTACTCAGAATTCTTTAAAAATATGCTCAAAAATCTCTTTGCATTGTTCTAGACTTCTCTGGAATTCTCCTCACAATCCCCGTAAAAGTCTCTTCAGATTTACCTTGGAATTTACCTTTATTTCTCCTTACAATTTTCTTGAAATACTTCTCAAAATTACCTGGAGCTTCTCCTCAGATTTTTTTTAGAATTACCTCTAGAATATCCTCTGAAATCTAAAAATAAAAAATAAATTGAAAATCTGGTCTAGTCTTAAAATCTTAAAATTTTCTGAGATTCAATGTTATTCATTGGATCTTTTTTTTTAATTTAATTTCCAAGTTCAATTTATCATTCGGTCCAATGACCGGCTGGGTTGGTCGAAGAAAATTACATGTACACCCCTATTCTGCATTTCGTGCGAAACGAAATTCTCTTACAAAAAAAAAAATTTTTTTGTATAGGAATATCATTTTGAACGAAATACAGAATAGGGGTGGTAATCTAGAGAAATTTCTAAATTCCGATACTCTTAAAAACTATTAAAATTTCGGTCTTATGTCTTACTAATTTATTTAAATTATGGGACCATATTTGACAATTTGATGCAATCTTGGTGCCTTTTGGAGTACACATTCCTTTTTATTATAGGGGAAAGTGGGGCAGTTTGGCCACCTTAAGAAAATCATCACTAATCATACAAAATTTAATTGAAAATTCAAATGATGTTTAACCAAATGGATAGTTTCAAGCCCTATTTACATTCATGAATACAAATTGAATATTAAAAGTAAAATTTGGAATCTTATACAAGAAGATTTAAAAATTTTCGTTTAGTAACCGAAATTAAACCATTGGGGAAAAATGAGCACCCTGTTTAGGTGGTATGAGCGACCTTATAAACAACGGGTAAGAATATTATGTTCTCTTGAGGCTTTATGAAGGGTCAACAATGAACAGTTTTCGAATAAAAAGATTTAACAGAAACATTTATTTTCTGTAGAATAAATTAAATTTCAGAAGTGCTTTCTATTTAAGGCTATATTTTTTCAGTCTGATTTTTTTATCAAAGCAGCTGTTTCAAAACGTGTTTTCATAAAATACAGTCGTATTCATGAAAAGAATAATGCAAAATTGAAGAATTTAAGTTGAAACATCAGTGTTAAGAAAATCTTTATTGTTTACTGTCTGAGTGTGCCCGGCCTTGGTAGGGAATCAATATAAGCTTGAGTTTATGCGCCAATAAAAAAAAGAAGCATGCTATATTGTACGTAGCCCCCCTCTTATCTAAGGGGCTACCCTCTATGACATCCACTTGCCAAATTTGGTTCCATTTGCTTGATTAGTTCTCGAGTTATGCAGAAATTTCTGTTTAATTTGTATAAGAGCCCCCCTACAGAGGGGGAGGGGTCTCGAATCATCATAAGATCCTTTCCCTACCCCAAAAACCTCTGCATACAAATTTTCACGCCGATCGGTTCAGTAGTTTCCGAGTCTATAAGGGTCAGACAGACAGACAGAAATTCATTTTTATCACCCACTAGCTGAGTGTGCCCGGTCTTGCTCGGGATTCAATATTAGCTTGAGTTTATGCGCCGATTTAAAAAAAAGCAAGCTATATTGTACGTAGCCCCCTCCTCCTATTATCTTAGGGGCTACCCCCTATGATTATCTCCTTATACCCCCACACTCGCCCCCACATGCCTAATTTGGTTCCATTTGCTTGATTAGTTCTCGAGTTATGCAGAAATTTCTGTTTCATTTGTATGGAAGCCCCCCCCCTTACAGAAGGGGGAGGGGTCTCGAACCATCATAAGAACCTTCCACGGCCCCAAAAACCCCTGTATACAAATTTTCACGCCAATCGGTTCAGTAGTTTCCGAGTCTATAAGGGTCAGACAGACAGACAGACAGACAGACAGACAGAAATTCATTTATATAAATATATATAGATATTCTTGTTTTCGTTCGAACCGTATTTTCCATACAAAAAAAAAGTTTTTTGTATGGAAAATACGGTTCAAACGAAAACAAGAATATGGGTGTATATAGATAGATTAAAATCTAGAAAAAGATCGTGTCATATAAGAAACCAGTGACCATTTATAAAGCTGCTGAAGGGATATCAACGATAAGTTATAGGAAACTACTGATAGACCTTATTTTCTGATTCAGAAATTTTATAACAGTTTTGAGATTTTGAGCTAGTCTAACATTTTCCGAATATTTGCTGTAGAGAAAAGTATTTTGTTAGACCTTTTCATTTAGATAGTTTAGCGACCGATAGAAGGCTTTCGGGGAAAAGGCGTTCGGTAAAATGACATTCGGCCAAATTTTCCATAGTAATTTTTTTTCGCCCCTCCCTAGCTTGAAACCTGGCCACGCCCTTGAGTTGAAGTACACACTTAGTTGTTACTACCGAGCTCGGCAAAAATAACTTTCACTGAGATTTCAGCAAAAGTGACATTTGACTGCTGAGTCTCGGATAATGAATCTTAGCAAACAGATGAAATGTTTGCTCAGCAGTGAAACTTTTTTTTTGCCAAGATTTGCACAGCCGAGCTCGATTGAAAAAAAAAACTAAGTATGTAGGTTTCAAGCATTTAGCCTGCAACAGATTTTTTATAAAATATGTTCAATAAGTTGATTTTTAAGCCCAATTAGCCATATTGCCCCGCTTTCCCCTAAGTAGCTATTGATATGAAACCGAGAAAACTAACGGGTAACCGGAGAAAAACCAGAAATTTATGTTCCTAAATTCAGTGGCCATCCTGTCATTATTTGGTTAACAAAAGCTGTTAGATCCTTTTCAATTGTAAGTTGAGATCCTAATAAAAATGTTATGGTTAATTTGCTTAACGACGTGTTCGGGGCATCATCCAAACCATTTGTGGAATTGTTCAATCATTTGGGTTACCGTTCGTTTATGGTTATTTTTTATTAGGGGAATTCTGAGGTCAACTGAATGGAAATTCAACGGCGAATTCAAGTAAATTAAAAAAAAAACTTCAACGAATTTCAAGAAGTTTTTGGAGTGTTCTGCCGAATTTCTGGACTGTTGTAAAGAAGTTTTCAATAGACTCCCAAAGAAAATTTAAAATTTATTTTAGAAGGATACTGAAAAAAAAACTCTTAAAGGGAAATGATTATAAATGAAACGCTTGAAAGCAATCTACTAAACCTAACAAAGTTTTGGTCAAAGTTTCATACTCAAAATGTGAAGACTTCGAACGTGTCGTCAGTTCAAGATCCAGTAAACATGTTACTGTCGTTGTAATTACCCATTTAACCTAGTGATCTTTTCAGTTCAACTGCATTCGGTTGTATGCTTAATTTAAATGTATATGCAATGCACAACCACATAAAATTTCCAAAATTCCGGGAATTTGCTAGTCGGAGATTTGCTGCTCACCATGATTGGGTAATCGGTCTAACGAATTGATCTACTAATTTTGCGTCAGGCATAAACAATTGACAAGTTTATTACAATCTACATGCTATGCAAGTAAAGTTCCTCTGCCGCACAGGTACAGTACTCGTCCATATACTCGTACAGCGTGGGTGTACTGATTCTCGCCTCTTTCACGGTTCGGTTTCCACCGTCGATGCTGCAGCACGCATAGCTGGTCGATTCATTGCACCGGCAGTAGCATAGATTCCTTTCGCAACGTGGTTTCAACAGTCCAGCTCTCAGCTCTTCGTCCAACTTCAAGCGTGTCCTCAACAAACTGCACGTATTCTGACTCAAGCGAACGGACAATGCGTCCATCAGCTCTCCGTGGCTTAACGCGCGATTCTGCCTGAGCGCTTCCTTCAGAACATAGATGTAGTTCCTCGCCAAACGCAGCGTTTCAATCTTGGACAGCTTCTGCGGTACCGTGTGGTCACACTTGACGGATGTGTTGAATAGCTGCGGCAATAGGACGCACCGACGTAGACGATCCAATGCGTCGTTCAGGCCATGCATCCGATTCCGTTCCCGTTGGTTGGCCTTGGATCGCTTGGTAGCTTCCTTAGCCGAGGAAGACCTTCTGGACGTTGTGGTACTCGATTGATAGGTCTTCATGGTTGAACTGAATCCATCTATCGGGAACAGTTTTCCACGTTTGTTTATATCGATTGGCGGTGGCATTTTCCGTCTAATCTAATTTTCCACCCGTTATCAGTCTTATGCAAACGATTGGCACTCGAGCTCAACGATAAGAGCTTATTGATGGTTGGTTTGCATAATTGGATGTCATAAAAACCGATAAGCGAAATAAGCGCCGAACGGAACCCAGTTTCGATGTCCATGTAACGGTTACACATTCTCCTCGGTACCTTGACCACTTTCCGGCGGTCTATCGCGCATGTCCGCAGTCCACATTCCCGCCAAATCGACCATCTACCTGAAGGTCTCGCCGTTGCCACAACAGGCTCAATTGTGTTGGGACACTTCACGGTCAACGGTTGCTATGGTCATATTCCTTTGTTTATTTCCGACAAATAGTTTGACACTCGTTCTCCGTAGATTTCTAGTACTTTCGTCAGATTATTGTGCTCTTCCATCCGTTGCGGATTAAACTTGTCCCTCCGGTCCAGCCATACGATCTTCCAACCATGTCCATTATCAACATCTATCATCATAACGAAAACATCTACAACGTGGAGAAGAAACCTCCGGAACGTCCACCGAAACCACCGCTATATCACTCTCGCTTCGAGCACCAAGTCCGTCGGGAGACCAAGTCCAGCAAGGATGCCCATCGGACGATGGGTTTTGCCAAAATTCCTCTGCAAAAACCGGACGAATTCCTCAAAAAGAACTGCGGTATCCGCTTTCGAGCTACCAAATCGGCACCGGTTAGGCTATGTGCCGGCCACAAGCCTCCCGTGCCCAAGAAAAATGAGCTGGCAGGCTCACAGCAGCAGGTGATGAAGTGCGTTGACTTCAAGGTCGAAAACATCAAGAAGGTGGTTAGTACGAATCCCAAGAAGGTTCGACCGCGATACGCGGACACCCGGAAGGGAGATTTTCATGATTTGGAAAAGTCGGGTCTGGTACCGGTTTACATGTGTCAACCGAAGTACGGCAAGATCCCGCAGTACCTTCACCGCCGCAAGAAGGACCTGGAAGCGCAGAAGCAATGCGTGTTGGACAAGATGGCTGAAGAGAAGCCTGCCTGTTCGGCGATATCCCAAGAGGATCGATTGGAACTGTTGAAGGTCAGCTGGTCGAACCCTAAAGCACTTGGTAAGGGATTTTCATTTGAAATCATTTTCTTAATTTCAGGGCTTGAAGAAAAACTGGGAAAACCTACAGAGGGAATACCAAAGTCTTCCGCTGTTGATTGACACTGTGCCGAAAATGATCCGCAAAGCCAAATTGGAGAAAGCTCTGAAGGAACTGGAGAAGGATATTCTGATGATGGAGAACAATCCTTACATCTACATTTACAACGATGACGAGTAGAGCAAGCATCAGCAAAAGTAATTAATGATGCTGAGCTATCCCGGATGTTGTGTTCTATTTTGATACCTTCTGGTCAATATCATATAAGAATTGCCTTTTTAATTTTTAACTAAACGTAGTGTGTGACTCCGAGTGCTTTCGATTTTAGGAGTAGTATGTGAATTGTGCAATAAATTTGATAAAATCTTTCGTCTTCTAAGCAATGTTTTCTTGTTATCCGGCAATTTCGTCTCGGAAGGTTCGATAAAAATCTAGGAAAGTTTAGAGGGTTGATTGGGGACAGTTGGAAGGGATGAACCTAATGAGAAGTTCGCAGGGTTTGTAGCTGGTCACTATTTTCAAGTCTGTCACTAAAATGTAACTTTTTTCATCAAAAAGTCACAAAAGTCATTTTTGTACGACCAATGTTGAGAGTATAGAATTTGACTTTCAAAACTCACATTTAACCACACCTTGGTTTGTTAAAAAAATTGTGTTAAAAAGATTCATTCAAAATCAATTTGACTGAGATGGAGAATAGTAACGTTGACGGAATCAGTAATATTTTGAGTTTTTTTTTTTTCAATTCCGTAGATAGACGTTCAAGTCCGTTATTTTCAAAATTTGTCTCGATTATGAAATTTCAATGTTTTCCCTTTCCTGTGATCACGAAATTTCTGAGGTTTTGAACAAATTATAGATCCAATATTCTGGTTATTGCGGCAAGTGGTGCGCAGCAAGCACGTTCGTTTGCACTTTTTGCACCTTGCTGCTGGTGGGTGGGCTTAGTAGTGGAGTGTTGAAGACAGTATGTTTATGGCCGGAGTTGGAGTTGCTAAAAGTTTATTGCAGTGAAGAAGACAGTTCCGATGAGGAATTCATCGGTTTTGATTAAGATTTAGCAACAGAACGGTTTCCGTTCCAACCTTGGTGGCTTGAGAAAAGTTCTGATAATGATCATTCACAGCTTCCGGAATCAACTTTGCCACCTCACCTAGAAAAGAGGAACTGAGGAATCTGTCGCAGAATGGCAGAAAAATCCTATTCCAGAATCTCCGTCGGAGCTGGGGTCTTTCACTGGTTTTGATCATGAATCACGTTCAAAATCTTTCCCGAAACCTTGTTCGGCATCTCGGCAAGATCGTGATGGTAGCTAAAAAGTGCAGACCCTGACGGAGTTTTCAAACCCAGAGCTTGATTCTGGAAGCGAGACGTTGGATTCGGATGGCAGTTTTTTCGGGGACGAAAAAACTTAACGATGAATCCTGATGAATGTGGGCGTCTTAGTGAAATACCTGTGTAATGAGAGAGAGAAGGATTAGTAATTTCCATTTAATTCCACTACCTTATTTGCTTATCCTTGACAGATAGGCGTATTTCTCTCGCTGTCATTATTAACGATGTAGTAAGGATTGCAATGGAATGATATTGAAAGATGAACATGCTCAGTAGACTGATGCAAAATTTGACTTTTTCGCTCCACAGTGCTTAAATGGTTTCAATTCGGGTTCTGATTAGCCTCTCAAAGTTACAACTCATTTGGTTAGAAACAAACTTCACACAAGCCATTTGAAGTTTACATGTAAATTATTATGGGAAATCTTAACTTTTTGTTCATTGTCTTCTAGATGTTTTCCATATTGAGCTGCGAAACAATTCGATAGCCATTCTTATACAACATTTTCTCAGCTACAACTCTGCCGAAAATCGTTTCTATGTTTCAAGACAGGAAAATGTTATTAATTATTTAAGAGATTGGTAAACTTATGACATGATCAAGCAGCTGCTCTGTAGGCAACACTGTATTTTGCAGTGTGACATAGTAGCCATAGACCAATGAGGTACAGAGAGAGGTGAAGCAGATCGTGAAATATTGTTGTATTAGTAAACCAAAAAATCAACGTAAACGCAAGTAGTGACGTCACTAATTGCTTGTATCGTACAGGGGTTTTACTCACACAACTTAACCGATTGCTTCACCTCTGTAATCCAGCTCATTGGCCATAGACGAGTGCACGGATGGATTTGAGTTCACTCACTCGACAAAAAGTGACACAGCAGCGGGGCCCTGTTTACTAAAAATGAACACATGGATAATACTCACGTAACATTTGAAACGGGTCTATCAACTTATGTACGCAAAACTTGTTAAGCCTTTTTCGCGCGAACCGAATACGCTCACGTAAACTAACAACACTATCGGGCAGAGGAAATTCTCCCCTTCCTGATAGTGCTCTTGGTGTGCGTGGGCGTACTTCGGTTCTCATGAAAAGGGCCTAGCAAATTATTTACAAAAGTTGATAGGCCCTTTTCAAATGTCACGCTAGCATTATACATGTGTTCATTTTTAGTAAACAGGGCCCCGCTGTTGTGTCAAAAAAATTTCAGTAGATGAACTAAAGTTCACCCGTGCACAGGTCTATGATTTTTATTATTATTAATTTATTTGATATCAGTGTTCACTCGGCTGTCGACAAAAGCAGGCCACTCTCGATGTGTGCTACGCGATCGTCTGTTTTCTCGGCAGCAACCATTGTGTGGTCCTCCTCATTGTTCTTCATCAGCAGTTCTTTCGGTCGATGCGTCGTCGACTTTGGAAAGCAACCGTTTCGTGATGAGTGTGTGAGTGCTGACCACGTTTTGCGTCCATTGCTGCAATGGACGCGCTCTGACCCTCGTTGGTGTACAACAATTTGCCATACAATGAAACCACTGGAAGCGGCTCCAGTTCTGATGGAGGAGGCTTTTTGGATAGCGGAAGATAAAGTGTTTATTGTGTTGTACCTTTTGACTATAGTTTTAAGATGTATTGTATAGTGACCAAGAATCCTCGGCTCTGTAAAGTTAATTCGAGCCTTATCAAATAAATTAATAAACAAAAAAAAATAATTTATTTGATAAGGCTCAACCGAATTTACTTTACAGATCCGAGGATTCTTGTTCACTATACAATACATCTTAAAACTATAGTCAAAAGGTACAACACAATAAACATTTTATCTTCCGCTATCCAATAAGCCTCCTCTACCAGAACGGGAGCCGCTTCCAGTGGTTTACTTGTATGGCAGATTCGCCAACGAGGCTGAGAGCGCTTCCATTGTAGCAATGGACGCAAAACGTGGTCAGCACTCACACATTCATCACGAAACGGTTGCTTTCCAAAGTCGACGACGCATCAACTGAAAGAACTGCTGATGAAGAACAATGAGGAGGACCACACAATGGTTGCTGCCGAGTAAACAGATGATCGCGTGACACACATTAAGGCTCTGAACCATTTGGTGGATTTTTTTAACTTTTGGTTAAAATTTGACAGATGGAAATTTATTGATTAACCCTGCTATCCGAGCGTTGTTATTTCTGACAGACAAGAAGTTAAATTTTGACAACCTTGGCTCGAAAAACCGGTCGATCGACAGCACGGTGATTTTCGAACATAGAAAATAACTTTCGAAATGTCACTTTTAACCACGAGTTAAATTTAACTCATGGTTAAAAGTGACATTTCGAAAGTTATTTTCTATGTACGAAAATCCCTGTCCTGTCGATCGACCGGTTTTCGAGAAGAACTCAGCCACGGTTGTCAAAATTTAACTTCTTGTCTGTCAGAAGTAGCCACGCTCGGATAGCAGGGTTAATCGATAACTTTTCATGTGTCAAATTTTAACCAAAAGTTAAAATAACCCACCAAATGGTTCACAGCCTAAGAGTGGTCTGCTTCTGTCGACAGCCGAGTGAATACTGCCATGATTTTTGTGTCCTATTCAACGCCCCAGAAACACCAATGTTGCCTGGTGAGCAGTTGATTGAGCATGATCATAAGACATCAGCACATTGAACCATTGATAACTTTCGATCCTTGCATTTGATCAAAACGTGGTCTTGAGCAAAGTTGTAGCTGGGAAAATTTCCTACAAGCACAGTTGAAAGCTTTTGAAGCAGGCCGGTATGGTGAATTATTAGATAGACATGAACAAAAATCTTGGTTTTACCATAGTAATTCCCATACAAACTCCAAATGGTTTGTGCCATCTCAATTTCTCACCAAATGGGTTCAAATTTTAAGAGGTTAGTCAGGATCTGATTTAGAATCGTTTAAGTATTGTGGAGCGAAAATTTCAAATTTTGCATCACTCTAATGCACAGTTCTGGAAGATTAAAGCTGAAGAACAACGTGGCTTTATTCGTGAAAACGTCAAGCGTATGACAGTACTGAAACGGCGCAAGAACCGTTTTGCGGATCATAATCCTAGGAAATTCTACACCTACATTTTTTAACGTACGTCGGGAAAACGGAGAAAGTCGACAAGTCTGCAAGAAATTCTTTCTGAACTCTATTGGTTATACTGAAAATTGTGGGTAAGTATTTTGGGATTTTAAAGGTTAATTAATTAATAATGAATTATTTTTTTTTATAGGAATGTTGTGCACAGAATAAGAACTGGAATTTTTCCTACACTTAATTCTTCTCATCAATTCAGAGGAGGTTAATGTAAAGGAACTGACACTGAAATTTTTCGAAAGTGTTCATACTTTTATGGCTGCTGCTCTTCTCGGAACGAGTGTATTGTTAATGATGCTTCAAAGTCGGCTTATGTGATGGTTGGTATCACAATAAAAAAAGGTAAAATAGGTAGTACCATCTTTATCGAAATGTAAGTGTTGACAACCATCATAACTAGATGATATGCACATTTTTACGATAGGTACCTTAATCAACGTTATTTAAACATGCGCATTCAATATCGACGATATCTAATTCTCTATTTCAACACCTTTGCCTCTCCTTTTCTTATCCTTCACCGATGCATCTACGCTTCTATGTTGGATCAACTTAACCGTTTTTTAATATTCGGATGATTTCAATCGACTCGCATAAGTCATTATCTAAGAGCCATCTCATGATTATCTATTTGAATGCAGCTTCCATGTATTTGGTCATCAACATTACACTGGCGACCAGGCTCAACCCGAGCAAAGCTGAAGATCAAATTGAAATCAAAATTTGCTGTTATGATGTAACTTATTTTGAATACTCCAGTTGATCTCATTTTGGTTGACTTAACGGTTAACACAGCAAAAATGAGAGCAAATTTTACACTGTTGAAGCAAACGGAAAACTAATCCTGCTTTGAATGAAATCAATTTGATTACTGATTTTGCATTCATAATGTTTAACTGAATACGGGCCTAGAGTAAATGGTTACCATTCATGTTTCTCAAGCTAAAAGACTTAGGCTCCAATCTCACCGCGGGCAAGTCACGAATGACCTAAAATGTGTTAAACAAATCAGATAAACGATAATCATTAGTTCAACGACAGATGAATTTCAATTAAATTTTAAACAAGACGTAAACAGCAGAACTTCAAGTTAAGTTGCTTTCATTTAAAACGTCTTGACTGCATAATGAAAGCACAATATGATATCAGACTTATGTCGCAACATTTGAAATCAAAATGAGTTTTCATTATGATAGGAACTGCACACTTTAATATCGATTTGCTTTCATTTTGTTAACCGACTTTGCTCGGGAATGCCCCCTCTAACATTGCTCAATAATAATAATATTAGTTTAGTTTTCCTACTAATCTGCCTATGCTTCTTTCTATTATTTGGATCAAATATCAGTGCTAACATTTGAAAACGGCGCAAAAGCCATTTGTAAACAAATGGTTTGTGGGCCCTTTACTCGCTACCCGAAGAACGCCCACGCAAACCAACAGCATCGTCAGGAAGGGGAAAATTTCCCCTACCCGATGTTGCTGTTGTGTCGCGTGGGTGTACTTCAAGTAGTGAGTAAAGGGCCCACAAACCATTTGTTTACAAATGGCTTTTGTGCCGTTTTCAAATGTTAGCACTGATATAATCAATACTAAACTACTTTCATGTGTGCTAAGACCAATCCAAAAGCGGCCATAAACCAATAAGGCATCTGGGCGGAGAGGAATTTGATAAATAATCAATAAGTGGTAATTTAAAATCATTGTGGAGCAAGAGGTAATTATTGTCAATAATTCATAAATTATTAGAAATAACCTTATTCATCCTTGTTCTTGTTTTCGTTCGAACCGTATTTTCCATACAAAAAATTTGGATGGATTAACCTCGGAAATCCAGTAAAATTTTGCAGTTTTAAAAAAATGGGTATTAAGAGTCTGGTCCGTGTTTTAGAGCGATCTCACTGTAGTTAGTTCATGCGAAACATGCGTAACACGGCAGTAGGTGTTCATTTCGAATGAACATCGATGAAACGTCAAATTGGTGTTATTTTTGTTTTCGTTGTCAGCTGATTCGGGCAGGAAGAACTGCGATTTTTGTATTTTCTATTAATATTTGTGAACTTTCCGCGAAATTCGCGTCAACATTTCTACCGTGGAATGGATAAAAGTCGCGTCGCGTTCCTATAGAAGAAAATGTTCGCCTTTGTGAACTACTTGAAGAATTTAATTTACAACATGTTGGCAATATTTTCTTTCGGTCGGAAAAAGCTCTCCAATACGTTGAGCATCTATGTGAAAACCAATACGGGAAATACGCTCTCGGTGGATCTGGAACCGCACATGGACATCAAAGATGTGAAGGAGATGGTGGCCCCACAGCTGGGGCTCGCTCCGGACGAGTTGAAGATTATCTTTGCCGGGAAGGAGCTATCCGATACGATCACCATTAGTGTAAGTACGGAAGCCGATCAAAGGATGGAGTTGCGTCATCTTTCGATGTCCTTTCAGGAATGCGATCTAGGGCAGCAATCAATAATCCATGCGGTCAAGGCTAGGACGATGCCAAAAACGGCAATCAATGGCAAAACAATGCTGGAAACACCCATTTCAGAAGAAAGTCCCGAGGAATTTGCTTCTACAAAACCACTATGTGAAACTTTGACCGACCTCCAGATGACGGAGGTTAACGAAAAGTCAGGAAGTCCGGTCAGAGAACGAAGGAAGGCACATTTCTTCGTGTATTGTTCCCAGTGCGAAAAGGTATGTACTGGCAAACTGCGAGTACGGTGCGGAATCTGCAAGAGCGGTGCCTTTACTGTCCATCGGGATCCGGCCTGTTGGGATGATGTTTTGAAGAAGAAGCGCATTACGGGACACTGCGAAAACTATGAAATTCCTTGTGTGGAAAACGAACTGGGGGATCCACCGTTTACCGAGTTCTATTTCAAATGTTCCGAGCACTCTTCCGGTGGTGAGACGGACTTTGCTGCTCCGCTGAACTTGATCAAGACAAACCATAAGGATATTCCCTGTATCGCGTGCACGGATACGAGGTAATTGACTCGAACTTAATAGAAACATCTATGAATTAGGTGCCAAATCAATCGCACATTTGAATCGTTTCAGCGATACCGTCTTGGTGTTCCCCTGTGAGGCAGGTCACGTCACTTGCCTGGACTGTTTCCGCCAGTACTGCATATCTAGACTGCTGGAACGTCAATTTCTGGAACATCCTAACGGTGGATATACGCTACAGTGTCCCGTAGGTTGTGCGAGCTCCTACATCGAACATGTACACCATTTCAAGTTACTGTCGAAGGAACAGTATGAGCGGTACCAGCGCTTTGCTACTGAGGAATATGTTCTTAGAAATGGAGGGGTGCTATGCCCCCAACCCGGCTGTGGAATGGGTCTACTCGTTGACGCGGAATGCAAACGAGTGCAATGTCAGAACGGCTGTGGTGTAAGTCCTTCATGGTTTTTTTTCGCATTTCGAAATGCACTTATTCGATTCGTTTCAGTTCGTTTTCTGTCGCAATTGCCTGCAGGGCTACCACATAGGAGAATGTCTGGAAACGCCGCAACCAAATGCGGGTGCCGCACTGAACTATACCATCGATCCACTGCGAGCGTCCGAAGCGCGATGGGATGAAGCTTCCAAAATTGCTATCAAAGTTACCACCAAACCGTGTCCCCAGTGTCGAACGGCGACAGAACGAGACGGAGGATGCATGCACATGGTCTGCACGCGATCTGGATGCAGCTACGAATGGTGCTGGGTCTGTCAGACCGCTTGGACCAGGGACTGCATGGCAGCGCACTGGTTTGGTTAGAGCTACGAGGGCGAATGTATCTAGGTATACAAATTTACGTGTTGGAAATGTTTTTTTTTGCCATACGTGGAATGATTGAGATTGAGATTATCCAAATTTAGCAAGTGATTATTAGTTATATTTTTTGGAATAAATATTTTGTTATCTGAAGTTTAACTGTTACCGTACTGGTTTATTAAAATTATGAGTACCCAATTTGGTCCTCATCACTATTTTCGAGCCCCATCCAGCAACTGAAGCCCACACCAAATGTGTTCAAATCCCGCCGCTGCCGTTATTTTCTTTTGCAATTTTTTTTTATACTCATTGAGAAAATGACGGCTTTGACATTTATTTACCTATTATCTCGTCAGGCCTAAGTGTCCCTATAATATTGGGCCCGTACATAAATTTCGAAATAGAGCTTTTCTTTACTATTTTTCACTAGCAACCTACAATATCCATTTTTATCGTCCAGATGACGCATTGTTCACGGACACGAATTTTGTTCATTTAAATCAAAAATATAAATGGTCATACTCCATACATAGGAATTATTCCAACTCTCTTAGATTTTTTTATGAGGATATAGCTTGGAGCTTTCATATTTTGAAACTTTTTAGTTATAGATCTTAATTCGTCTAAATCAGTTCCCCTAGGAATCATCAAACATATTTTTCCGAGACAAAATATTCAGATCATCCCGAGCAACCTGATCCTCAATAGGACTAGTAAGATCCAATCTGAAATTATGGGAACTCTCGAATTGCTTCGCAATTTACTAAGCTTTTTTTCCGAATTTGTGATAAATTTTTTATCACCTTCTTTAGAAGAGGGTAGGTGGATAGTTCCGTTAGCGTACGGCAGTATGAAAATTGAAAAGAAGTTGAAAATGAGCGAAGGGCCATTAATGCGACAGTTTTTTTTTAAAGTTAGACGCACATTTTTTGCCTAACCCGTACGATGTACGCGGAGACTTGAAGTATGTCTCCAAGTCTACAGGCAAAAAATGTGCGTCCTTGTTTTGCTCATAAACTGACTGCGGCTGTGGAATAGTTCTAGCGACGTTTTCATCACTACCTAAAGCCCTACGTTAATAAATTATCACACTAAAGCTGCATGTTAGCATTTCCAACCAACTCTGAAAATCGCTAACTTCACGTATGAAGTAACATAAAAACACTTTGAATATAACAACTCAAGGCGGGAGTAGCCGTCAACAAACCTGATGATGATACAGCACGCAACAACCACCCTAATGCCTTCTCTATGAGATTACCAAGTTGGTCATGACGAGAGGAGCAACACAATAGTTGGGTTAAGAAGAATTGCATTATAACACACCATCGACTGGAAATGCTCTCGCAACGTGGGGCTTTAGGTAGTGATGAAAACGTCGCTAGAACTATTCCACAGCCGCAGTCAGTTTATGCGCAAAAGAAGGACGCACATTTTTACCCTTCTTACAAAGAAGGGTATAGATATCACTTGAAAAACCGACTATCGATCCGAGGCCCGGAGGGTCGAGTGTCATATACCATTCGACTCAGCTCGACGAGATCGGAACATGTCTGTGTGTGGGTGTACGTGTGTATGTGTGTATGTGTGTGTGTATGTAACGAAATGAATGCGCTCACGTTTCTCAGCAACCGCTCAACCGATTTGGACAAACTCGGCGCCAAATGATAGGTCTTGGGGTCCTATTGAACGCTATTGAACGGTTTTGGAATCGGTGAACCGGTTCCGGAGATATGGCCGGAATAAGATCCGGTGAATATGGGCCTTCACGCTGGATTTAACGGAAAACGTATCAAAACCATCATGCGACACATCAAATTACTACAGAATTCAAAAATAAGATCAATGCAAGTCGTGTTAAGTGTTCCAGATCACATTGGACACACTTGGACATGTTCCGGGTACCCCGGGGAAGTTGCTTGAATATGAATTGAATTAAAACGCATTAAATCACATTAAAATACGATGATAAGGTGATTGGTAGCCTCACCAAATAGACTACACCCGGATATATTCCGGGTACCCCCAGGCAGTGGCGTAGCGTCACTGGATGACACGGGAGTGGGGGGCTTGGTCACTGATAATGACAATAAAATAAATAAACTTGAATAAGTAAGAAGGGTCTGATCACACCATAGGTGGATAAATTCGGGTTTTTTCCTGTAGACTTGGAGACATACTTCAAGTCTCCGCGTACATCGTACGGGTTAGGCAAAAGATGTGCGTCTAACTTTAAAAAAAAACTGTCGCATTAATGGCCCTTCGCTCATTTTCAACTTCTTTTCAATTTTCATACTGCCGTACTCTAACGGAACTATCCACCTACCCTCTTCTAAAGATCATTCTCTAGCTTATAAATTATCACACTAAAGCTTCATGTTAGCATTTCCAACCAACTCTGAATTTAAACTGGTTTTTACTATACCTGCATTTTAACTGGTTTTCTATACATGCATGTCAGTATAACAATTGTCGTCTAAAAATTTAAAACTAAAACTAAATCTTATCTAAGTATAAAGGGAATTAAGCGTTGCAATTGAGGATTGTGTTAGACATGTGTTCTAAAGTCTCAACATTCGAAATTATATGTACCTCGGTAGTACCAACAATCAATACGAAACTAACGATTTTTAATTGGCTCACCACTTTAGTAGCCTATTGGTCCCAAGCAAACGATTAACGTACCCTATTCTAGTTGAAATTCTATTACTACACTATGTTTGTTTTGATTCGCTATGAAAGTTTGACAGATAACATCAGGGGTGTGTGGATTCATGCAGAACATGCAGGGGTGAGTGAAATAGCTTGGGACTGCTTGGGACCGTTGTTCTGGTACTGAGTGAGCCAAAAATAATAATGATTTTCTTCGGGACCCAGTGGTCTTAGAGTTACCTCTATGGTAGTACCATAGAGGTAACTCTAAGACTAGAAAGTCCCGAAATAAAGTGCTCAACTTTTTGGCTCAGCTCTGGTACTCTCTTCGATCCCAAGCAATCGATTCACCCCTCGAAACATAGGAAAAACCAATAATCCCTCATTTTATCTGTCATACTTTCATAGCGAATCAAAACAAACATTGCGTAGTACTAGAATTTTGACTAGAATGGGATACGTTAATCGTTTGCTTGGGACCAATAGGCTAGTCAAGTAGTGTGCCAATTTAAAATCGTTAGTTTCGTATTGATTGTTGGTAGTACTGTACCAGGGAGGCAAATTCAAAATCATCTTCAGAACTTTGTTTTGAATCCTTTGCAGGGTTTTTTTTCCTGGTAAAGGGTGATACGGTCAAAATTTGGTCAAGGGAAAACGCGTGTAAATCGGTGAAATCGTTTATTTAAAAAATCAAATTAAATTTCTTTTTCAAGTTCAATTAGTATAAAATTCAGGAAAAATATTCAGTTAGGTTTCCGCTTTTCCAAATTCGAATTGCCGGGCCTTACGCTTGACCCCTGCCATCAGATTTTGTACAGCCACCTTGTCCACCTTCTTCGCCGCAGAAAGCCAGTTTGCCTTGAACTGCTGCTCGCCCTCAGCAGTTTTTTTTGGTCTTCTTTAGGTTCCGCTTGACAATAGCCCAGTATTTCTCAATTGGGCGGAGCTCTGGCGTGTTGGGAGGGTTCTTGTCCTTGGGAACCACCTGCACGTTGTTGGCGGCGTACCACTCCATGGCCTTTTTACCGTAATGGCAAGATGCCAAATCCGGCCAAAACAGTACGGAACAACCAACAATCAATACGAAACTAACGATTTTAAATTGGCTCACCACTTTAGTAACCCATTGGTCCCAAGCAAACGATTAACGTACCCTATTGTAGTTGAAATTCTATTACTACACTATGTTTGTTTTGATTCGCTATGAAAGTTTGACAGATAACATCAGGGGTGTGTGGATTCATACAGAACATGCAGGGGTGAGTGAAATAGCTTGGGACTGCTTGGGACCGTTGTTCTGGTACTGAGTGAGCCAAAATTAATAATGATTTTCTTCGGGACCCAGTGGTCTTAGAGTTACCTCTATGGAACAACCGTGTTTCTTCAGGAAAGGCAGCAGACGTTTATTCAAACACTCTAAATTTTTTTTCACGTAAATTTCTTGGTCGACAGTCCCGGAAGCTATGAAAATGCTGCTTTTCAAGCCACAGGTACAGATGGCTTGCCAAACCAGATATTTCTTTGCGAACTTTGACAGTTTCATGTGCTTGAAAACATCTGCTACCTTTCCCCTTCCTTTTGCCGTATAAAACTCCTGTCCCGGAAGCTGCTTGTAGTCGGCTTTGACGTAGGTTTCGTCGTCCATTACCACGCAGTCAAACTTCGTCAGCATCGTCGTGTACAGCCTCCGGGATCGCGCTTTGGCCGTCGTATTTTGTTTATCATCGCGATTTGGAGTCACTACCTTCTTGTAAGTCGATAGTCCGGCTCGTTTTTTGGCTCGATGCACGGTTGTAGACGATACACCCAGCTTATTTGCGGCATCTCGGAGAGAGAGGTTAGGGTTTCGCTTGAAACTACCGGCAACTCTCTTTGTCGTCTCAGCGGCTTCCGGTTTTCGATTTCCCCCCGATCCAGACTTCCTGGCTGTCGACAAACGTTCCCCAAACACTTTAATTACATTTGTAACGGTTGATTTGGCAACTTTTAGCGATTTTGCCAACTTTGCGTGCGAGTAGCTCGGATTTTCGCGATGCGCGAGCAAAATTTTGATACGCTGCTCTTCTTGCTTGGACGGCATTTTGACAACTGAAGAGTGAATTCCAAAATCAAAATAGGAGCAACATTCTACACACACACCTTCAAAATGAGGGGTGTTCAGGTTTTTTAAATGCAAAATTGAAAGAAATACGTCAAGTTGATAATGACCAAATTTTGACCGTATCACCCTTTAGTGCAACAACTAGACCATATTGGCACAGCGTAAAGCATTACCGATCTAAAAACTTGTTTAAATATTAGAAATTTATTCGTCAGGCAAAGTTTGGATTTCATGTTTATAAGAGGATACAAATATATTATATATTTTTACATTTAGCTTGAATGCCCTCAATGTGATCTTTAAAAGTTAATTTTTGGTCAAGTAATTGGAAATTGGAACTCCGTTCATAGTGACTATGTGACTATCTTCGAAAAATCATCTTTCATTTCTCTTATCTACTTGCATCTTTTTGCTGGAAATCTTCAAAATCGACATAAATCCCAGCGTACGTGCAGCTAGCCACAGCAAAACACAATCTTTTCTGCATCGTAGATAGAGTCATCCCCCTCTGGGACTACTACTAGGTTTTAAAAACGAAGCTCTAGGCTTATGTGGAAATATTATAAGTTGAGTTTTGGAAGCGTTGGGAGAAATCTTCCATTTTTGTAAATAAGAAGAGAAAATGTCTAAACTTTTCTGCAGTCTGCTGCAAATAACACAAAGACTTCTTCTTTTAGCGGAAATGTCTGTGTCATCGGCGAACAAAGATTTGTGGCAACCCTGAGGCAAATCAGGGAAGTCCAAAGTGAAAATGTTATACAATATAGACCCAAGAATGCTACCCTGAGGAACTTCTGCTCTAACAGGTAGTCGATCAGATTTTATATTTTGATAATTTATCTGCAGAGTTCTGTCAGTTAAATAATTTTAAACTTATTTCATAATATAAAGTGGAAAATTAAACTTTTTCAATTTGGCAATCAAACCTTCATGCTAAACACTGTCGAATGCTTTTTCTATGTCTAGAAGAGCAACTCCAGTTGAGCAGCCTTCAGATTTGTTTGAACGAATTAAATTGGTAACTCTTGTCCCATGGCGAAATCCAAACTGCTCATCTGCAAAAAATTAATTCGTTTTGATGTGAAGCATCATTCTATTTAAAATTATCTTTTGAAAAAGTTTACTTATTGAAGAAAGCAAACTTATTGGACGGTAGCTAGAAGTTTCAGCTGGATTTTTATCCGGCTTCAAAATTGGAACAACTTTTGCATTTTTCCATTTATCGGGAAAGTATGCCAAATGAAAACATCTGTTAAATAATTTTACCATGAAAGACAAGGTAGGTACTTTATGGGAGTTTTTTGATGAGGATATAGATAATTCCATCATCACCTGGAGCTTTCATATTATGAAACTTTTTAGTTATAGATCTTATTTCGTCCAAATCAGTCCTCCAGGAATCATCAAAAATATTTTACCGAGAGAAAATATATTCGCGATGCTAGTTTTCATTGCTATGACGACGACTGAATTAAGGGGCTTAGAACCAGAGAGGTGAAAGTCCATTCTCTTTATCGATTTCCTCTTTTGATGACCATGGCTTTACCAACCTATTTCGCACTATTTCTACTATGCTCTTCTATCATCCAGAAAAACAAACGTATCAATGAATGTGTTTGCCGTCGAGTTATTAAAGAAACAGAAAGTCGATGAAGAGAATCGATCGAAATCACATGCACCTCAAAGTCAATGTTATAACAAGAGTTCCGCCAAGAGTGAAGCCAGAAGTACCAATCGAACTGTCAAGCGGGGTACCAAACGAGCAAAGTAAATAAACATTATTGTTCCCACAACCAGTGAACTACAAATATTGCATTCATTACTGACAATATATTAGTAATTATAGCTGTAAAACATTTCATCCGTTTCATTTATTACATTGTGGTATTTATAAGTTATACCACACAGAAAAAAAGTTGTTGAATATTACATCCAAACTGCTGCAACCAGGTCAATCCATCAGTTGTGTAATATAACGTTGTACGATGTACATCAATTTTGCGAACAATATTACATCCATTGATGTAATATTGTATCTGCTTTTTGCTAATAAATCATTATTTCATACATCAGTTTGAATTACATTGATCGATATTACATTTTTTTTTGCTGTGCAAGCACTTGATTGCACTTTTTTCAGGTTCTATAATTGTTTTTGTCTCCCAGAAGCTCCGTTATCGACATGCAATTTTTCACTTCTGAATGCAAGTCATCCGATGCTAACGCAAAAAATCTGGTTGCCGTTTACTCTGATGATAAATAAATCACAAACAGTGCTGCTTGTTCGCAACATTTTCTCTTGGCAGGACTTTTATTATAACATCGACTCTGATGTACCCCTGCTTCGAAGTATGATTACAAATTACAACTCTGGAGAGCATTTTGTGTGGTCGTTGGAGGCTTGTGGTTCTGAAAATGGCGATGAGTGGGCAAAATGTTACGCAATTGCATCCACCCTTTTCGCATTGTATTTAGATTATGTAATTAGATAGGGGAATTTACGTATTCTCGGCAACCTAAGCAGCGACCTTCTTTCTATAGCCTTTTTCTCTAAGGAACGCACACATATGCAGTATTGGTTTGTTTACAATCTTTTGCTGCCAGCTGCTCTAACAATTTCAGTCGAAAGAATTGTCAAAAACTGTTTTGAAACGCTTTTACAAAGCTCCAATCTTCTCTAGTGAGAGCGAGTATTGTCGGCAACCAGTTTTTCTTCGGCAACCATTCCATTTGAACTGCATGTAAATCTGCTGTTCTATTATCGGCAACTCGAAATCAGCTACAATTTGTAGTGCGTGTGTTGCATTTCAAGAAAACCTTGCTAGATTGCTTTTTCTCAGTGGTAAAAATATAGTCAAATTGAAGCTGAAAGCATAAAGAATCGTTTGCATTCATTCAGCGAAGTGTTTTCGTAAGAAAATCCAGTGAAAATAGTGTTTCAATTTCGGTTGCCGAAAATAGTCTGTCATGCCGTAGCCGTCATTTCCCCTAGTTGCTATCGATGCGTAGAAATATTTCTGATCGATTGGTAATAAAGCTATTGAAATTGGTCCAGGGGCAGCTGAGTTATTAACGTTCAAAATCTTTCACAATTTTGTTACATGTTCCATTTTTGGTTTTCACAAAGTGTACCCCCATATAGAAATCACAGACGTAGTACAACGTAAAAAAAAAGTTATGGATACTCTATTTGGACAAAAGCCATCGGAAAGCAAAGTTAACTCAATATTAGACGGAACATTGAGTTTGAACGACAAGAATGACAATGGTCTATCTTCACCACTGCGGATAAGTCCAAGGGGGGCAAATTTATCTACTATGCAGGAAAAATTGTGTTTTGCTGTGGTTAGCTGCGCGTACGCTGAGTAGATAGAAAGAAGATTGATGACGATTCTGAAGATTTCTTGCAAAAAAATGATGCGTGATCCAAGTAGATGCGAGAAATGAAACAAGATTTTTCGAAGATTGATTCGCTAGTGTGAGATTTGTTGAGCAGCTAGAATTGAGATTTAGATGTGTCGCCCCCTTGGATAAGTCGATGGCAAGCTATTAGAGTAGGTTCACAAGGGGGTATGGTGAGCAATATAATTGATAATGTTTGCTTCTGTTTCGTGAGGTTGAAACTTTGTAAGGTTATACAAATTCCTACTACTATTAATAAGCGTCATTGCTGACGGTGGTGTCGCTGCGATTGCCAAACTATATCAAGTGTTTATGCTACTGCCTTGTGTTCTCACCTGACGTAGGATTATTAAATACAGGTCTATCAGCTGGATACTGGATCGGTTGGCTGATGGATGTGAATGGTACAGATGGAACAATGATTCGAGATGTCTTTGACACTGGGCGTTGAATGAAAGGAGTAGTAGCAAAGGTTGTACTGGCAGTTGTTATGGTGGTGTGGTTCATTGACGCGCTAGCGGCTGTAGCGTTGACAGAATATTGAGGCAGTTATTGATATTGAGAGTCCTCTACAACTTTGTCTCAAACGTCATTTCTATCAGAAGTGACGTTTTCGTGCTTTAATTCATTGAAAATGTCAACGACGCCATTTAAAAAAAAAATACAGGGTCCCAAATACCGATTTTTTTTTTTAATTTGGATGCTTGCCCATAACACACAATCATGCAAAGTTTCATGCGGAGATAGTCCAGTTTTTTTCCGATTTGTCATTTGGCGTGGAACTGTTCTACTGTGTTTAAAATAGAAAAAAAAGTTCGTCTTGAACTTTTTCATTCAACATTTTGGACAACCTGTGATATCCACCCATTTTAAGGATTCCAGCCTGTGTGCGCTCTCTTAGTGTTTGTGTATAATTATTTTATTTATTGAATACTTAGACATCTCAAAAAGTTACAAAACAAATAAACAAGAATCAGTTTTCCTCTTCTTCTCTTTCGTCTTCTGCATTACCGTCATCGTTATCATTTTCTTCATCGTCATCATCTTGATCATCATCATTGTTTTCATATTTTTTTTTTCTGAATTTTTCAACGAGTTTGTTTTTTTTTTGCTCTTTGCTATTTTCTTACTTCCACCGTGTCCATCTGACTGCGATGTAACCTTCGCTCCGCAGAAACAGATCCACATCACGCGACGACGTTTTTTTTTTGCACCATTCACTCTCTACACGTTACTTAAACATCGATCAATGCATTGTTCTTTGAATTTCGCTCTTGTCAGATTTTGTTTTCTTAATTGGCACAATTTTGTGTTTCTTTCATTATACTCTTTCGTTTTGCATAGGGTTGATCCTATTTGTGTGAGTGTGTGTAGTTGTGTATTTGTTAGAGTGTCTTCATTCTTAAAAGTAAGTGTGTATGTGTTTTTGTGTAGTAACGAAAAACGGGGGAAGGGGGTGTCGCATCGATTGATAATTTTTCTTTTTTTCTCTCTCTCTCTCTTAAGTAGTGAGTGGCTATACGTGTCTAGTTTTCTTTTTAGTTTTTCTTTGTTGATTTAGTTAAATTTTTACTCGTGTGTAATTTGTGTTTAGGTGTTTATGTGTATGTGTGATTTTTCTTCTTCATTTTATCGCGAAAAAGAAGGATTGTGGTGACTTTATGAAGATCCTTGCTTTGTTTGTTCGTTTCTTGTGTTTCACTTTTTGAATGTGATTTTGTGTTTTCTTCATATAAAGAACCACTGAATTAATTATAGTTTATTTTTGTTTATAATTTTTCTTCTTCTGTGTATGATAACCATAGATTATTGATTGGGTAACAATTTTTTTTTCGTGGTAATTTGTCTTTTTCCTTCGTTTTTCTTATAAGAAAGTTTTTCGATCATTGTGTTATTCCTAGCGCAATCTTGGGCTGCTTGCTTGATTTGCTTCACCTTCGACGGGCGAAGGTGGGGAAAGTCAGCAGTCAGGTTCGTTTGCGGGGGGTGTATGTGTGTGTGTGTGTTTCTGTGTTGATAATGTAGTTGGGTTTGGTTCTCTTTGGAGAAAGTATTGACTTAGTACAAAATCAATCGAAAATAGACAAGGCTTTGCTTTAAGTGCCCGCTTTCAGATTATTTATCATTTTCTCATATTAGTAATTATCAAAAATCAGAGGTAAAATTAGGGATTGCTATAACTAAAACTATCGTCAAAATTTTCAATTGCATAATTCTAATACACATCGTTTTCCTCCGTTTTAAACGTTACTGCTGCTTGAGTGTTGCCGCTTCCTCTTCTTATTTTTCTTCTTCTTCTTCTTCTTTGTCTTTAAAAGATGGTTGTCGTGGAATTTTCTCAATTGTTTTTGTCGATTTTTCGTTTGAGTTTTTCTTATTAAATTTTAATAATGTTTCAATTTGTTTTGTATGTATATTTTTATAAATACTTCTGTGAGGGAAAGAACGCGTGCAGTTGTCTGTTTTTGTTACTTGTTTTAGTTTACTTTTTTTTATGTAAAAGGAAATATACGTATTTTAACTATAGTTTATGATTTTTTCTTCTTCTGCGGATTGCAAGACTTTTCCTAAATTTTACTTTTAAGTGTTTTGTTTTGTGTTTATTTTTACTTAAACTTTTTTTTTTCGTTTTGAGCCATGTGCTGTCACCCTTGGCCTGGTGTGATTGGAAAGTAGTTTGACTTTTTTAAGTGTAGAAGTTTGGTTAGTGATTAAAAATTTCAAATAAAATTTTGAAATTTTTGCCAGGGGAACTCTAGTTCTCTGTTGGTAAAGGTATACGTGTTTTTTTTTCGTTTGCTCTTATTGTTTACTTTCAATTGTATCTAAAATCACTAGGTTTATAGAAAAATTCGTGAACCAATTTAGGAATACCTTTAATTAACTAGTTTAATTGATAGTGATTATCGAATTTTCTGCTTTCCTCATTTTTGATCAAGAGTGGCAACACAAAAATGGGTTGGTTTGACTTTCACTAAACTCAATATTTCTTGACCACTTTAGGAGATAGCCAAACTCGTTAAATGGGCTCAAACGTGTCCAATCGATTATACAATATATAAAATTCAATTCCCTTTCTTGTAGGTTTTAAGTTATTACTTATAACTGCATTCATTTATTTTTCTAACGATTTTTACGACTCTCAAAATCAAAGGTGTAGGAATTCACAATCAAATACTGACATCTGTCATCGTTCTTAACATTAGCGGTAAAAGTTCGGTTACTGCTAATATAGCTGCAATTACTTCTTGTTTTACTTTTCTGAATGTTTAAAAAGTATCAGAAATACAAAGTAAAATAAACAGTGTCATCTTTCGCTCTCATTATCAGATCTGTCTCTCGAGAATACATATTTTAACTGACATTCAAGTGTACGAATCATTATGCTACGATTTCTGTCATTGTGTGAGTGTGTCTCTGTGGTTATCATTATCTGTCATCGGGTCTTTTTCTTTCTTGTAATTATAATTATAATAGTAATAATAATCATAAACTTGCTCATCCTTAACTATCTCTTGCAATAAGAAACTATCACTAAGTTTTGCTCTGCTCTCATAAAAATTCACTTTTGTTTTACTAATATCATCCATAGAATTTGTTTTATTATTTACTTGCTTTACTAGAATTTGAAATTTTCCACATGTTTGTTTTGTTACGCTCCGTCTCGCTCAGTCATATGATGCGAAAAATTTCATATAACAATAAACAATTGTCTTTCTTCCACTTGGCCGGCGAACCGGGTTCGGTTTTTTCGAAATGCTCAGAAACAACTGTGTCAAGAGTGAATAAAATTTCGAAACAGATTTCCTTTTCCCTCAAACTTGGTAAGATTATTCGGCAGCAAGTTTCAAAACACTCCCACATAGCCAGACAAAAGGCCCCTCGGTAGCGACCACGGATTGTTTGTTTTCTTTTCCAACACTTTGGGGTATTTCTGGCGCCGAATCAGCCGCGTTGCCCTTTCTCTGCCTACTTTGTGTGTGTGTATGTGTGTGTATTTTTTGTTTGTTTACATACATATATGTCGTTTGCTTGCTTGCTTGCTTGCTAGTGCTTAAATCTGTTTACTTGTTTGAATCATCTTTACGTGCGGTCGAAGTCGACTGGGCATCACCTAAACTAATCATGTCTCTAGGCTTCCACACCGGGGATCCTACAATTAAACAAGAAAAAAGTAAAAATGGCCAGATTTAATCAATTTGCTTCGGTGGATTAGTCCAATCGGATGAAGAAAGAGAGAAAGAGAGAAGAAAGGTGAAGAAGTAACTGGATGAGGAGGAGGAGGATCAAACATAACAGGAAGGATGGAGAAAGATCCTTCAAAGGAACTGAAGAATCGAAAACAATAGGAAGTAGGAAAGTATAAAAAAAAAACTAATTCAACTGAGAAAGAAAATCAGAATCAGGTGAGTCAACAATCGATGAAATAAAAACCAAACGAGAAAGTTTCTCTTATATTAAGTATAAAAATTATGAAATTGTGCTTATTTGACTACTTAGTTCAATACCAATTATCGTTTGCCAATTGTGTTTTTCAATGTTATTGTTGAAGTTGTGTACTTTCTTTTCTTTTCGATTCGATTGCATAAAAAATGTTTTGCTGATGTATATTGCTCAATTCTTCCATTTTAGTTAGCTTCGTTGTTCTTTGGATTGATCAAACGGTGTAACACACGTCAGTTGGAAAATTATAACAAAATTAGTCTATAAAAACAATGACTACACTACAAAGTTCAAAGTTTTAACTATAAATTGTCTAACTAGTGTAAAATTTTCAATAAATAACAATCTACACTGCTCAACGTTGCAAACTTGCTAAAAGACTATCTAGGATAAGGTTGTAAATAGTTTTTCATGAGAAGAACTGTTGATTTTTTAGATGTCCTATAAATATTTAACGAAGTTACTGATCTATGATATGCTTAGTGATCGTGAAATTTAAGTAAAGGGCTATAATTGTCTAAACATTGAGAAGCAGTTTCGAACATTACAATCAATTTATCGCTAATTGGATTTTACAAAAGATGACCAATGCTTTCTTTGGAATTCATTCTGGAAAAATTGATTCACCGATTGGGCTCGTTTCCGTCAAATTCCAGAAATTTGTACATGAAACTGAGAGCTACCATTCAAAATGATAACAAAAAAGAGTTTGTACTATAATATTCCTTCAATAAATGGATGCTTGTTCACTTTAGCCCGTTGCATACAACATTGGAGGTGTGTTGCCAAAATTGGACCCACACTGTATTGATGGAACCATACAGGTAAGGAGAGATTGAGATTTAAAATTAAATTAGCTTAAAGATCGAGGCATTTTTTGAGTAATATTTTTCAATTTTTAATATTTTTTTATTTTTAATCACAGTCAATGTTTTAATAAGAGTCCCGCCAAGAGTGAAGCCAGAAGTACCAATCGAACTGTCAAGCGGGGTACCAAACAAGCAAAGACTTAGTAAATAAACAGTATTGTTCCCACAGTCAGTGAACTACAAGTATTGCATTCATTACTGGCAACATTACTATTTAGATGAAAAACATTACTTTGCTTTATTTAGTACATTGTGGTATTTATGAGTTATACCAAGCACTTGTTTGAAAAATTTTCAGGTTCTGTAATTGTTTGTGTCTCCCAGAAGTTTCGTTATCGACATGAAAATTTTCACTTCTGAATGAAATTGAGGTGTTCGTGGATTTTCCTATGTTTCGAGGGGTGCATCGATTAGCTTGGGACCAAAGAGAGTACCAGAGCTGAGCCAAAAAGTTCAGCACGTTTCTTCGGGACCTTCTGGTTTTAGAGCTACCTCTATGGTAATACCATAGAGGTAACTCTAAGACTAGAAGGTCCCGAAGAAACGTGCTGAACTTTTTGGCTCAGCTCTGGTACTCTCTTTGGTCCCAAGCTAATCGATGCACCCCTCGAAACATAGGAAAATCCACGAACCCCTCATTTTATCTGTCAAACTTTCATAGAGAATCAGAAACAAACATAGTGTGGTACTAGAATTTCGACTACAATGGGATACGTTAATCGATTTGCTTGTGACCAACAGGCTAGTCAAGTAGTGAACCAATTTAAAATCGTTAGTTTCCACCGGTTGGTATTACTCTGACGAAAAATAAATCATAAACAGTGCTGGATTGTTCGCAACATTTTCTCTTGGTGGGACTCTTATCCAGCTTTCCATGCTCGGTAATGGCGGCCTGTTTGTATGAATAAATGTATCCTTCACTGTGCTTTTTGACACTATCTGGATGTTCGAATTTCAACCCCTTCCCTTTCCCTCTCCCAGGAACAGTAGAAAATGGAACAACATACGCCCTCCAGTTAGTGTCAAAAATCACAGTGAAGGATACATTTATTCATACAAACAGGCCGCCATTACCGAGCATGGAAAGCTGGATAGCGAATTCGTTTATTATCGGAGTTGGAACCAGTTCCAACCCAGTGCGAAACCGAACTTTTTGTCGGTTTTAAAAAAACCGAGCAAACTGACGTTTGTCAGAAAACAAGCAGTCCCAATCTTGATACCCGATCCAGGTTGGAACTGGATCAAAACGAATTCGCTATTATTATAACATCGACTCTGGACAGGATCAGTTCGACAGTGAGCATAGACGAGTGCACGGATGGATTTGAGTTCACTCACTCGACAAAAAGTGACACAACAGCAGGGCCCTTTTTACTAAAAATGAACACATGAATAATACTCGCTACATTTGAAACGGGCTTATCAACTTTTGTACACAAAACTTGTTAAGCCTTTTTCGTGCAAACTGAATACTCCCACGCAAACTAAATTTTCCCATTCCCGGTAGTACTCTTGGTTTGGGTGGGCGTATTTCTGTTCTCGTGAAAAGGACCTAGCAAATTGTTGACAAAAGTTGATAGGCCCTTTTCAAATGTTACGCAAGCATTATTCATGTGTTCATTTGTAGTAAACAGGGCCCCGCTGTTATGTCAATTTTTTTCAATAGATGAACAAAAATTCACCCGTGCACTCGTCTATGCATAAGATCGATTCTCTTCGTCAATTTTCTCTTTTGTTAATAACTCGCTAGAATTAACGTTTGTCGGTGCGTTTGCTGTTGCTTTTGATAGCCAATACAACCTGTTACAACTCTACATTGAACAAATGCCAGAAAATTGTTTGTTGAAATCGATGAAGTGAATCGATTATCGTGTATACGCCCTTATGCATGCTCACTGTCGAGTTCATTTGTTTACAACATGGCTTCACCGGAGCAAGCACGTCGCGATTCGATCTTGCACGCTCGGTGGTGTAATGGTAATCATGACTGCTTTCTCACCCCAATGGGTCTGAGGTCAATCCCAGCCGAGATCGGTGGGATTTTTCTGAGGCATGCAAATCTCTGGTCGGAAGGGAAGTAAAGTCGTTGGTCCCGGCCCATGTGTGTTGAATGGGTGCGATGTCATACGCAGGGGTGGAAGCCTCAGCCTTCTTGCACAATCGATTGCCGTTAATGGATGGCAATCGATGTCCGTTGGTGATTGGCACTAGATTGCGAAACAGAGACCGACAATAAATAAAGGCATGAAGAAGAAAAAGAAGACGAAACGCACTGCCTGGAAGTTTTCGATCAAATTCCTCGGGCAGGAATTTTATACCTCGGTTGATCAAAAAAAAGTCGAAATTCAGCAGTTGTAGGCTGAAAAGCGAAAGTTTCGTTACTGCTGGGACCATGAACCAGTAAATTTACCAGGAGGAGTGTCTACGGCTTTTTCTTGAGCAGCATGAGGTGCATTGCCTATTGAGATTTTCACGTCTGGTTGTATTGGTGCGATATGTGAGAGCGTGTTAGTGAATATCCGAGGAAAATACATAACAAATCGATGTCAAACTCATTTTGACAGGTCTACCTTCATACATTTTTTAGGTTAGCCAGAGGAAAATAATAAACAACTTTACACGGCGTTGCTTCCGCTAGTGCGCGTGCGGTAAACGTCACTAATCTCTATAGACGAGTGCACGGATGGATTTGAGTTCACTCACTCGACAAAAAGTGACACAACAGCGGGCCTTGTTTACTAAAAATGAACACATGAATAATGCTCGCATAACATTTGAAAGGGGATAATCAATTTTTCTAAACAACTTGCAAGGTCCTTTTCACGAGAACCGAAGTATGCTTACGCAAACCAAGAGCACTATCGGGAAGGGGAGGATTTCTCCTACCCGATGGTGTTGTTAGTTTGCGTGGGCGTATTCGGTTCGCGCGAAAAAGGCTTAACAAGTTTTGTGTACATAAGTTGATAGGCCCGTTTCAAATGCTACGCGAGTATTATTCATGTGTTCATTTTTAGTAAACAGGGCCCCGCTGTTGTGTCACTTTTTGTCGAGCGAGTAAACTCAAATCCATCCGTGCACTCGTCTATTCTGACCGGACTTGGCAAGCTGCCACTACTCAAATTCCACCAAACAGTGGTACAGTTAAAATGGCGTCACAGTGGTTCCCAAGGAAGTGAATCCAGCCAATACTATGGAACTAAGGCCAATTGAGGATTACTGGTCAATTATGAAGCACATACTGAAGAAAAAAGGGTGGAACCATAGAGGTAACTCTAAGACCAGAAGGTCCCGAAGATACGTGCTCAAATTTTTGGCTCAGCTCTGGTACTATCTTCGGTCCCAAGCTAATCTCTGCACCCCTCGAAACATATGAAAATCCACTAACCCCTCATTTTATCTGTCAAACATCCAAAGCAAATCAAAACAAACATAGTGTAGTACTAGAATTTCGACTAGAATGGGATACGTTAATCGTTTGCTTGGGACCAATAGGCTAGTCAAGTAGTGAGCCAATTTAAATTCGTTAGTTTCGAATTGATTGTTGGTGGAACTGCAACTGACCTGAATGATTTCAAGCGAAACTGGAATTTGGCAGCCAAACAAGTTGGAACAGGGCCGTGTAGGATGAAAAGTTCGAGCAGTCGCCTATGGTAAGAAATAAAACGCATTTTAAAACCCCAACAAGATTTTCGTGTCTGGATTTTTTCGACTGGAGGAAACCTTCGACCTCTGAGAGAAAAGTGGTCTTATATCGAGATATGGAGTTCCATATTTTTAAAATAATTCCGGAGAAAATCTTCGAGTATATTTTTGCGACTTTAAGTTTAATACAAATTCGAAAATCCTTGACATTCTGAGTTTACAAAACTCAAAACTTACCAGAATTTCAGTTTGAAGAATATATCATTTAAAAAATGGTATTTTTCAAAAATTAACATTTTAAATTTCTTATTAGAAAATACCTGGAATCCTCAACCTGTGAAAAACATTGGAGTGCTGGAACTTCACACATCATTTTATTGTAATGCTGGTTTGTACAAATATTTCGACTGTATTAAAACCTCCCGGAAAGATTTTTGACTTGACTTGTGCTGAGAATGCAACCATGTATAAATGTGTTTAAATTTCAATTCAAGTAATTTTTCAATTTCTGGACCAGTAGTAAAAATGTCAAAGCATTTTCAGCATCCTTTTTTGTCATTTAAAGTTTAGGTTTTTTTTTTTAATTATGAGCTTTTAAAATTAGTTTGGTTTATAATATTTGAGCATGCCACAAATAATAAGTTGACAGGTTTGATAGTTTATTGGCTTCCATGTGGACTTACTGAGCAAAAGGTGTTACATGGCCTGTTCCCTTACTAAAACGGATCACTTTTGGCATAATTCATCACAGATAATCCAATTTAAATCATCCCATTCCACAAGCTCAACTATCCTTCTCACATAAGGTTCATGACTAATTTTCAAAGGACAGAGCCGAAATACAACTTGGCAGCACAGACTAAACAATTTTCCATGAAAATACGTAGTGTATGCTAAAACAATACCAGCACGTATGGATTCAGCAAGGTCCATTCTATGAAACCCAAGCCTATAAAAATCAAATGGCGGATCTGAGGTCCAACTTTTTAGAACAGGCAAACTGATTTTCGCATTTTTCTCAACAATTGTGCGCGTTAAAAAATATCTACTACTACGTATGGATTCAAAAAGGCCTATTCTATAAAATCCAAGCCAAAATTTCAAAGGACAGAGCCAAAATGTTGCTTGACAGGACAGGGAAAACAAATTTTCATGAAAATACGTACTTTTATAAATTTAAAGTCGTTTTTCTCAACAATAGTGTGCGTTAAAAAAAAATCTACCATCACATATGGATTAAGTAACATCCATTCTATAAAATCCAAACCTATCTTTCAAAGAGTGAAGCTGAAATCCATCTTTTCAGAACAAGTAAATCAAATTTCCGCGAAAATACGAACATTTGTGAATTCAAGTCCTGTTTTCTTAAAAACTGTACAACAATTCTGAGTACATGTTTGGATTCAAAGAGTAAACATATATTTAATTCAATGCATTTAGTCTCCATTGCCGACTAGTGTAGTCTAACGATGTCGGATTGAAAAAAATCGCGAACATCATTTTCAATTAGTATCCTTCCATATTTTTGCACCAAATTAAGTGTGACTTCAGAATAGAAATAAAAAAATATAGTGGTTTTAAAATGTCTGTACTCACCCTAAACAAATTTAAAAAAATTGCGTGAAACAGAATTAGGTCGTATGAATAAAAGCGTTTACTTTACTTTTCCCGTAAGAAAAGCACGGGAAAGTAAAGTCACCTCTTTTTATTCATACCATTGAGTGTTCTCGCCTTATTTTGAAAAGGGTGCAATCGGTGCAATTTTTTTTAATGCCCGAGACCATGATTTATATTCGAGTCCAGGATTAAAAAAAATCTACGCCCGTAGTTTTGCTAGGTATGTGATTCACGTCCATAAGATTTTCGATTTCGTTATTTCTGACAGATAAGGAGTTAGATTTTGACAACAATAGCTGATTTTTGCACGAAAATCAGTCGATCGATAACACAGGGTTATCAGGCCACGAGTTCTGGTTTTTAAAATACACGAAGCATACACACTTAGAAATAACTAAATTTACAAGTGACGGAATCCACCTTTGACATAAAAGATGAGACGTAAGTGCTCCGAGACTGAAAAGTTCGTTGCTCGACGAAAAGTACGTTTGATTGAGCTTTATTTCGCGTCTGTTATGACTCAAATTTATGTCAAATTTGACGCTCGTATATGTCACTCTCAGAACACCTAAATTTACATGAATTTTTCTAAGTGTGTAAGCTACACGGTAAAAAGTTGTCATATCTAATCCAAATGCTCTTGCACTTGACTTTGTCTATCATGCAACACTACGAATCGAAGTGATTTATCATTGATTTTCAAGTGATTCGCGTTTTGAAACAAAGTGATTTGTCGTTGAAAAATATGTACTGTATAACACCTTTAAATCAAAATAATTATCATTTGAATTGGCACCACTGTTTTCATTACTCTACACTACAACATTACTCGCGAAGGTGGTAAGTCAACAACAAATGAAATCAAATGAAAGGAGCGATAATTCTTCATTTCATCCCGAAATAATTTGCATTCTAGAGCGTGAGTATTATGAAATTGATGCTGTATTCAATAAAAGTGTATAATAGAATTTCTATTAAAAGACATTGTAAAACTTATCAAATTTATTGTTCAATGTCAATGTTCAATCTAAAATGAAGTGAAGTGCTGTTGATTTCATAGTGCTTCGATATGATCTCTTCCAAGGGATTTGCACATCGATTTGCAATGTTTGGCAAGTAGTACCGAATCATTAATTCAGCTCATTTCACACTTTCTGAAGCTCATGACCCTCTCACCACAGAACAGAAGGGGAAGTGCAAACAAATCGTTGAATCAAAAAGTGCTCGTTTTTCTGCTCAACGAGCGATGTGATGTGGTAGCGTTCCACATGGGCTTTCTATGTGCACTCACACTATCATAGCATGCTGCCTATCTTAACTGCAGGCCGAAGATGCCTTCTACCGCTAGGTGCGCTAGTGTTCGCAAATGACCAGTGGAGCCACTTTCTGATTCGAAGTTCCACTCCTGTGCTCTCACCCTAGCAGGCCTGGGGTCAATCCCAGGCGGCACCGCCGGGATTTTCTGAGGCATAAAATCTCTGATCACGCCTTTCTTCGGGGGAAGTAAAGCCGTTGGTCCCCGGTTCATGAGTTGATGGGTCGATAGGTAGGGCCCAGGTGCAGGAGCTGCCCCCTGGCGTCAGTTGCATTGGTACTCAGTACGGAAAACAAGATCGACGGAAAACAAATCAAGGAAAAAAAAGCTCATGACCAGGGCATAGTGTGTTATTGTGCTTGCCGCACAATACACAAATTCATGCATTGGTTGGGACAGTTAATAACTCTGGAACAGTTTCAAGAACATTAAGTTGAGAGCAGGTGAAAGCTCGAACAAGTGCGTCAAAGCCAGTTAGAAGAAACAAATCCGTAGAATATTGCAAACCAATTGTAAACATATACTCAGGGTCCGTACACAAATAATGCTCTTTAGCTCTCTACTGCGAAGAGATAAAAGGTTAGTGTATTTAGCAAACTTGTTTGTATTAACAACTTTACTTGAAACATCTTCTTTCTAACTATCGTCAAAGACGGGGCCATCAATGTCAATAATCATCTCTGAAGATAGTGTGTAGGGGAATTGTAACAGTTATGGTAGTAGTGGTCCTTTAATTGGTCACACGTTTAAAACGATGGGAAAATTCATTTTGAACATTACTTAGGCAATTGGTAATTGCTTATGGATTTTACCATAGGAGTAAAGAGCTACAGGTTCGCCGTCAACGCCAATAAGGGGAGCACTAGTGACATAACTGATGCACTTCCTCTACCTAAACCTAAAAGTTTTGGCATAATTCCACACGATCACATTTCAAGCTAAACATTGCATTGGGTCCTAAGCAGGGTTGCTTCAACTCACTGGCTATAAAAAACTGTTTTTCGGAATTATGAAACCATTAGATGTTGTATTGATAATTAATACTTGTAAGATACAAGAAGAGGTTATAAAGTATGTGTTTGACACGTCACAATAAGCGATTTTACAATTCGTGACCGCTCACTCTGAGTGAACGCTCATGAATCATAAAATGGCTGATGGCGACGCTCTGAAAGCGAAATTGAAAGGTTTTATGAGTCAAACACATAGCTTACAACCTTTTCTTCTAACTTGCAAGTACTAATTATCATTACAACGTCTAATGAGATCATATTTCCAAAAAAACAATGTTTTATAGCAAGTGAGTGGAAAAAACCCTGGTCCTAAAGGCCGTTTAGACTATCTGATTTCTTGGTCTGATTTTGACCGCCGCCATAATGAAAAATCTGCTCAAATTTACTTTCGACACACTTTGCAAGCAGTGTGAACACCAGCAAACAGGGGTTTTGCTGGTGTTCACACTGCTTGCACATGTCGAAAGAGAACTGTCGATTCAAATTTCAAAACAAAACTGTATCAGGAATCAAAAGTAAATGCTTTCATAATGAATTATCGGAAAATTACTCTAGCTTTGGCAGGCGTATTTGATTTTATTATTTTAAATAAAATGAGCAGAAGACGGCGAACTTTGTGCAGTAGGAAATGGTTGCTCACGAGGAACACCAGCACGGATCTGGATCATCTTGTCCTTCAAGAGCTGCGATATGAAGATGAAAATAGATTTCAAAACTTCACCAGGATGTAGATACCAACTTTCGACAAGTTAGTGGGAAAAGTTCTCTATAGATCTACATGATTCCTTGAGTTCTGAACATTTCTGTTAAGAACTCAATTTTGCATATTTCTTTGAAGACTTTGGACGTCCCTGAAGTTTTGTTGCTTTTCTCCGGTAAAATATCTGCAAATTTCTCGGTAGTTCTACAGATGTCATTTAAATTCTGTGTGGTCTTCAGAAGATCTGCAAATTTTCCTAAAAATCTACAAAGTTCTTTAATCCCTGAACATTTAAGATCCTTAAAGATCAACAATTATCTCTGATGTTTTCAAAATTTCTAATAATGTACAAACTTTTTTTTTCCTTTTGGTATGTTTTTTCCGTCGATCTTGTTTTCCGTGCTGAGCACCAATGCTACCGACGTGCCAGGAAGGCAGCTCCCACACCTGGACCCTACCTATCGACCCATCAATTCATGAACCGGGGACCAACGGCTTTACTTCCCATCCGAAGGAAGGCGTGATCAGAGATGTTATGCTACAAACTTCTCGAAAGTTCTGTAATTTTCTCTGTAGATTTTCATGATTCAATTAATATCTGCAAATATCTCTGAACATCTACACAATTTCCTAAAGAATTAAAAGATTATCTAGAAATTTTTGAGGTTTCCGGAAGCTTTAGGAAGTTTTCTGAAATTTTACAAATTTTTCTGAAGTTGTGCAAATATCTCTAAAGATCAGCAAACTTACCTGAAGCTCTGTGAATTTATCTTCAAATCCAAGAACCGCAATAAAAATCTTTTAATTTTTTTTAAAACATTTCAGATTTTTCAGTAGATTTACGATATACCCTCTGAACTTTTCTAAAGTTTCTAAAATTTCATTCAAATTCTGTAAAGTTTTCTGAAGTACTGTTTTTCTGATCTAAAGATCTACGAACTGCCCTGAAGTTGGATAAATTTCTCATTAGATCTCCGAACTTTTCTAAAGTTCTATAAATTTATTCATGGATTCTTGGATTTCCATAAAGTTCTGCACATCTATCAAAAATTCTATGAAATTCCCCAAAACTCTACAAATTATTTGAAAATATTTGAACTTTGCTGAAGTTTAAAAATTTATCTGAAGGATTACGAATTTCTCTGAAGTTGTGTAAATACTTCTAAAGATCGGCGATCTTTCCCGAAGTTCTGTAAGTTTGCCTAAGGTTTTGCAATTTTTTTCTAAAAACGTACGAACTTTCTGACGTTCTACAGACTTCTCAGAAGTTCTTCAGATCTATCTATTTCCAACTTCCATGGAGTTCTGCAAAATCTTGGGCTTTTGTACAATGATACAATTTGAAAGGAACCGGGGCTAATCACAAATTATGTTCCCACGGTAACTGAAATAAACACGAGTGCTCACCGGTTGGTAGATCTGCAAACTTCTCTGAAGTTTTGTAACTTCCTCTGAAGATCTTCCCTGAAGATTTCCCTGAAGATCTTCTAAATTACCTTAAGTTCTCAAAATTTGTTGGAAAATATTTGAGCTTCCTTGAAGTTTTAAATGTGTCTCTGAAGATCTACAAATTTCTCTGAAATCGTATAAATATTTTTTTTAAATCGCCGACCTTCCCTGAAGTTCTGCAAATTTTACTGAAGATCCATCTGAGGTTCTAAAAATGTATCAGAAAATCTGCACACTTTCTTGAAGGTCTTAAAATTTTTCTGAAGATCTATGACCATTCTTCTGGGGCGCACCCCAGACACATCTAAATCTCAATTTAAGGTGGTTGAAAAATCTCACGCAAGCGAATCAATACACGACGAAACATCTTTTTTCATTTCTTGCTTCTAAAGCCATCTACTCATATCGCTTTCACATTTTTGCAGGAAATCTTTAAAGTCTTCATCAATCTTTTTTCTATCTGCTAAGCGTGAGCGTATCTCACAACAGCAAACAATTTTTTTCCAGCATCTTAGATAGAGTCGCCCTTTCGCCATTGTTGTGAGTTTTTCAGAAGTTCTGTAATTTTTTTTTAAAGTTCTGTAGCTATGTTCTGAAGATCTACGAACTTTTCTGATGTTAAATAATTTTTCAGTAGATCTCAGAACTTCTATGGAATATTTCACTGTAGATTCTTGGACTTTTCTGAAGCTATGCGAATTTTCCTGAAGATTTTATAAAATTTCGCTTATGGTTTTACAAATTGATCTGAATTTTTTTTAGCTTGCTTGAAGTTTTGATAATTTTTTTGAACATTTATCTTATGATCTTGTGATTTTTTTTATGAATTTCTGAAAATTTCTTTTAATTTCTGTAAAATTTTCTGAAGTTTTGTAGTTCTGTTCTACGAACTACCCTGAAGCTCAACAAATTTCTCAGTGGAGCTCCAAACCTCTCTGAAGCCCTAAAAAATTCTTAGTAGGCTTTAAGACCTGCTGTCTGGCATGCTTATTCTTATACAATACATGCTTCGTATTATATAAACACTGTTTTGTTGCCCATGCCATGATCAAAGCCATTACGGCATCTTTCGGCCAATCACACTGGAAATAAAAATCAGTCAAACCATACACATGACATTATTGAATAGTAAAATCGGCTGACCTTCCCGAATAAAAAAATACCATACCCGAACGATAACCCAAATAATTGAACTATTGCACAAGTTGTTTGGATGATACCCTGATCAAGTCGTTAAGCCATCAAAATACAAATCAAGCGTTCCGCTATATGAATCAATGAACCGCTATATCAAATCCGGAAATTTTAGAAAAAAAATCAATATTTTCACCTAACTTGCGGCTATTGCTGGATGAGTCGAATGAAAATTAAACGCAAACCTATTTCGTTCGACAAATCAAACGTCAAATCTAATCATCCTGTCGAAAAAGTGTGAACGCATCCAAACATTGCATCCGACAAAATTATCGAGCAGTTCGCTCGAATCAGAACGGAACATGGGAAATGAGTGAAAAGAACTTAATTTTGGGTAATTTTTCGGTTCCGTGTAAAGACATGCCAAGGTATTTTCAGTACACAGATTGATAAAAGAAGCTTTTATCTAGCATCTAATAGGGGAATTTACGTATTCTCGGCAACCTAAGCAGCGACCATCTTTCTATAACCTTTTTCTCTAAAGAACGCACACATATGCAGTATTGGTTTGTTTACAATCTTTTGCTGCCAGCTGCTCTAACAATTTCAGTCGAAGGAATTGTCAAACGCTTTTACAAAGCTCCAATCTTCTCTAGTGAGAGCGACTATTATAGGCAACATCTTTTTATTCGGCAACCTTTCTATTTGAGCTGCGTGTTAAACAGCTGTGTTTTCATCGGCAACTCGAAATCGTTAGCATTTTGTAGTGCGTGTGTTTCATTTCAAGAAAACTCTGTTAGATTGCTTTTTCTCAGTGGTAAAATATAATCAAATTGAAGCTGAAAGCCCACAGAATAGTTTAAATGCATTCAGCGAGGTTTTTTCATAAGAAAATCCAGTGAAATTAACGTTTCAATTTGGGTTGCCGAAAATAGTCTGCCATGCCGAAGCCGTCATTTCCCCTATTTAAAAAAAACACAACAAGAAACGGTTATGTGCTCAAGTTATTAATGAAAGAGAAAATCTACAAAGAGAATCGATCAATGTTACTTAGGACAGCTTGATTTGTCAAGATTTTTTTAGATATTATTGTCGTCAGATCCGTAAAATTGTGCTATTGAATGCTGTTTTTTCCATCACGGTGCATCATTTTTCAGGGCATCACTTGTTAAAAAATGAGCGCTCATGAAATATATTTACCTCACTGACGAAGACGTGAAAGTGCCTATAGTTTCAAAACGATTACATGGATACTGAAATTGAATAATGTTTCAAATTAGGCATATATTAAACCCATGGTTCTAGGCCGACCTTCGATCCATACGGCATTACAACTTAAAAAAAAAACATTTCCAACTGATTTTTGAATAAGAATGTTCGAATACTACTTTCAAAAGTTTAGCAAATATGTCCAATAACCTATTTAGGAGTAAATAGCACTTGCCTTTGGTTGGTCATAACACATATTAAATAGAGTAGATTGTCTAAATGTTCGTATGTAAAAAGCACCAATCAGCTGCTCTTAAATTATCAAACTGACTGCTACGCGGCTTCCTGAAAGCACCCTTCAATGTAACAATGTTAGATTCACATTAAAAATAAAATACAGCGCTTCTCCATGTGTTTCATGCAATCTTTTGTTTTTTTGTTTCTGATTCAGTGTCACTTATATACATGTTCCGTTTCTTAGGTGTAGATTTTTTTTGTTTTGTTGACTTTCTTTTTTTTGTAAAGCACTTTTTCAATCAACTACAAACACAAAAATCAAAATGTTTCGCCCTTTTAACGGTTATTTATAAACTAAAATGGGTAGGTTTAAATTTATTTTAGCAGGAAAGTTTAGTGGTAAGTAATACCAAAGAAAAACATACAGCTACATCAAAAAGTGTACGGGAAAACCAATACTAAGGGAGGTTTACTATAACTAAAAGCAACACCACACGACCGAGATTGGGGACAAGAAATTTACTGACGCAGTAATTCTAACTAAACCTAAAAGGGAGATGAACCAAAGTGCACACAGGGTAAACAAATGCTGGGAGCAACCGAAAACATAAAAAGTAGTTTTTATTAAAGAGCAACACTAGTGAAAACTCAAAACCGAAAATAATGGTGTGTTAACCATTCGACACTTTTCGCTTTGCCGGATAAGCCCATTTCGAGGAGATTTCGACTGGTTGTCAGAGTTGTTGATTTTATCTGTTCTTTTTTTATATACATAAAGTGATATTAGTTATAAGAGAGCATTTGCAGCGTTATTCAAACTATTCGAAACAATTCAATCAAAAAATTGTTTCGAAACGGCACACTGTCCGGTTGAGTGAACTGATTGGTGTATGAATATCATACGCTAAACGTTAACGATTTCCGATTTAACTCTGGTTAAATTTAATCAACATGCTGTACAAATTACTTGTTAAAGGTGAATACGATTTTTGTTTATACGGTTGGATTAAAACGCGGAAACGTACAAAAAAGTTCTACTATTAAATTCAATAAGGTGCACGTTCTTGCTTTATCATTTAATTTTGCCTTACCCGCTTTTTCGATTTAAAATGGAAGAATTTCTCTAAAAAAATAGCTCGAAGATTGATTTAGCTAGCTTTTATCTCGATTTGTTTAAATAGGTTTTAAATTTTACTTTAAGTATCGGTAGAAAAATTACATTCCCTTCTGGCATCTTTAAACAGCATCCTTCGTTTAAAATAACATTCTGATCTCTTCACTAATATCACCAAATTAAGGATTGTTTACGGATAAAGTTTGAAGTATTTTTCCTTTCGCTTCGTTTAAACGTTAGTATTCAGTTTCTTGTTTTTTTTTTTGGTATAAACAACGAGTTTAGTTTTGATATCGACTTGTCCTTGTTGGTTTAGTAAATTCAATATTTATCTATAATTAGTGTTTATTAAAATCGTTAATATAATTTCAATACTAGTAATATAATTACGTCGCTTATAAGATAATTGGCACAAAATCACAACTTTTATATAAAATATTGTTTTTGTATTAGATTTTCTTTCACCTTGGCTATGTCGTTCGTTTAAAATATGGTACAGCTAATCGCTTTTTTTTTCTCTCGTTTCGGTTGGAATGCGAAACGCAAATGGAAATCATAACATGCCTCTAACAGTCAGGTGTCTTTCGCAGTGTTTGCTACGGCTGTCCGCCTCGAGCAGTGTCAGTAACTAAGTAAAAACGTATTTAATCAAAACCTTTACTAAGTCCACCTGAAGGTTAAGTGGTAAAACACACCCGCAGTGGTTGGGAGTCTGTGTGTGTTTCTTTCTTTCTACGCTACGTGGTTAACGTTCACCTCTATAACACCTGTATTGGTTTGGTATTGTTGTTCGTTTTATTTTCACCTATACGTTAAGCGAAAGGCAGTTGCCTTTCGTGTTTTGTTCACTATAAATGTTGTATATTTTCTGTCTGAGTAATTGTTTGTATTTGCTGTTTGTTGTTCTATATGTATATTTCATTGACTAGCTGTTTTCTGCTCTACTGTTGTTAAAATGTTCATATAAGACATTCATACATGCGGTTGGTTTTTGGTTGGTTAATTCGTGTACTGTATAAATGTGTTATGGTATGTATATCATGTCTACGCTCTATGAGTATTGTTTATTGATCTGTTCTATGTCTGTTTACGTGTCTCTATGGTTCTTAACTCGCGCCCTATAGCGTTTTTTTTAATTTAGTTTTATAGTTATTGAATCGTATACATTATATGGATTTATTGGGTGTATTTTAAGATAAAGATTAGACGTGTTCACTTTTTCGAACAAGTCCCAGATTCAATCGGTCATCCTCACATCTTTATTGAGGGTCTAAAAGAAGCCAATTTGCTTGGGATTTGGGTGTATCAAATAAAATAGTTGTTTTTCAGGGTTGTGATTCATGATTTACTCTGTATTTCTATCATACAACAACTTCAATTGAACCATTGCTTAGGGTAAATTTTCAATCAACAGCTTCAAATCTGATGAAGAACTCCAACACGAACCCTGTTAACGAAACAATTTTAGCTGCAGATCAGCTTATACAGACAAAAAATAGCTGCATAAGGCAATTTTGCCTGTATAAGCTAGTCTGCTACTACGGAGATGAACTAGTCTACGGCTAAAAGTCTCCTAGATAAAGAATAAAAAAAAGCTAGTCTGCAGCTAAAATTGTTAGTTGGGTCACTCGCGAGTTTGAAATGTGTCAAGCGTAGCATTTTTCTGAGCAGTAGAATTCCTACTCCTAAATCATCCCACTGAGCCTCCCAGCTTGTGAGCGAAGAAGGATAAAACGGGAATTAGGTTTGTTGCCAGTGTTACCACATTTTCATCTGTAATGGAAGTTGCAAAAATCTTTTTCATCTGTACTATTTCTGAAAAGATCTGTACCAAAATCTGTACCATTATTTTTTTTTTATTAAAAAAATTCAATTTCTTTTTTAAATATTGTAACAAGGGCTTTAAATGACGCGTTAGTTCTCATTTCGGTGATGTTTATACATTGTCTTTGAAAACTTCGGCTGCATACTCTCAGTAAGTACCAAATTTGAACTACCATCCCACCGATTGATCAAATTTTTAGAATTCAGGATTCCGTTGATTGTGTCGTTGTTAAGCCGATTTCGAAGTTTTGTTTTATTGTTGTTACATTGGGAAAAAAAAATTCGATCTACGGTTGCTGAGGGGTGAGGCATTATAAGAATACTATACACAAGACGTGGAAATGCTGGAAATGCATGAGAACCGTCTATTCTTTTCAAACCTGCGATGTTTGTCCACCAACTATCAACTTATCTCTTCAACTGTTATTTCTTTACAAAGCAATTTAATTTTCAAGGCACGGAATTCGTTTTGCAACGCTTGCAAATCTCCATCATATAAACCTGGAAACGCGTCCAGTGCCATAATGATTCCTGTCAAATTGGAAAAGATTCAAGGATTCAACATTGCAGCAGCCTTAAGGATCGGAACATTGAAATCGAACCGCTTTCGCATCTGCTTAACCAACTCCACGAAGAAACTGCGACAGATGTCCCTGAAAATGTTTTGCTTTTCTCCGTCCATTGATTTAATTGCATTTTCAGCTGCAAACCCAATATTAACATCATTTCCACTTTTCAGATGTTTTTCAAAATTGGCTGCATTTTCCCAGGATATTATTTGTAAGCTTCATAGCAGACATTAGTAAGAATCGTCCGATAAAAGTCTGTCAGTTCTTCATGCAGCATCGTGAATTCGGGCTTTTCAGAGTGGAACAAGAGATTCAGTCTATTAATCTGGGGCGAAATATACTCCAAAAAGAGCAACAGATTCTCTGAGTCAATTAAATTGATTCGTTAAGTTGGTATGATTGGCCGTGTTGTTCATTCATGCACAGGGTGCACCAAGGGGTGCATCTCAAGTGGCTTCATGTAATGATATTTTTAATAATATTAAGCACCGCTTGAAAACATCCGAGATTCAATATTATAATTTCAGCCATCTAAAAAATCTGTACCAATCTGTACTTTGTCACAATAATCTCTAATCTGTACGGTACAGAATCTGTACCAAAAATTAGCAAAAAATCTGTACCTTTCCAGATAAATCTGTACATGTGGCAACACTGTTTGTTGCCCTTAATTTTCGTGTTTTCTTTTACATGCTCTTACTCTCACCCTGGGTGAACTCTGAGCTTCTTGCCTCGAACAAAACAGTCATCTGGAGCCTCCAAAAGCGCACCTCTCCTCAAATTCGAATAGGAAGAGGAGACAACTGGCTTCTTACTCTTTTATCTCTATCTCTATCTCTATTTATATATATCTGTATCTCTATCTTACGCACTTCAAATCGGCCAATCACGAGCTGGTTCGCGTTTGACAGAAAAGTGGTTCGTTTTCGCCCCTGATTTGTCTCCTCTTCCTCTTAGGTCAAATCATCCTCTCGTTTGAGTTCACTCTCCCTCTCTCTTGAGGAGTTGTTGTTCACTCACTTGAGGCGAGGGCTACCTAAACTCAAGATTGGAGTATGTATATATAGGTGGCACAGTACTCACGATCTGCTAGTGTTGGTGAGTTATTTACTGTTAATGCTCATGAAAAGTTCACTATTTTGCCAAAAACAATGCCAAAACAAACAAAAATTTAGGCCGATTACGACAGATTTGGACCTGTTTCATACGACCAAAAGGTGTATGCTGGTCAAAAATACCTTCCCAAACTGATTTCTTACGCAAGTGATCTATCTTTGATGCGAATTTCGCGAATAAACACGAGGAGCATTCCTTGTTGCAAAACTTGCCATACACAATGGCCATGAGTTCATTTTAGAAAAAATAACAGAAATGACACTTCTTCCTTGAGTGCCACCTTTGTATAAGGTGCCTAGGCCTAAACTCGCAGTTTGAGGAGTTTCATAAAGCCTGCCTGTTACATTATTGCATCAACTTATTGTATGGTCGATTTGAACAATCTGAACACCTTGTAAAACCTGGGATGAATGACCATTTTGCAGACATGTTCATCACGTCACTTTGAAATCAAAGGTGCCAATTGGCGTATCAAAGAATTATTTCTGAAGAGATTGCTCGAATGACCAATAGACCAAATTTCAAACGCTTACAGCCCAGGAATGTTATTTGCTTGTACAATTTGTACTGTGCACAAATAGGTGATTTAATCAGTGTACTCCAAGAGGAGTGCAGCCACTCTTTCCTGTACTCATCCGTACACATAGAGAAGCCGTACGTCGACTTAAAGAGTAACAGTAATGCAGAGGAGACGACAAAAAGATTTCACACACGGCCGATGAGACTAAATCAGAGAGAGAGAGAGAGCAACATTTCACTTCTACTAAAATGGGATTAGAAAAGTGAAATTCCAACTTCACTCAGTTTTCAATACCATGCACTCTTCTCCGCTTTGCTTCGACTTTCTTTTCTAAAACTAAAGACGGCTCGGATGACCTCCTCAATATTAAAAAAATCTGAGGAAACCACATTTTATTCCTCTCTAAAGCGAATCCCACACGTATCAATATGTTGACGCAAAGGGGAATTATTGACAATAATATTGATGATGTGAGTGCAGAAATATTGTCAATACCGATGTATTGACGTCAATATTGAATTATTGTCAATAAAAGCAATCGCACTTAAGAAACTTTTTGGCTTGTTGAATCCGTTGATGCAATGATTCAAGGAATGCATGCATCTTATTTACTGGTTAGGTACGTGCTTCTGGAACCCAGAGTCCTTCGTTCGAATCCGGGTTGTTTCTTTTTTTTATTTGTATGCTAATTTTCTATGTCATTTGCCATCTGTTGCAAATTCAAAAGCTTCTCATTTAAAGAGCATATTGAGGAAAGTAATTTTATTTAAGCGCACCACTCTTTATCTGTTTCGTTTTGTGTTTTCATAATGCAGTGCAATCCTCCTCCTCAATATGATAAGCTGTAGTTAGCTCTTTGCACTCAATTTGTGAGGAAACAACAAGCCTGGCCTTGCGTACTTTGAGAAGTGAAGCGAAACGTTGAACATCAAAACCCAAGCATTCGAGTCTCTATGTGATCATAGCTATGGTAGCTTCTGGAGTCAGAGACATTCGCGAATTCCAAATGGCTGATCTACATTTGAGATGGTGGATTTCAATCGGACTCCAATTTCCTTATAACGGCATCCGGATAGTGAATACGCAACAGAATCCATGCAATAAGGCTATCCATGGAATGCCCTCCTTGGCTCCACCGAGTAGAAGTTGATAAACGATGTCTGTCACTTTATTGATGTCCAACATGGTGTACCCTTGAATATGGGCGTTATCTGGACAGCGAATACGTATCAGAATCCATAGAATTTGGTTATCTCTGGCAATTACTTCCGTGAGAGTAGAGTATCCACACATAATTCATGCATTGAAAATTGTCTATTAACAACTGTGGACGTTGAAGCAGCATAATGTTGAGAAAAGATGAAAGCTCATGTTAGAGCATCAAAGCCTGGTAGAAGATGGGTATCAGAGCAATTCCACGTCAAATGACGAATCGGAAAAACTCGACCCTCTCCGATTTGCAAGACACTTTGCATAATTGTTTGTGCGAGTCATTGCTAGCGCAACATCGATATCTGAACCCTGCATTACACCTCAACAACGAAAAAGACATAAGTAGACACCACAAATCGATGTCTTCCGCCATTTTGAAATTCAGATTCAAATTACTCCCCAGTGCTCTTTCGATCTATATTAAGGTATGTACAACTGTGCCAGAATAGTTTAGTTCCGTCCCTCATGCATTTTCCTATACAAACTTTAAAGATCTTGCGTAACTCCAGATCGAAAGAACAGTGGGGAGCAGGGAGTTGCACAGCTGACCCACCTTAATGCCCATAATGCATGGGTTATGATGCTTATTCGCTGCTCGGAGGCTGCGTCCGTTTGTCAAGCTCCACTATCTTGAATTCTACTTGCCGAGCTCATTCCGATGATATCCATACTGCATTGATTCAGATGTGGGTTCGTTGTCGTGTGGCCGAAATCTTGGATTTTAAATCCAATATCTTAATAAGATGTGACATCCTGGATGCCGGATAGTTTCTGATTACAGAAATTACCATAGCACAAGTCAGTAAAATGGAACTTATTTGAAATGTAAAGGGCACAACAATTACTCAAAGAGCAAAGGATGGGTTTACACTTTCTTACTTGGTTCTGTTCCGCCAAGAGAAAAAATTGAAAAAAGTCAAAAGCAGGCGTGAGACGTGCATTCCATCCCTGAGAATTAGTCTGCGTAGAAGGGTGGCACACAACTTACAACCGGTTGTTGGAACAAACTTGACTATTTTGACTATTGCACGATATTCATTCTTCTAGATTCTATCTGGACCACACTTTAGACCCCGGCACAACTAACCAGTAACATTATTACGTGTTCTTCAACAGATGTTAAGCTGTAGATTGAAAATTTTCAAGTTTATTAATACGCTGTCTTCGGAGAATTTGTCGGCTGCTTGAACATGAATCACAACTCTGATAAACAAAGGCTCGATGACTTCGCAAAAACTCCCAATAAAGTTGTAAGAGTGTCCCACTGAATCTGACACTTAAAAAAAAGTGTGAACAGGTCTAATAACTATTAACACAACTGAGTGCGGTGTAATTTCAAATCAGTTAATATAATCCATCATTCGGTAATCAGCCAAGAGTACTAAAATGAGACGGTCTTACTTGTTGTATGAGTTCTAAAGACTAATTACAGAAATTCAGATGAATGAACTTATATTTTAAAGAATTACTTGATTAAGATTTTTTCGAAATGCCCCGCTATTTCGCAGAAATCATTTCTAGGGCTAAGTGGTCGTTAGCGAATCTCAGTGAATTTAACACTGGTCTGAAAAGTGTGTTAGCATGTCACCATCATTCTCGTTCAATTTGAGAGAACAATTTGGACGAACAGAAAGAAAGTAAACATCCCAAAACAATGTGACTATAAATTAAGTCCTGGACGCTTGAAAACGTGTCGAAGTCTTAGAATCATAGAAATTTGGCTAAGCTCCGAGTCGTGACTTTCATTCTCAAGTCGCAAAATCAAGAATTCAGTGCCAACATTTCAAAGGGGCGTAATTGCATTTGTAAACAATGGCTTTAGCCGTCGATTTATCGCGAATAGAAACTCACTCATGAAAAATAATGATACCAGCAGGTAGAGGAATGTTTGCTCTACCAACTAGCATTGTAATTTTGGAGAGGTAAGATTTCATTCGCGAGTCGCTAAAGTCATTGTTTACAAAAGCAATTACGCCCCTTTGAAATGGTGGTGCTCATTTTTTTAAATTTCCGAATTCTCACAAACTTATCTTAGTATTTGAGTATCCAGAATCCAATTTATTTCTTAATTCGGAAAAATCTCAAACATTTTCCACGCCCTCTTGACCGACTGGATCGATCGTAATATACTCCACAATATCAGAATTAGGAAGACCTGCACTTGGAAATCTAACTCGGAAAGCAAGTTCACGTGACGGAATCCATCTTTGACATAAAGGATGAGACCTAAACAAACATGTCATGTCAAATTAAGTGCTCCGAGACTGAAAAGTTCGAAATTCCGTTTTATTGACCTTGAATTTCGCGTCTATTATGATTCAATTGTATGTCAAAATTGACGCTCGTATATGTCAGTCTCAGAGCACCTAAATTTACATTATATTTTCTAAGTGTGTAGGATATTATTGCGACAATTATAGTGGTAAGCTCCAATCGGTATTATCCTCAGATTAAATCCCAATCAATAATGTTCGATTGCTTTGATGTCGACATCAGAGTTAATCAACACGACTCTTAACAAACATTTTGCAGATCATCCAAACTGGGTCGTTTTTAAAAGTTAATCCGAGTTAGAGCTTGCAGCCATTAGATAATTAACCATATAGTTGAGCAGTTTTTGGCCGATCTTCTACCAATGATTTTCTAGAAAATGAGTCAATACATTTCGGACTTTATATGCCATTCATACATGAAACCCATTTTTTCGAAGTTCCCATTGCGATATCGATACTCGGCGCGATACCATTTTTGAATCCAGAATGGCGGCCTTCTGTTTCCAAAAAAAAAACATGTTAGATACCATTTGGCTGGTTGTTGGACAAAAGGTCGAAAGATAAAAGGTCGAAAGGAGTAAAGGTCAAATTGAACTTAGAGGAACAAAAGGTCGAATGAACAAAGGTCGAATGGACAGAAGGTTGAAATGGAAATTCTTCTTTAAATGATGAGCAGTTTTTTTTTTGAAAATTAAGATAACAAATAGTTACCGTGCGTATCACGACAATTTAAGAGACAAATAACTGCCTTTCATTCCTTCTATATGAGTAGTTATTTGGGAGTATTTTTTTTTAAAGTTCTTTTAAACTCTGATCGAAAATTTTCTTAATAATATTTTGTAAATTGGTTTTTGGAACTATTGTACAGTTCGACTTTTAGTCCATTAGACCTTGTGAGCATTTAGACCTTTTGTCCATTTTAACCTATTGTCCATTCGGCCTTCCGTCCCTCTAATTTAAATTCGAACTTTTGTCCATTCGACCTTTTGTCGCTCTAGGTTCAATTCGAACCTTATCCACTCGACTCCCTTCGACCTTTTGTCTTTAGACTTTTTGTCATAGATTCCCATTGGGTATATGAGCAGCTCCAAGGAAAGTAGCGACATTTTCCGATTTGTATTAAACTTTGCGTAATTGTTTGCTATGGCCAATGATTCACATATTTGCTAAAATTGCGTCATTTTAGATATTGTAAAATTTCCAAAATGGCGCCCTTGAAAATGTGAATCGTTGTCCATAACCAACAGTTATGCAAACTTTCATGCAAATCGGAGAAGGTTGAGTTTTTCCGATTGGTCATTTGGCGTGGAAATGCTCATATTCACAATAGAGAACACGACTTCTGGTTTCCGGTAAAGTTCCAGACATCTAATAATATTGGTATTTTCAGAAAAGTCAGTGTGGAAGCAATGTCAGGTATCTGATACTTAGATTCCATAATGGTGTCGGACATAGATTTCCGAGCTCTACTTGTCGTCTCCGTTCCTAAAAATTTTGGTGCCGTTAATATTATATTGGTTATTTATTACCCACATTGTAGAGTATGTAACACTTATTCGCACCTGGAGTTACCATATTGGATTCCTTAAAAAGGCATTGGACATTGATTTATTGAATCCATTTGTCACCCCGTTAAAAAATACCTTTTGCGGAAATTGGAAGTCACCTTATTTTCGGCCTCTGTACGAAGTCACAGCTCTAGAAATACCAATATTTTATAGGGTGTCCCAAACTTTCAACACTGTGTGTTGTTGTTTACATATTCTTCAACAAGTCGGTATGCCCAAAGGGCATTTTTTGTTAAAAATAGTCAAATGCGAGACATTTTTTCCTGTCACAGACATCCCCAACTTATCACTTAGGAATTGGCGAAAGTGGATAAAGTAAGTGTCAAAGCAGCCCGAACCACCATCAAGAAGTCTTATGCGTATATTTCCTTCCAGGACACACCAACTTCTGGCCGAAAAGAGGAACCTGTGGACCGAAAGATCATTCACACTTTTTCTAATTGAAGAGTGCCTTTGTTCGAGATTTGGCTAAAAACTGGGGACACCGATGAGTAACGTCCATCGTGTTAAGACAAGAAATAGACTAAAAACGTTCAAGAAACAGAAGAATCCGAAACGGAGTCAAAAACAGGCCGCATCCGACATACCGAAAAGGCTCGGTAGAATCTCAAAAAATCATAAATGCCCAAAAATATGAATAGGGGAGAATGGTATACAACGCACCCCCTGGGCAGAACGCATCAGCTGACTTTCATTTGTGTTTTTCATGGCTTTTAAGTAACTTTTTTGTTGTCTTATCAAGCAGCACTTCTAGCATAGCATCTGAACTCAAAATCCTGCATGATAAATCCTAGAATTGGATTTAAAATTCCAAGAAAAACTCAAAATAAAACGAAAAAGTGCGTCTTACCCCGGGGGTGCGTTATGTACTGTTCTCCCCTACTCCTAGCTGTTTGGACACCCGGCATATAAAAACAATTTTAGCTGTGGCCAATGATCATCTCCAAAACGATTCATATAGGCGAATTAAATATTAAAATCTTAAAAAACGTCACAAATTGGCCAAAATCATCGAAAAAGACCCTGTGCAAAAGATTTTGGACAGCGTTAAGTCTAAAGACTGGTCATTGGCGTAAGATTAAGAAAATTGCGGGATTAATTCATACAATTGCAAGAGTACCACTACAAAAAACATGTACATACATGCAATTATTTACACTGGCACTGATCTCGCATGCAGCAGACATGTAGATTCATTTTGAATTTTGTCCATTAACCCGTTAACGCCCAAGTCGTTGTTGACCTCCGGATAATGTGCGATTTTTCCAGGAATAACCCATGGATTATTCTCACAGTGTTGGGGAAATACCTATAAGCTGTGACACAGTTGCTCCACATATGCTAATACAACTCACCAGCTACAATTCTCACCAAACTGTGGTGAGTTTGAGTTTCACGATTTTTGCTTTACACCCGAATGCGTCCCAAAACTTCCATCACTGCTGGAAGCAGTAACTTCGTGTCTGCCATGGGTGAAGACTAAAGAGAGATATCAAACTATACTCTCTCTTTTGAAAAAAAAAACGATGTGCAAAGGAATCATTTTTGTGTCGAGTCAACTCTCAGCTACGATTTTACATGTTGTGAATAGCTCGCAATTTGAAAGGAGCTTGTTAAAATCAATGTAAAGCATGATATTTTGTTCCAGTGTCACACGTGATATTGAGAGCGAAAAAATAACATTCTGCTAATCATTTTGAATTTTGAACACGGTCGCTTAGACGAACTCAAAATTATGTAGAATTTTACTTATTTTGTAAAAATTGGGGCTACTGCTGAGTAACCGTTACTCATGAATTTAGTAAATGTAACTTTAAAATTCTCTTTCTCTATCTCACTGAGTTTTTGTTTCCTCCTTTATTATCCACTCGGGGTGGGGCTGCTTAGTGCTTATCTCACATATTTTATGCTCTTCAGGCTTAGAACCAAATGACCCCTTGCTTGCATTTTTCTCACTGGAGGTTGTGGTATGGAAAAGTAGTTCCTTAAACGAACGCTCAATTTTAAAATATTCAAATATGTTCAAATATGTATGCGTAAAAGTGAAAAAGACGAGTAAGACACCCGGGAAACATAATCCTCTTGGCTGCTAAATTTGTTTTAAAAACATTTCCCATTACACTTATTGAATGCCTGAATCTGAAGAAGAAAGTAATCCAACTCAATCTCTAGCGGAATTTTGATTTTTCTTCTCGATTTGATTTTCCGTTACGAAACTCAATCACTGTTTTTTTTTTAAATATTATTGCAGAACGATACTGCCTGTTCATCGGGATCTATTATTCATTGTTTGTTTGATTACACTTATTACTTTTGATTTTGCTGCTACGAAGCTTGGTTTGCTTGAGTGTTTGTGTATGTGTGATTGTTTTTACTATAATTTTGTTTGTTATAAGTTTTGATTATTACTTTCTTTTAGTTACGGTATTTCACTGCTTTGTGTTCACTTCTTTCGTTTTACTGTTGTCGTCTAAGGTAGAACGGTTAAATGTTCTAATGTTTGGTTATGACATCTAGCAGTTGTTTTGATTTTTGTTTTCTCAAAAAAACAACTCATTAGACTTGCGACTACCGACACCTGAATATTGCTTTTGCTTCGCTAAGGATCACGCCACCACGATCGCGGGACTGTTGAACACAAATGGGTAACCGAGTTTAGACATGAATTTCATCGAGATCGAACGAGCCCTGCTTGTCGAAGCTGGCCTGGTGGAACAGTTTGGCTCGGGACGATTTCTTCCGCGCACGACTTTGCCGTGCGCGGGCTTTTTGTTATGGAGGTTTCATGTCCTGCTGCATGATGCACTCCATACAAGAAGCGTAGACTGGCTGGTGCTGCGGTGGAAGCGGTTGAGGCTTGCGGTGGTGGTGGTCATGATCGATCCGGGCATAGTGTAGGTTGGGATTTTGATCGTAGTCTAGTAAGGTGGAGCTATCGACCGAGCGGGACGGCGTTAGGCGGTACGTTCGCTGAGGGGAGGAACTGCGGCTGTGACTTTTGGGGATGGGCATGGGACCTCGGTTGTGGTATCGTTCCGGAGACGGGACCCGACTATAGAACCGTTGAGGAGAGACTCCGCTGCTGCGACTACTGCGACGTTGCGGTGATTGGGCTCGGGAATGTCGCTGCGGGGAAGGACCACGGCTGAAGCTTTGCTGAGGTGATAGACCGTAGCCGAAGTATTGTTGGGGAGGGGATTGGGCTCTATAGTAGCCACGTTGCGGGGACGGAGCACGACTGTAGTTCCGTTGTGGAGATGGGCCGCGACTGTAGTTGCGTTGGGGAGAAGTGTTTCGGCTGTAGTTGCGCTGGGGGGAAGTTCCTCGGCTGTAGTTGCGTTGAGGAGAAGGACCACGACTGAAGGAAGCTTGCGGGGAGATTCCCTTGAATGAGGCCTGCGGAGATAGCGACAGGCCCCGAGTTAGAGAAGCTTGAGGAGAAAGGCCACGGGCATGATAGCGGCTAGGTGAGGGATCTCGGCTGTAACCATTGGCGGGCGAGCTGCTACGACTGATTGATTTGCTACGTTCCGCGGAAAGACTGTACCGTTTCTTACTCTCTACAGAAGACGTATCAAAACTAGTGTTGGGTGAGTAGCCGCAGGTCTCGTAGTCGTTGAGTGACTTCTTACGTTCTGTGCTTCCAACTGAAGCGCTTCGCTTAGCTCGCCGATGTCGCTCTTCTTTAGTGTTTTGGTAGATGTGTGGGTAGTCTTTTTCTACACCGAGATACTCGTTGGACATTGATAGGTAGCGGTTTGACGATTGATATTGCTCATAGTCGGAGGATAGGTTAGGATCGGTTTTGGAGGCGGTGCTATCGGAACTCTCGGATGGTTTACTAACACTGGGGCTGGAAGAACGCTTAAGGATTCCACCGACGACACCTCCGTTGGCAGTCTTTTTCTTCAGAATACCTTCGCCAGCTTTCTTGTTCGGATTCGGGCTGGAAGATCTTCTGGCCCGATCCGGACTCTTTTCGATTCGCACGTTTCGTTCGATGTCGATGCTATTTCTTGGGGACTTTATCTTGATTATTTTTATGGGGCTCTTTTCGCGTTCGACGTTCTTGCCGCGTTTGGGAGATTTAGACTTTTCAATATTCGGGCTGGAGGTAGCGTCCGGCGAAGAGTTCGCCGACGACGCACTGAGCATGTTTCTTGACTCGATTTGTTCACGTTCTTGTTTAGGGGAGGCCGTTTCCGGTGGAGGAGGCGAAGGGAAGTCCTCCGGAGAGGATTGCTTCGCTTCGTCTTTTGGGGAGCTTGAGTCGGATTTACTTTCATCGGCGGATTTAGGCGATTTGCACGAGTTAGAATCATTGGACTGTGAGTAGATGGTGGTGACTGTGTTCTGTGTGGAGGTCGCAGTATCTGTAATAGTCATTGTCGTAGTCGTGGTCGTCGAGGTCGGGGTCAGCTGTTTTCCCTGTTCACTTTCGAAGTGTTTTTCCTTAAGATCTTCCATGTACTGTTCGATATCGGTCTCGATTAGGCTGTCCAGGTTCAGATCTTTCAAGTGCTTATCCATAGCACTATCGGTATCGGTCTGTTTCGACCGGTTGGTTTTCGATTCAAACATTTCTACGACATTCTTATCACTACTAGGAGAAATTCGCTTACCTAGGTCCTTCATCAGCACCGGATGGTACGTGGCTGGCGGGTGGGACGACTGGATCAGACGGGCCTGGCTGCCGGTACTACTGACGGAAAGGGTCGATGTGGTGCTGCTTGGAAGATGATCGAGATTATGGTTTGGAGAGTTTTTGGCAAATGTAGGGCTTCAACATACCTCAAGGTCAGATGGTTCGGCGTCTTACCAAGAGATGATTTGGGTTTCACTGAGCCCTGCTGTGAGTCGTCTTCGCCTTCGGACTTGGTTCCAGGATCTGCCTTCTCGGGTTCACGCTCGCTCATGTTACGTCTGCAAGCGGCCACTTGTTCTGCATGGGAATTGGGAACTACTGTTAGTTTGTAAACAATTTCGGTGTGGTAGTCAATCAGTAGAGCAGTGAAACGAACCTCCAACGTCTCCAACGGTTTTGCTTCGCATGCGGAACTGTCCGCTGTACTGTGGCACTGGTGGATCATCGGCCTCCTGGCTGCCGGATGTGGTGTTATCGTAGTCGATGTTTCCGGACGAGTGACGTTGGTTGATCTTGGACTTCTTCGGTTTGCCGAGAGTTTGCGAACCCTGCATTATCTGTGGCTGCTTTGAGGAGAATGGGAAGATCTTAAACGGTCGTCTTCGCGAAATACCGGATATACGAACCTGTTGCTTTGGACGCTCCAAGGTCTGTGAGTTACCGGATGAGATACCGATGCCGGTCATCGAATTCATGCTACCGCCCAGGCCCTTCAGCGACGGGATCGACATGTTGCGGACACTTTCGCGGATGATCTGCCGAATCGTTTTCAGGAATGCGTTGCGGAAATCGCCGGTGCTGGTAGGATAAGAGAGAGAGAGGTTAGTTCCACTTCCCGCTCAGAGATTTTTGGTATAACAAACATTGCAAGTCAATATCTTTAAGTGGGCCCTACACGGTTGCTTTTATTGACAATAATCGTGTTGTCAATATGTACATTCAATATTGACGTCAATACATTGATATTGACAATATTTCTGCATTTACTTCTTTGACGTTTAGGAAATGCATATAGGTGTGAGTGCAATAATGGGGTAAGCTCCTTGGACACTATGACGTGTGACTGCAAGAAATGTGCAATAATAGGGTTTTTCTTTAGACACAGTGACGTCATATGGCAAGTCTATTCGCATCATCAATATTATTGTCTATAATTCCCCTTCGTGTCAATCAATTGATGAGTGTGAGGTTCGCTTGATATTATTCAAATATCAACGATGTTAACGTTAACCGGAGTTTCAATGAATGGTAGTCCATGATTCTAAATTTTAAACCTACTGCCTATGATACAACGTCAATTAATGTCATACCTTGCTTTGGAGCAAGCGTCCCACTCTATATTTACCGATATGATACTGTCCACCAGCCGAACGAGTCATCATTAAACTGAATCGGTAGAAACATTCTAAAGCTTATTTTAAACCGTATTTACTCCACAAAGTGTGTGATTTTAATTGCCAGAGCACGAGAATATGTTTCGGGATTATCTATGCCACGTTTTCTCATCACTCGTAGTTTCCGCATCCAACCAGCATCATGTCGTATCTATGTAATTATATAAAAACGGGTACCTTTCCCGAGAAACCATTTGTTGATTTCATCGGCCTTGAATAATCCCGTCCTTCAAGGAAAATAGACGCTTCTCTTCAGCTAAGCTTTGGCAGGTAGTGCGATAACATGGAATGAACATTTTCAATCCCCACTACGGGTACCGTAATCAAAACTATTTCTACAGATAGACATCCACCCACCACACCGGCACCGCCGTGGCGATTAAATCGCCTTCGATAAGCCGATTTAAATTAATAGAATTTTCTCAATCACTTTTTTCATCGTCGTTTCCCGCTTCACCAACCAGTAAACAACTAACCTATTCGAAAGCACGTAGACTTTTTCCGATCTTCGTTGTAGTTGCGATCTGAGATGGATCAACTCCCAGAGGAAGTGTGAGTCCATGTCCTTGGCGGAGGAAGCGCGCACCTGCACTTCGGTCACCGGAATCAGCACCTGATAGCGGATTATTTCCACTTCGTTGGTGGCGTTCTTGCTGGAGACACCCTGCGGAACCGATAGGAAGATTGGAATTATACGGAGTTATCTAGGCTTCGCAGCAAAATTCAATACTTACCATGAGCTTCTTCTTCTGGCGCAACCGTTCCTTGCACAGGAACACTACGGCCGACTTGAACACGAAGCACATGGCGTGCAGCTCGAGGCCCTTCTTGATTTTTCCCAGGAAGTCGGAGATGTTCAACCACTCGACGCCTCCATAGTACAGCAGATCACCTGCATGGGAACAAAAGTTAACAGATCCATCCACCCAGAGATCGGCAGCGTGAGCCATCTTACCCGGACTGAGGTCGATCGGCTGTTTGCAGGACTTCTGGTGCTGACGGAACAGGTGATCGAAGATGGCACCGTACTCTTCGTGGATTCGTTGCATTTCGTTGATGTGCTCGGCGACCTTTTCCATGCCTTTGAGCGCCTCGACCAGGTGCAGATGTTCGGCTGCGTTCGGGTCGGTTAGGTTGCGGAGCTGCTGCAGCAGTAACGGATACTTGAGGATACGCTGAATCGGTTTAATGAGGAACGACTCCAAGGTACTGCTGTGCTGTTGCTTTGGATTGCGAGCGACCAGGAACTCCTGGAGGGCTTGATTGCCTTCATCTGTAGGGAATCGATATGGTTAGTCTTTAGAAACACAAGCTTGGAAGCTTGCAATCATACTTGGATGTAGAACCTTCTGCGCTTTGCTGTGACTAGCGCAGAAGGAGGAATACAGCTTGAAGTGGTTCACGTAGTATAGGAAAGCTGACCCGATGGCAAATAGGACATTCTGTAAAAAGATTAAATGAATTATTAAACCTAGCCTGAGTCGTTTAAGAAAACGTCAAATAAGCACCTTAAATTGACTAGGATGCTCCAGTTGGTGGAATTCCGGTTCTAGGTCAAGGGCTTCCTCCAGGTTATTTAAGAACTGCCGCTGGAATGTAACAATCTCCTGAATGTTTCCAAACAGTGCAGTGATCTCGGCGTTTGATAGGAATGTTTCACGCTTCAGGGGTTCCAAGTAGTACTCGAGCAAGTTGTTCAGGTGCTGTTCCCAAAAATGCATTATTAGTTGGCGAATCTGTCAAAGACCCACAGATCAAGCTTACCTTAACGTAGGTTTTCTCCGTGTCGACCAGCTCGAGTATGACCTTGCGCAGCTTCTCCGCGTCGGTCAGCTGACGTGATGGGGTAAGCATGGCGTTCGATACCGACGAGGCAACCGAGCCGGTTGGGCTAGATTTGCGAGTTTCCTGCGGGGACCGGCAGAAACCGGTGACCTGTTCGGCTGATTTGAGCAGATTTTCGATCTCGAAACTGTTCGTACGGGAGGATTGCTTCGAGCGGTCCATGTGCGGATCATTGGCGGATGGTACCGGGGAGCTCTCGATTTCTGGCGAGTAGACCTCTTTGCCTGAAATACACGAGCGTCCTTCATTTGCAGAAGAACAGTAACATCATGTGGTCATTGATATTCAATGGTTACAGAGTTCCAGTGACGGAAGCTCTGTTGTTCACATAGAAATTTTGAGAGAACAAGTCGCACTAATGTGGAGAGAAAGATAGACTTACGCCAACCGGGAGCAGGAACGATAAGTCCGGAGATCATTTCCTCGCTGATTACCGGTGGATCAGATGGCGGCGGAGGGCACACCAGTGACTCGATTATATCGTCTGTTGACCGCATGATTCCGACTAGGTCCGGTGGTTCTGTACGTGATGATCTGTTACAACAATAGAAAGTTTTTATTTGATTCATGTTTCAACAGACGCCTCATGACCCACCTCATCATCATGCATAAGGCTTGTTCTTCTTGGAGCACGCTTTCCAAGTACATCATGTCCAGATCCGAGACGATTGCGCCGTTTATCACAATTATTTCATCACCCTTGATGACTCCTAACGATCCGAGATGTTTTATTAGAATCGTATAACCTGAAAACAGCTCCAACGGACAACTTACCATTCAGTATAGCCAAGCTCTTGTCTTCGACGCGGCTGACGTAGCAGCAGAGTTCATCCTGCCGATCGGCATTCTCAATCAGTTCGGCTTCGACCGAGAATCCCCACATTTGCTCCAGGGTGGTTCGTTGTAGTTCTACTTGATACAAAATTTTTGCGCAAACCTCAACCATTTCGTGAGTATGTAGCTGCAGAAGCGAAACAAACCCGTATTATTGTAATTCTGTAATCTATGACATGATCACTTACATATGTTTCGATCAGATCATTTCTATGAGGAACAAAGTAGTTGTGATCTTCCATTTCGCGACGCTTCTTGACTCGCACAAAGTGCTCCATCGGGTTGAGATTCTTGCGCTGGCAGGCACTGGCCAGGAATTCCTCCACCGACATACCCTCACGTAGGTACACCGTAGCCGCCGAGTTCTCTGGCAGGGCCACCTTGTAGGACTTTTCCTGCTCGTCACGGGTGTTCATCTGCATCGACCGACGACTGGAGCCACTGTTCGAACGCGACAAGATCGGTGGACGCCGCTTGGTGGCTCCACGTCCTGCGAGCAGATTGTTCAACAGCGACGGTGACCGAGCACAGATGAACGCATGGAACGAGGAGACCGTAAAGACGCCCAGTTTGTTCAGTGTGTTCTTCGTGGGACGCGACACGTGCGTTAGGAGAGACTGTGAAATCACATTGATTAGCAATCAACCAAAGAGCTAGAATGGTCATGACCTACCTTAGGATTCGGAAGCTCTCCGTTCTGCAGCGATGACATGTAGCACCGCAGGCGGAACTGTTCGCAATGTAGCCGCTCGAGATTTTCCTCCCACTGAAGAATCTGCTGCTGAATCTGGTGACGCGTGTCATTATCGGTGACCACGCTTTGCTGCAAATCAGCCATATGTTTCAGTTTGTGATCCTGATTCGAAACCAGATCTTATGAGTATTGTCAACTACGAAGAGTCTTAACAATTTCAACTTACCGATTCTATTGCTTTTTCTAAACGGAAAATCTCCTCCTGTAATAAGTGCAGGGTACCAGTCTTACCACGATGTCTTGCAAACGCTGCAGCACAGGCACTATGTATACTGTTGACCCAGTTCTCCAGTTCGACCTGGCAGGGCGCCTGGAAGAGGTACGCATCGCCGAACGCCGTGCTCAGACAGAAGATGTAGTCCCGCTTCGGGTGCTCCGGGATCGGCTGCATGATGGCACCGTCAACTATGATCAGGTGCTTCGGGGCAGCCTCGACCGAGCGGCCCTCGCGCGAATCGCATGGATAGAACAACAGGGTGGTACCTTTCAGACAGACCCAGTAGCCCTTCCAGCCGCGCTTGCGGGCCAGCTCGATCTGGTGCTTCTTGCGCAGGAGCCATTTCTTGACCGAAAGGAATCTGAAAAGAAGGAAGGGTAAAAGTCAGTGACCAAGCTCATTGGAGCGAAGATGTGGGGAAGGGTGTGAGTGTGACAGTTATAACTGGGATGTTTTGAAGGTAAATCTGCGCTTTGTAAATTTGGTAATAAACGTTTTCTCATCTTCACGTTTCATTTGAAATGAAGCGGAAAAGTTCCTTATTTGCACACTGATTTGATCTTCAAATTTGTGCAGAGGTGGAGGGTCCACCCAGGGTGTAATCCTTAAAGGGAAGACTCCGATGAAAATTATTTGTGGCAGTTTATTAGTTTAAAATGCCAACATCAGACATTTTGTGCGATAGATGAGGAGATGAAAGTATAGAATTGATAGTTCCGTTATACGGCAGTGTGAGAATTGTATATTGAAAATAGAAAGCGAGCAAAGGACAATTTTAAGGAATGTACGAATGGTGGAAGAAGGATAGTGAACGGTGTTTCCTCCCGCCACCATTGGCAAAAGGAATGATCGCCGATTTGCTCATGTATTATGTAGGTTCTATCCATAGTTACACACTCAAGTCGCCATCTGACGTAAGCATCTAGTCGATGGTTTTGAAATTGCAGCTAAGGACTGTATCGAAAATTAGTTGCGAACAAATTTTTCTTTTCAAATCCATAAAAAATACTTTAAAATAAAAACAGGTTCATTAATTGTTTACTAACATGAGAGCCTTAAAGAATATGTTTATAACAATAACCATTAGAAGAGCCTAACCACCAATTCGGGGTATCATCTCAACTTTATGTGGTATGGTCGTACCATCTATGATATTGTTAGTGTATGGTACCCGTTTATTAGGGATGGCACACATAATCACACAATTTTTGTTATTAAAAATATCTTTGACGGATTTGGAAAGAATATTTTTTTATAACTTGTTTTCGATACAATCCTTTTTATTTTACTCTACCACTGTCTGTGCTCCCGTCATTGTCAACTCAACGACCTCCACTCATAAAATAAATCACATAACCAGTGGAAAATATCCATGTGAATTTCACATAACTTTCATGTGATCCCATAATTAGAAATTGCACCACTAAATCACATAACGTTCATGTGTCCAATGAAATCTATATGATTTCTCATATAGAATTTCTAATGATATGTGATATTCAGATAAAAATCATTATTTTTGTTCTTGAAAAAATATTATGTACGTTCCTCATAGAAACTAAGTGAAAACTTTTTTCGGTGTCAAAGAGGCACGGGTAGCGCTGGTTTAGATAAAATTCAACACAAAATTTCACATTCTAAGGACTGTTCAAGTTGTAAAATGGACATTAAAAATTGTCTGTAACGTTTTAATTTTCCATTGTATTCGTATTGTTTATTCAGAATATGTATAGAATCTATAATACTATAGATTATTATCCAAACAAAAATAACACTAGTTTACAAATAGAAATAACAAAATGAACTTGAATCTTTGACCAAAGATTATTATGTAAAATCGTGCGCTGAATCCAAAAATGTAGTCAAAAAAATCTCAGTAGGATAGTTTTTGAGATACAGGTAAAAAATTAGAATTTAATTTAAAAAAGTTTGTTTGCTAAAATACATATATCTCCGTTTGTAATGAGACTTTATCAATTATTTTAACGCCACGTTAAAGGTAAGAAAATTTTATGAAAAATTAATGAAAATTTCTTTCGATCAACTGAACATCAATTGTCAGTGAGATTAGTGGTATTGTTGTTAATTAATAGTTTGTTTATTAAATTTTTATATTTTGCATTTTTTCCAGAAAAAAATTAGTTTCTGCTAAGTTTTTAAGCAGTGTAAATAAAAATGTTGGTAGTGGTTGTACCACTAACCTCACTGCAAAATGGTTTTGAAATAATCGAAAGTAAATTTCATTATCATTAGATTGACTTTAAAATAATTAATATAACTTCATTACAATCGGAGAACATCCGAAAGAGATATTTGTATTAAAAAATAAAAAAAAAATTTTTTTAAAGTTTTTTAGCTATATCTCGAAAACTATCCTACTGAGATTTTTTTGAATTTTTTAGGATTCAGCGCATGATTTTACATTTTGGCAAATATCTTTTGCTGATTATTCATAAAATGTTTAAGTCAACTAATAAGCAGACGCCTTGCAAAAAGTTAATGAAGATCATGTGTCAAATGAAAGTGGTCACACATACCGTTTATCGTCGATCACGCAGTTTGGCAATGTACGGATAATGACGCCGCCAGAGAGCGACTTTTGAATACCCATGAGGCCCAAGGAAGACAACCCTATATCCCTATCAGAGACGTGTTGGGAACCCGCGATATCTGCTATATGCAGTCGATTTATGTGTTTCTGCAAATGACTAGTAGGGAACAGCGCTACTTCGTCGTAATCGCCCATTTCCGTTCTATCGAGCAGAAATCATCAATAATAACAATGATTTCACTGTGCACAAATCAATAATACGTTTGTTCCGATCCGATAAATTGGCCTATTATAGCGCATTGTATGAATACTTGCACTCATTGTTCTCAAAACAAAAGAAGCGCTCCTAACGAATCCACTTTTTCTACCATCATCCGTAAGACGAAGAAAATCTAATGGCGTTTCAATGCGTTAGGACGGAATTGAATCTCGTTGGACGAATTTAGAATCAAGAAGCAGTGTTAGATTTCTAATAATATCTCAACAATGTTTGACTCTTTATCAAATCAAACGATGCTTATGGAAAGGTGAATAAATTTATTTTTTCCTTTATTTAACGTCGGTCTCTGTTCCGCAATCTAGTGCCAATCACCGACGGACATCGATTGCCATCCATTGACGGCAATCGAATGTGCAGGAAAGGAGCATCCACACCTGCGTAGGATATCGCACCCATTCAACACACATGGGCCGGGACCAACGGCTTTACTTCCCTTCCGAAGGACGTGACCAGAGATTTTTATGCCTCAGAAAAATCCCACCGACCTCGGCTGGGATTGAACCCTGACCCATCGGGTTGTTAGAAAGCAGTCACGCTTACCACTCACCACCGGCGCCGGCTGGTGAATAAATTTAGAAGTTATCTTTTATGAAAACATTCCATGTTTTGTTAAAAACCTTTCAAAAAAGAGAGGTAAAGTGCGGGATGTGCTTAGTAGGACGGAAATTAGATAAAAATCCTTATAAAAATTTAATTTCTTTGTCTTGAGAATTAAGTGAATTTTGTTACAAATAATGAACAATGAATTATTGGCTTCGTAAAGCATTTGCGATTGAGCCTTCCAATTCCAAACGAACTAGATAAAAAATACCGTTTTTGCATTCTTATAGCAAACACATTAGTAAAATAAATAATCTTCGTTTCGTTTAGAAGCCTTTAGGTAAAATAAAATTATTCTTCAGATTATTTGATTAGAACAAAATGTGATAAAAAGATTTAGTCAGAAGGAAATTTATTTCATGTGTTTGAAATGTGCATATTCAACTCTAATTTAATGAAAACTGTCACTGAATAGCTAAAAGCTTACGGTATTAGGATGTATCCTATTTTTGGAGATATTTTTCCTAAGTTGTAAACGTGGGACGAACAGTTACACCGAAAACTATACAAAATCATACCAACACTTTGTTTTACGAAATTTTTATTTATTTTATTTGGTGTGTAAGATTTTTAAGAATAGCTGAAATAAAAAAATATCTGGCTTGACACAACTGCAAAATTTATCCCGGTGTTCAAGTTATATTAACATGAGTATACAAAATGCATTTTAGAGCATTTGTGATTTCGCAAAAATTACATGCTGCTTTGTTTACTTTTTTTATGTTGCTTATATGTATAGCCTAAAACTTGTCGAAATCATTAAGCTAGGTAGTCAAATAAAAAAGTTGGGACTAAAAGTGTGGGTCCGTTTTATAACTTGAACAGTCTTTAGTGGAAATAAGATAGAATTAATAAGATTTCTGTCCCAAAAGCCAATGATCCCACTTACCCCCACGAAATAGAAACTTGTCAATGGTAATCCAAAAGGGAACACATTTTAATGTTTTTCAAGTATGAGTGTATCAGTTTTGAAAAACTCGTCTAAAAATTTGTTTGCTTATATCTGAGTTGGACCAGTTCAACGGGTTGCGACCTACCATTGTAAATTTTTTATGGTTATTTACTATTCAATGGAAATCTATTATATAAATCCATTCATGTAATGTTGTTCGCAAAATCGGTGTATATCGCAAAGCGTAATATTACACTGCCTGCGGAACATAGATCACCGACAAACCGACATGAAACTTAAACTTAACTCTTGATCGAGAATCCATAACCACCGGTTCAAATGTGCAGCGATACCATCTGTCAAAACAATAGAAATGTCTTATCTAGAAAAAAATAATTTGTCCAAAATAGATTAGACGCGAACCAACTCATAAATTTTGTACGCGTGTTCATGGCTAGAATAAATATTTTCCGCGAACACGGCGAGATGTCAGTTTTGTGCTTTGATCAGAAATTTGAAAATTATTTCTCTAGCTAATAAATTATCACACTAAAGCTTCATGTTAGATAGCATTTCCAACCAACTCTGAAAATCACAAACTTTGCGTATGAAGTACCATAAAAAACTTTGAATGTAACAACTCAAGGCGGGAGTAGCCGTCAACAATGCTGATGATGGTACAGCACGCAACAAACCACCCTACTGCTTTCTCTCTGACATGAACACGTTGGTCATGACGAGAGGAGCAACACAATAGTTGGGTAAAGAAGAATTGCATTATAACACACCACCCAACTAACATTTTCAGCTTTATAAGCCAACTTTTCCAGCATTGTGCTGTGAAGTAGCTGAAAAACAGCTGCAGATACAGCTAGAAGCAGTAGCTAGCAAAATAGTTTTGCAGAGCGTTTACTCAACTTTTTCACAACGATTATTCAATTTGTCAGTCGCACTGAATAACAGCAGCCAATAATCGCTAATGTCACTTCTATGCAAATATTAATCAGCTTTCAACTTGTAGCTGCAAAACAAAGCTAATATAGTGAATATATTACTAATTTGATGGCTTCTATACAACTAACCATTCTTGCTGAATAACATAAATGTCAAAAGTGCCTTTTCAACAACTAAACAACCTGTACTCAGCTAATAAACTGGGTTAGCACTACTTTGGAAGCATTTTTACAGTCAACTAGGTTTTTTTTTTAGACGTGTGCAGTTTTACAGCTTTAACTCTGCTCCTTTACAAAGTTGAACAAACTAGTCGAGAAAAGTGATTGATGTGCACTATTATAATGTCTACTCAGCGATATTGTTGAAGAAAGTCATGTAGATTATTTTACGTCAGTTCAAAGTGTTGGCGTAGCGAAGTTGGTAGTGTCAAGGTTTTCTAATGCGGTCGTTTCGAGTTCGATTCCAGGTTCCGGTGCAGGGTAAATAATTTGGTGGTGTGCTCATAACTTTTTTGATTAATATGAACTCAATCAATTCCTCCAACAAAAAAAGCGTAAATAATATTTTACCTGGCTTCAAGAGAAAGCTGTTTAGTGATTATTGGATAACCGGGAAAAGGTTGAATAAGCGCCTTTCAAGTTCGCACACAACTAAACAGCAGGATAATAGCTGTTTAGAAGCGTAAATGGAAGTGCAATAAGAGCTTGTTCCAACCGTCCCAACAGCCATAAGTAGCTGACTAAGTTCGCCAGATTTGCTTGTATATAGGCTGAGTAAAGGTTGCCGCATATCGTATAACGTTTGAATACAGCTTGGGGCTGTATAAATGAAAGAAGTGAAGCGTTTAAATTATGAAAATTGTTAGTTGGGCATCGACTGAAAATACATTCGGCAACGTGGAGCTTTAGGTAGTGATGAAACGTCGCTAGAACTATTCCACAGCCGCAGACAGTAATGGGGCATGAAGTAGTTCGCCTCCTCGTGGTGTGCCCTGGAAACGCTAATTATCGCACGCCATAGTCACGAGTTCAAATCTCACCCCCAGATAAGTCACGAATGACCCAAGAGCGTTAAAATGACTAAAAAAAACTGTCGTACTCTTTTTTTTTCCCCTTGGATTTGTTTTCCGTCGATCTTGTTTTCCGTGCTGAGCACCAATGCTACCGACGCCAGGAAGGGATCGAAGGGATAGTTGTGTGGATCCTTCCGGTTCCGCTACGGAGGAGCGAATGCATACCGAGTATGGCCGGGTCCTGTTTGGCGTCCAACAACGATCCCATAGCTGTGTTCGATTTGGTGAATTTTCACTTCAATTTGATTGATGAAATTTTTTCAAATAAACCTGCTATTGTACCATACTTATTTCTAAAAGACCACGAATCAATTCAAGGATTTTAATGCGGCCTGGGAAAAATTTTCACTGAAAATTCCGCATCACAAAACTGCTCACTGGGTTCCCGTCGACGACGACGGGTTTGCGAGAGGAAAATAAGCATCGGGAATGTGCTCCCGGATATATTGATTTGGTGAGTACGTTCCAGTTGAAGATTGCTCTTAGGGGTTGTTCATTAACTACGTAGACAGGATTTTAGGATTCTTGACCCCCCCCCCCCCCCTGCGTAGACAATTGTCCATGCAATTTTTTTTTTTAAATTTGTGTGGGCCGTGCATAATTGCCAACGCGACGCGACCAATTCAAGAGAATCAAATTATTTTTTATTAACGTCTCTTAAGAGTAGAGTTCAATGAAGGCATAAGCGCTTTTTCGTAGCTTTTTTGTCTCCAGGTTTAAAAGATCATCGGTAGTAGAGGCTTATTCTTGTGTGAAGGGCACCACCGTGGAGTTTGAGTTTGAATAAATCCCAGGTCCTATTATATTATTATTATATATTCAATGACAATAATTTAAAACAGGATCAAAACACAACTGGAAGAAGCAACGTAACATTGTTTGATATTCTCTAATGTATGTTCAACGTTTATATGACAGAGCAATTACCCATTTTATTTTTCCATTCCCGGAGAGAAAATTACATTACTTGTTGATATATTTAATTGTATACTTGTAAATACTCATTTAATCAGATTCGGAATATGAGTGATGGGGGAGCTTATTGTGTTCGCGAGTCTTCCGTTTAGGCTGGATTTACTGATTTAAATCTTAAAGTTTATTGTTAGCTCTTCGATGATGAAAATTTTTTAGAATAATATTATTCTCAGCCTTCGTTCAGGAAAATACAAAAACATTGTAATGCATGATAACAATTGCATGAAAACTGTTAACTGTCCAAATAACCTCGATTTTTTTCTGGCTATTGATTCATTATTAAAGTGAAATTATAAACAGCTTTCGGGGACGCCGTTTTATTTGCATATAGCTTTGCTGCGTATGCAACCACTCGACGAACACTTGAAGAAATATTATTATTTAAAAAAAAAATTCAGCTCTTCAATGATGAAACATCTTTTGAGTTCGTTGATGACGGAACATCATTGAATTTATAACGTAATGATTAGTTTTTCTCAGCCTTCACTCAAGTTAGATCCATTGTTTTAAATAAGATAAGTTTATTTTCAGATCGTTGAATATTTGAATATATGACATCATTAGATTTACATAATAATAATACACTTTTTTCAGTTTTCATTCATGCGAGATGTATGGATTTTAATTATTTAAGCTTGCTTTCAGCTCTTCGATGATGAAACACCTCTAGGATTATATTATAATATTTCATTTATATTATTGAATTTTTCAGCTTAGAGATGAACTAGCCTACAGAAGTTAAAGTAAAGTTAATGTAAAGTTAAAGTTAAGTTAAAGTTAAGTTAAAGTTAAGTTAAAGTTAAGTTAAAGTTAAGTTAAAGCTAAGTTAAAGTTAAGTTAAAGTTAAGTTAAAGTTAAGTTAAAGTTAAGTTAAAGTTAAGTTAAAGTTAAGTTAAAGTTAAGTTAAAGTTAAGTTAAAGTTAAGTTAAAGTTAAGTTAAAGTTAAGTTAAAGTTAAGTTAAAGTTAAGTTAAAGTTAAGTTAAAGTTAAGTTAAAGTTAAGTTAAAGTTAAGTTAAAGTTAAGTTAAAGTTAAGTTAAAGTTAAGTTAAAGTTAAGTTAAAGTTAAGTTAAAGTTAAGTTAAAGTTAAGTTAAAGTTAAGTTAAAGTTAAGTTAAAGTTAAGTTAAAGTTAAGTTAAAGTTAAGTTAAAGTTAAGTTAAAGTTAAGTTAAAGTTAAGTTAAAGTTAAGTTAAAGTTAAGTTAAAGTTAAGTTAAAATTAAGTTAAAGTTATGTTAAAGTTAAGTTAAAGTTAAGTTAAAGTTAAGTTAAAGTTAAGTTAAAGTTAAGTTAATGTTAAGTTGAAGTTAAGTTGAAGTTATGTTAAAATAAAGTGAAAGTTCAATTAAATATCATTTTATATTCTGTTTATACTCACGAGTGCGTGTGTGTGCGAGTGTATGCGTGCGTTTTTGTGTTTGTGTATATATTATAAATCACTACAATCAGCATTAGTTTACCAAAAACGATCCCTGCTGCTGCAAACCTTTCCCCACATCCAACATCCCAGTGATTTCTCGTGGAAGCGCAGAGGATTTCTCGGTTTCCTTCACAGAGAGTATCACGTCAACACATTCCCTCTCATTCCCTATTGGACCTGCATTCAGACACGGCCGGCGCTGGTATTGCTAAATATTAGAACTTCAATTTTTACACATTGAGGATGAATGTTAGTCCCAAACATCATCTGTTGGTTCTCTGTGTAATTGCAGCTGATCTGGTAATAACAGAGTAGCAACCGTGGGCGGTCAATAATGCTAATGCTAATGCCTGGGATATTTGGAATTGAGATGCCCATTCTCGGATTGCCGATGTTAGGTGCGCTGGAAAATGTTAACACACAGTTGAAACAACTCCCATATTGTTGTTAATTGTTAAAATACCTTTAGAAGGTTGATGATTATAGCTCATATCAGGAAGTTCATCAAGTGTAGGCAAATCATCTACAGGTTTGTTGAAACTACCCTCCATTTTTTCTTGTTATGATGATCCAATTTTTTTTCAATAGAACGCGTTAAATAATTCTTTATTGACATCAAACGAACTCATACACACATATAAATAACTACTTTTACACGAGACGTAATCCATATTGGACGTAAATGATGAAACGTAAACAAACATTTCATGTAATATTAAATGTTCTCAAACCGACATATAAGCAACTGGACAAAGAGAACGTTTGATTGAATCGATTTTCACGTTTCATTCAACTGATTCTTATGTCAAATTTGCCGCTTACATGTGTCGGTCTCAGGGAACTGAAATTTACATGACTTTTTTTTTGTAATGTGTACATAATCTCGCAAAGAGGATTATCATTGAATCATAATTTTGCATCTTAAACTATTCCAATCAATTTGAAATTGCAGCTTATGCAACCTCAACTTGATTTGGATATTTATACGATTTTAAAAGAACATCCTTATACGATTTGTGGTTTGCTGGGTTAGTAGCACATTGTTCAGATATTGATAAAAATCTAACACCGTTTCTTCTTCTTCTTCCTCTTATTTTAAGCTTATTTCTTATAGCAGATTACAGTATTGCGTGCTCTCAAATTAGTGTTCTAGATGCACTTCCACAGTTATTAATTGAGAGCATTCGATGCCTGTTCCATTTTTGCATTAGTACAACTGTGTGGCAAGTACAATCATACTCTATGACCAGGGAAGTCGAAATATTTTCCAACCCGGAAAAATTCCTAGACCGGACCGGGACTCGAACCCAGCCACCTCCAGAGGTCTTGCTTTGTAGCTGCACCTTTAGCGACTGAGCTAAGGGAGGCCCCAATCTAACACCGCTTCTTGACTTCAATTCCGTCATATGAGTTTCATTGAATTCACTTCATTCGTTTTCAGGAAGATTGTAAATATTTATATTATGCGTTCTTATAGACAATATTTTACAGCTTTTGAACTAAACGATTCGTGCACGTTGAAATCATTGATATATTTGATGGTTCTGTTAGACTTTGATGGAAATGGGCGCTTATGCCGAAGTAGTTTCTACCCTATAATATTTTTTTAAATCAGAGAGGCGACAAAACAATGAATTAAAAACACTTAGTTTAGCAATAATTTGAACATGTTGATAGTTTAAAAGTTTAAACTATATTTTAGTAAACTACATGTTCGAGATTGTGAACAATTCCTCGATATGATAAGTAAATATGCTACATTTTCTCATTTCATTTATTACACTTATCCGTCGAGTGTAGGGACTGTTCATTTTAAAAATAAGTTCATCAATTTTAAGGCGTATAAACCAATTGCTTTTGCTCAAGACTTGACAAAATACCTAAATAATTCATCATTAAATTTGGTAAACCTTTGAATTTCAAAAACATTTGTTGTTTACATTGCGATGATTTCTATCAAATTCTTTTGTTGTTTTAGCAATTCCAAATCCGAAATTTTGGTTTGGTTGGTTGAAAATTGTACATCTATAATTTTGAGTTATTAATTTTTTCTTATTTGTATATTGTAAAAGAATACTTACGATCCATACTTGCCAAAGACAGTACATGTATCGATGCTGAGATAGAAAAGTTACAATCAAAAAAATGATGTTTTATTTGTAAAATGAACAGTCCTTATGATTCAACGTGTGGTGCACAATTTTTTTTAAATCGACTTTTTGACTAAAATTCATTAGCTTTAGTTAGATAGAGTGATTTTTTTTTGCGAGGCCCGCAATGGACAATCGCAGAGTGAAAACTCGTGTATGAAAAAGTGTCGAATTCAAATCTGGAATGTAGTGGACATTTGTGACAGTAAGAGTTGAGATTGAGACTTACCCCGCTTTCCGAACCGCTCCGGTACAGTTGAACGACGCTGCGGCGGTGCCAGTGGTTTTCGCTTTGTACGGTGATGCCATCACGCTTTCCCCGTCGTCCTCATCTGACACGGCCGTCGTCAGGCTCATACGATCATCGTCGGAAATCTGTAACAAAGGAACGGAAATAGTGGAATCGGTTAAAATCATACGGCATACGGAACTGTTCTCCGAGGGTGGCATTAAATATTACGATCGGTACCGAAAATAATAGCTCCATTTTGGTGGGATCATACCTCAACATATATGTGAGGGAACAAGTAAAACAACCGGTTGAGGTGCCATCTGGCGGACGTTTGTGATTTTTTCCTCTCCAGCCGAGTGTTGGTGTTTTGCAATAAGGATCTGGAGAGAAGCTTTCGTATCGATAAGGGGATTTGTGTGTCAATGCATCTGGATGTCGTTCAATGTCATAAAATGTGTTTCACCGGAATGGAAGTGGGCACTATAGAAAATATGTAGGTGCCATCCATTCCCTCCAACAACGTCGTCGTGCATTCATTGATTTGTCACGATTCAGCAATAATCTTTTTTATGACAATATAAAACTGCACACTCGGTTGCATTCGATGCTAGAGCGTAGTACTGTATCCGGTTCTGTCATCTATTGCGGGATGAGTTTTTCTAGCGCGAGTGAAAAATCCACTCGGCTCTGGTCGCTGGAAGCACGATAAACCCTTTTAGTGCTTGAACAATGATTGGTGAACGCTTGGCGAAGCTTATACATTGTGTTTTAGGATTGCGAACGGTGGAAACTGGGTTGGTTGGATTAGAAGTGCTTTCTGTTGGCAATGGATTACAGATCGTGCAGATTTATGGATCGTGATAGTCAGCGATGTATACTAGCGGGAATAGTTTTGTGGTGTTCATAGGGCGTTCATACTAAACTCACCGATAGATGGCGTCAGTATGTGTATTGGAGGGGAAGTATGATATAAGATAGATGGATTTTTTTTTAAATAGATTTATCAGGGTTGTTAAAATTATCCATTTGAGTACCATTTTTGTATGAACGTTATGAAAAGGTGGCATTAATGTATTGGGAAGCTGATGTGCTTCAGACATGAACATTTGTTAGCTCAATTGGTAGGGATCAACGGTTGGGATATATAAAAGATTTCATCTATCTTGTTGTTTTCTACTGAATTTTGTGAGCAATGCCTTAATAGAACTGGATATTAAAAAAAAAAATGCACAAAGGGTAAGCAAGCACTGAACGTGCGAATATTTCTTTTTGTTAGGATGATTAATCCTTCGAATCACGCTGAAGATGGATTGATTATGGATCTTGTGTCTCGAATTAAAGAACTAAAGATAAAGACAAAAATATTCTGCTCAGCTTTCGATTGTACTGATGTTGACTTGTAAATAAAATTGGAAAATAAGATCTCCGATAAAATGTATTAACTGCATTGCTTTTGGTCATTAGATTTATTTCGAACGAGAAATTATCAAATGACACGACAATCATGTTGATGTGTTTCGTATATAGCGTCAGGTGTGCTCAGTAAGCTTATATCCAATGTTAGGATCAATTCATGATCTGGTGTGGTAATCTGATAATCATACTCTCTCTACTATATTTGTTTAGAATCTGTTGCAAGAAATCCACATGTATGCACATGTAGTTTCAAGTATAAGAGAGAAACGGAATGATTGGTTTTTAGTTGTTTGGCCAATTGAGTAACGCCTATCTTGTTTTCATTGGCAAACATCACCTAAGGGTAGAGTTCAAAGGAAGGTTGTTTAAAAATTGATCCGTTGATTCTAAAAAGTATAATTTAAAAATTTTTGGCGTAAAAATGCACGTTCAAACAAATAAGTTTAGAAAAAGGGTCCCGTAGACCGGGGGAAAATTGCATTATGGCTTATGGGTTGCATTTTTAGTTGTAACGTAGAAAATTTTCGGTGATGCATATCAAGACAAACCATAATAGCATTTCATCATGAAACTCCAATGATTGCTGTGACGAGTTTCTCATAACAAAAAAAGTAGATTTTACTGTATAAATTTCAATTTTATTTAACCGACGTTCAATAGCAGTCGGTATCAGAATTCAAACAATGGGTTGCAATGATTGCACAGTGTCTCAGTGGGAACTTACATTGCTGTGCCGAGAGATTGAATAGCGTCGCAAGTGGAAGGCAGAGATTGGCTACACAACGTTTTAGAACTGATGACGGAATGCCGTAAGGTTCGGCGGCGAACGAGAGCTTCAGTTTGCGTGTTGCGGTTATCACCATGTCTTCTGAAATACGCGGAATATCGAAACTAAACACATCACGTGGCATCCCAACAGGTAGCATCCAGCACTTGAGTCGGCGAAGCGGAGAAATCGTGGAACGCTTGCTTGAAATGACGAGCTAACAAGTCGCCTTTTTCTCTTTCGCTATTAGCCGAGTCATTCCCGAGAAACATGGAACAAGGCAACCCGGATTCCTTCCGTTTGGAGTTGACAAACGACCAAAAACTTTTCGGATTCGTGCGAAGGTTCGCTTCCGTGCGTCTCACGTGTCGATTATAATTTCGATAATTACGACTCGCACGCGTAGGCATGGGCTTAGCACGCGTAAATAGGCGTGGGTTAGACCATGGAGACTTTTACGGGGGTCGTCGTGCTGGGACACTGTGTAAAATAGCATCTTCCAGTGCAGCACTGAATATTAAAATCTTATGGTATTTAAATCAGTAGCTATAAGGTCTGTAATTTGGGGGATTCCCTTCTAAAACTCTCTATTTTTTAACTCTGTCACTTGGAGGTATCGCTTCCGGAATTACCATTTCCAGTAAAATACCATCCAAGCAACTTTGTGTCAAAAAGTTTCAGCAGCTTGATTGTCACTGAAATAAGTTACATAATCGTTGCCTTAACTGTTTTGCAACAAGTGTTCTGCTAGGGAAACTAGCCAAGGACTACAATCGCTAATGTAACCATTAAAATAGAATAGAAGGTAGGGTTAACTACCCCATTTCCGGCCTATTAAGCCCGCACTTAGTCTTTCCTAATCTAGCGTAGTTTAGCAACAAACGGAATAGTATCATTACTGATGGCTTCTAAATGTATTTACCTTTCCGTACGTACCGTAAGATTTCATAAAGAGAAACAAATTGTTGAGATATTGTTATAAGTCTAACACTGCTTCTTGACGCCAAACTCGGCCTACGGATTCTAAACTCGGTTTAACGCATTGACACGCCATTGAAACGCCAATGAATTCTCTTTGGCCTATCGGATGATGATAAAGATTGATTCGTTCGGAATCATTTGTTTTTTTAAGAATATTGGGTGCAAACATTCATATCACGCGTTCTTATTGACTTCGTTCGATCGCATTTGAACTAAAGCAAAGATATCAAATTAAAAAGATATCCCACTAATCAATTCCTCATACAAGGCATATAATTACTACCCGAATGTGATCGCAGCGCCATCTGTTGAGTGCACATTGAAACTGTTGGGAGTTCCCCGCCAACTTTACCACCTGGGCTCAATAACTGACAGGTGTCAGCATGGCAGATGTCAATGTGGACGTTGATGAACAGCCGAGGAAAGAGGACGATATCATCCTCGAAGTCATCATCATTATATTGCGATAGCTTTCTTACTTGTTTGTGGTTGTTCCGATTTTCAATCATTACCACTTTATACGCAACAGGGATACTTGAGAAAACCATCACACATCCAAGCGCGCATCATGATGTGCTTGTAATATGTTTTACTTTCGAGCGAAAGAGTTTCCAATATACCACCGGTATCAGTAAGATGCAAATCTCTAATAGTAAGTGTTGATTAGCGGAGCTGGTGCTCAAAAGAATCTTAATAAGCATAGAAGTAAACATGGGAAAAGCATTCACTCTCTCTAAAGAATTATTCCAACACCCCAGCCACTGGAAATGCAACGTATCGAAATCATTGCTGAAAGTAATAAAATATGCCGCCTTCTTTGGCCAACGCAGTATGCATTCTATTCAAAAATTACATTGGAATAATAATCATTACTTTCCTATTTTATAACGTAGGAAGTATTTGTCAACGTCGGTGATAGCAAACGCAAACGGAAGAAGCCGAAGCTGAATGATGACGATGAGTGATGACACCGCTTCGTGTTTTGATTTGCGCTGTACCGTCCGCTCAGTTGTGTGGGTTCGTACATGTATAGATGTTGGTGTGCGTGTTTTCTTCCAACGCTGCAGTTCAACGTTGTCTCGTCACAAACCGTTTGGCGCTGTTATCTGTCTCTATAAATTCCAAAGAGTGAAGGGGGTCTGACTAAAGTATCATACCAAAATCATAGTTAACCTATTAACGCCGAAATCATGGATTTTTTTTTATGTTTTCTGCTTGATAGGCCCAAAATGGGCGCTTAGGCCGAAGTAGTTCTCTACCCTACCCAATACATTCGTGAAAGTTTGACCTTCCTAGTTGGTATCCGGTAATTTGGCCACATGGCGTTTTGCCGAATACTTGGGAAGAATTCAGCGCGCCAAATAGTGAAACACTAAATGAATTTCAGCTTTTACCTCTCAGAATTCCAAGAAATTATTCGCTGGGGTGGGGCAATAAAATAAGTTCGTGCTGGAATTCTTTTGTTTTAGCTAACACCTAATTTTTAAAAATGGCGTGTTCATTTTTTTTTCAATAAATCATGGCATGAAAAGAGGCAGCTGTAGGAAACGGGAACTGCTTTTTCACAAAAAAAAAAACGCACTGAAAAAATTAACAAATGTTTCAGAGTTGGTTGGAAATGCTATCTAACATGAAACTTTAGTGTGATAATTTATTAGCTAGAGAATGGTCTTTAGGAGAGGGTAGGTAGATAGTTCCGTTAGAGTACGGCAGTATGAAAATTGAATAGAAGTTGAAAGTGAGCGAAGGGCCATTAATGCGACAGTACAAAGTCAAGCGCACACCTTTTGCCTAACCCGAACGATGTACGTGGAGATTTGAAGTATGTCTTCAAATCTACTGGCAAAAAGTGTGCGCCTGCCCTTGCTCATTACTATCTGCGGCTGTTGAACAAATGTTTGTCAAAGAATTAAAGAAAAAATAATTTTAAAAACTTCTATAACCAGTACATTTTAAAGACTTTTGAACTTATGTTATTTGAAAACTTATCATTTCTGATATTGGACAAAAAAGACACTTACAAATTGGCCAAACAAATCGTAGGTCATAAGCTTTTAGTAAACATTTTAACTTTATTTTTTGCACGCAATATTTATGTAATACCGGAGAGGAACCAGCTCCGGGTCGAAAATCTCCCAAAATGAAGAAATCAAATCCAATCCAATTTATGTTATTTGTGTATAGGAACACATTTTTGGAACTACCGTAAAACCGATTGAAGTTGATCGCTTCACCGTTCAATTTTCGTTTCTCAAAAATCAATTTTCGTGATATGCATATAAGATTATTTGTTTAATACTTCATTGAGTAGTTTAAAATAATACTTTTGAAATTTTTCCCCTAACAAACGATGCATATAAGGTATGTGCATCTTAGCGCGTACACAAACTAAATATAGAGCTTTTTGACGTTTAATCGGCGCACACTACTGCACCATTTATATCGAACGAGCGCGTTCAAGAGGGAAACAGATTAGTGGGGAAACAAACCGTCGATTCATCCATTCGTGCTAGATAGAGAAAGACGATTTAAAAAAGATCTATATCATCCAGGGAATCAAAAATATCTCCAAATGACAAAATAACAAGCGATCAACGAACCGAATAATAACGCTATGTCAGAAGTGGAAAACAATAATGATATAATCTTCACCGTTCTTTTTCATGACAAGCAGCTCGTGCGACCCAACTCATTCGGGGCGGTAGAAGGAAACGAGCAAATTGTTGGCAAGCTGCTTCACGAAGTAAAGCCGAAGATGATACACGTGTGTTAATGGGAATTTTTTTGTTATGTCTTTTCCCGATTCATATCAAGCTATGTCCTCATCTGTGTATATTGCAACAAAGCAGGCAAGCAATATATCATTATCCTTCTACCACTCGGATCGAGCTTTGTTACAGAGCAAGTTTGTCATGGTAGTCGTAGCAACCGTTTTGTCTGTATCGTTGGTTGCTTTATGTGTTTGGATTCGCTGATATCATCTGATAGAGCAAACTTTCTCCATCATACGTCAAAACAAAAACGATAAAGTTGAGTGCAAAGAACAAATGAGACTTGCTGAGTGACGGGTTCCGACAGAGTTTTGACCACACATCCACTTCCCTAAAATTTAGTAACCCGAAACATTGTTTAACTGCAATTTACAATATTTGGTAACCTGTTTCCTTGTTTGTAGCATTAATCCGGATGAAAGAAATTCTGGAAGGGCCTTTTTTGAGCTGGAACAACCAGAAACTGCCCAAACAATCGACCCATTGCGTTTTTACAAAAAATAATAATCAGAAAATGATACGATCCATATAGTTAAGATGATGAGTTAACAGAGATATTGACAGATGTTGGCGGTACACGGTCCATGAAAACAATTCTAAAATTTGTATGATTCTCTTTTTCTATGCTTATAACGCTTCTGTAGTGAGCATTTATCCGGCTCTCAATTTAAACCAATCATCTAAGATTACATATTATTAGTTTTAGACTTATGTTGTTTTTGTTATATTACATATTAAATTCTATCGTGCCATAACCTCCAGATTAACGGCGCCGGTGGTGTAGTGGTAAGCGTGATTACCTCTCACCCCAGCGGGCCTGGGTTCAATCCCAGTCGGCGCCGCCGGGATGTTCTGAGGCATAACATCTCTAATCACGCCTTCCTTCGGATGGGAAGTAAAGCCGTTGGTCCCCGGTTCATGAGTTGATGGGTCGATAGGTAGGGTCCAGGTGTGGGAGCTGCCTTCCTGGCACGTCGGTAGCATTGGTGCTCAGCACGGAAAACAAGATCGACGGAAAAAAACAAACCAAAGGAAAAAAAAAAAAAAAAAACCTCCAGATTGTTATATAATGTAATACAGGTAATTTTTCACAATTCTGAGTAAAATTAAACTCAGCTGTGAGTTGTTTTCGATAGCCTTGTTGATATTGAGCTGCAAACTGCTAAGCGCTCACTTTTCAGTGTAGTAGTCACCTTTCGTGTCACTACTGGCGCTAGTGTCGGGGAAATTGGGTCTTGGGGATAATACTCGGGATCAGGGCTGTCATCTGATCACTCACAGCACGCAATGTGCCGATTTTCTGAAATCCATAAAGTTAGAATCAAGCAAACACAAAGTTTGCTAGCCTTATACCCCGTTCCCATTACAACCTAGAATCACGTCTTGCAATGAGCACTCATACATAGGATTTCCAGTGAAAACTAGGTGTATGAGTGCTCATTGCAAGACAGCGTATATCACGTGATATACGCTGTAATGTGATTACTATATTAGTGTACAACAGCGGAGAAGAGAAGAAAGGCACACACCCAGAATACACGAAAACTCAATGTGCAATCATTGCTCCGACGGCTCCAACGCAAAGAGCGCCACTCAGTGTAGGGATGCAAATGGAAAACCCAACAAAAAGTCAAAATTCTTCTTCGTTATGTACTTCTTCATCTCCATCTCATGCACTCGTGGTAAGCAAAGTCTGCAAAGAACTCCAAGAAGACATTAGCTGTTTGTAGTATTTTAATCGCTTCCTGCGCCGCACGAAGTGTACCGCTCGTTGTGTGAATTGCTTTCGCAAAGATTAGTTGAAAAAAAAGTGTGCGAAGCAAATGAAAGAACCACACACTCTTTGACGTGTGTTGTGCGATGCATGTACAAAGTTGCTTTGCAAACGCTCTGAGACGCTTTCCAGCCCGGTTCGGGATAATAGAAGAGTGGACCATATTGTTAATTTATAATATTTCATAAAAATTCGATTATGTAGTGCATTTTTAATCTAATTTTAATTCTAAAAATTATGAAATTTTAAAACTAAATTCGTACATTAGAAAAGCATTTGCTAGTACAGGATTGAGAGGTTTCTGATTATGTGTTATCACCGTTTTACGGTAACGCGAATGGTTCCAGCATAAAAATACAATAAATAATACGGTAGGTAAGCCAGTTTTGGCCCTATCTACTAAGCATATTTAGTTTTCATAATTTTGAAATAGAAGCCCCAATGGTGTGAAGTATGTTATAACATTGAATTGAAGTAAGGATCATTTGAAATATTACAACTTTGTGAATTCCATTAAATTAGAATCACAATAATCTTAACAATTGTTTTAAAGCTACTAACTCCAGCGCCAGTTTTGACATCTGTTGTTCCCGCAGTGATTATTTTAACGGAGTATTTCTGCCACTGCTAAAAGATGCAATAAGATCACGCTGGTTATGCAACAAATTCAGCATTTAACTCATAATAGGATTGTTAAAAAATGAGCGTCGGTGATGATCATTTCACTGGGCTTCTTTAGTGAAATGATCATCAACGACGCTCATTTTTTTACAATACTCGGATACTGAACAACATTTCGCTTAAAGTACCAGGGATATTTTTGACTGACTGAATATTTTCGTTTGATTTTTGTTAAACACTTTATTCAATCGAATTCATTTCTAGTCAAGGACTTAATCGATGTTATTAGAATGGTACAACATATATCGATATATCTTTAAAAAATGTCCTCAAAATAAACAAATCACTCAATATGATCATTAGATTAATTATAAACAATGGTATTCCTCAGTGTATCATCAGGTCATCAGAATCTCTCCAGGTATTCTTCCGTCAATCCCAAGGCTGCCAGCATCTGTGGAGAGTGGAGGGCTCCCTTTCTACATAAAACAAAAATCACAAGTGTCCCTGCCATAGGAGGTCAACAAATTCCTCAGGAACTCAGCCGACCAAAAGCTACCCAGGAAGCCGAGGTTAACTAGTGTGGAGCCAGTAGTTGGATCTACGGACTGTAAATTAACATGGCGATAAAGAACAGGTGCACTAATGAGATCACAACTTGAACTGCAGCATTCCAAATACGGCACCAACCAAATACGGTACACAGACCGGCTCCGAGTAGGTGAGAGGTTTGGGGGATTTTAAACCCAATCATAAGTACTTTTTATCGGCTTCCAAATCCTTGCAGTATATGCTTACTGAAGCCATGTTCGTGGTCGGCACTACACCTACCAAAAAGCCAATTGCCATTTTCACGGATTCCGACAGTGTCTTGACCGCGTTTTTTCAGAAGTGGCGATACCTGAATCTAGCGAATTCTGGAGTTTATCACCAAAGGGACAGTATCTTTTACCTGGGATCCGGTTAGGCAGGTTATCGGTTTGTACACTGTACAGGTTCCTGCACAAGACTTAATGAACTGGATCACGGACGGCATCTGGAACAGCTGGAACATCGCATGGCTACCATCTAGGTCACGCTTCATCCGACGGATTAAAGAAGACACCAGAATATGAGAGGATACACCGGAGCAGAGATCTCAGATAATTCAATCCCGATTACGAGCTGGACACATGGAAATCTCTCGCAAGATGGATAGTGGTGGTCTATTTCGTTCAATGCGATGTGATTCATTATCTATGTAAAGATCTCCGGTACCACGGATCGCCCTCTGTGGGATCCTCGGAAGTATCAGGTAAGCTCTAATGTATGTACCAATAACAGCCGCTGCACTCTTCGGATTACTGCGGGAGAATGGACTCCTTAATGGTTTTCGGCCAAATGGCTAAGTGACCCGGAACCAAGTAATATAAAAAAGTTATTGATAATTAGGAGGTGACACACAAATAGCCCGCCGTGTGTCACCCAGTCCACGCTGCGCCACTAACATATCTTACTCTTTAAAACATTTTCATGATAATTTATAAAACTACCACATTTTATGTATCAAAGTGTCTTACTCAAAACAGAAATTCATGTCTCATTTAAATGCAAAAGGCAACCAAATTGCCTAACCACCCATTGCCAAACCACATGCACGAGGTACCTAGAGCAGAACGGCACCGAGGATACTGTATCAGGACGGTTTTGGCTTTGATGTTTAAATAATGAACGTCTATCTTTGTGTCTTTTGTATGTGTGTACATTCTTAAGCAATATCCCTCCATTTCTTTCGGGGCCCACCTCGGCGTCTAGTATGACTGGCGTACCTTAGGGAGCATCCCTTTAGTACGATACGCGAAATTCTGGAAAAATCATCACCCCCTTCCCCCTTTTGTCACGTTTTTTCCTATACCTTATACATGGCTTACCACAGATTTCCCATTCCCCCTTAGAGCGTAACGTACGGATCGCCTCTTATGGCCTTTTTTGGTCGCCATGAACTCACAACCGTTTACCATTTCCTCGATTGTTGTTGTTGTTGTAGCTATGTTCACTCGCTGATATTGTTATTACCGTCAAGTTCCTTTGGCAATTGAAATAATCCTCTCACGGTGGAAAGGAATAAAAGGGAAATAGGTACAAAGATAAAAAAAAACATTCTAAAAACCAGCAACGTACTGGTTCGCTTTTCCCGACTAGCATTTTAACGATCGAATAAAAAAGTGTATTTCAATTACACCGTCCGGGAAAAGCTCATGTGAGGTGGTTCCTTATCGTGCCACGTATCTTGAACTGTGGGACAATTTGTAACGGTACGGTGAACTTTACTGATTACATCGTAAGCAGACAGAACGGAAAAGAAGAATTTGCATGTTTGTTGCAAACCTAAATTGGTGAACTTTAAAACTTCTGCGCTGGTTTTATTGGAAGAAAGTGGGAACGGAAGAATTTGGAACACAAATAAAAACCCTCAAGACATATCATCCAAATCAAATCTAAATTTCACGAAATGACCCAGTAGAACCTGACAACCACGAAACCGATTACGCAATTCAGACTCCCGTTGTAACTTTGTAGGTACGAATGAAAACCTGGGAACATTCGCTCTCACACCGTATGTTGACTTGCCCTTTTTAACGGTACACAAGCAACATAAGCACCAACGGTTAAGAGGAAAGAGCGCACAGAACAGGAAGCTGCGGCAGATGAGGGCGGCGTGGAGCAGCGGAATAGCATAGAAAACGAGAGGAAAAGGAAAAGCGGAAAAGCACTTTGCACTGCGCCGGGGAAAACAGGAAGAGATTGTCAAGTAACACAAATATTTGTAGCCTGAAAGCACAATGTTCGGCTCTAGCTGCTACTTTTAGTGCTAGCTACTACTCCCTTTCTATTGCCGAGTGGAATTGAATACGAGATGATGTTTGTACAGTTTTTTTGCTTCTATCCTGGGTGTAGTGTAGCAGGAGGTAGTGGCTTGCATCTCCAGTTTCATATCCCTCTCAGAACCACCCACCACCGAAATCTAAACCGTTCAGACTCCCTTTTACTATTGGAGCAAGCTGAGAGCGTGTAGAAATACAAAGTGCCTCCATGGAGGTAGTTAAAGTTAGTTTAAAAAGTCGTTATTTGTTTCATCCGACTCGATTGCTGTTCCATTCTGAAGCACAAGGGAAGAATAAATAATCGTCAACAAACTACATTTAGGTAGTGCACTCAGTCGTAAAATACGTGTAACGAGATGGTGACTGAATAAATAATAGTGAGCATCATCAAAAGATTGGAATTTGCTTGGTTCGTTCTTTGTGAAATCCATCCTCTTCGGGAATCCTTTGATACGCTTTCGATGGGATGGCGTCGAATGGGCACGTCTTGATGATTGTTTTTCCAAGTGTTAACGCAGTATAACCATTGATGGTGGCTCCAGGGCGTTCAACAATAAAGCCATGAAGTCTTATGGCACTTTCTAAGTGGCGTCACAACGGGTTTTCAGACAGTCTTTTAACTGTAACTGAAAAAAAATAATTACAAGCAAACTTTAAATATTATTTCAGATTTGGAAAGTGTGTGTTAAATTTTCTATAAGAACGGATCGAGAGTTTCGGTTGGTTGGTCAATTCGTTTACCATTTAATTAATACTAAAGAGAATTCCAAGGTAGTTCTGAGGAGAATCCCAAAATAATCCTGAAGATAATTCTAGGAGAGGAAAGGGATACTGTAAAGAAATAACATGGGAGTTCGGAGCATGATTTTACGGGAATTTTAGAAAAGGGGAATGGTTAGAAAAATTTAATGGGAACTACAAATTTTGGGTCCATTTTATGAAGAACTTCAAAAGAATTCTGAGAAGAACTCCAAGGGACTTTGAACAAGAATTCCAAGATAAATATGAGGATAATTCTAATCCAAATGAATTGCATGAAATGTAGCATGTAGGGGAAATGGCTTTAATGTTGGCCTATGGATCAAAGAGTGGGCTTATCGCTAAAAATCTGATATTTATCAATTTTATCAAGATGAATGCGTCATTGGGACGGTACTAATGGATATTTTCGGTCACTATTGAAAATTTAGTCGATTGCTGAATTTATGTATGGGCCCTAATTAGGGTCATATAGGCCGACATTACATCCATTTCCCCTATTAAGGAGAATTCCAAGGTAGTTTGAGTAGCATTCCAGGATTTTTTTGAAAACTACTAGATGGGCATGTTGAGGATAATTTCATAAGAATTCTAAGGAAATTCCAAACCAATTAAAAATAGAGCTCCTAATGCGTAGTCTAAAGAGTATTCTACACACTTAGAAATAACTACTTTTACGCTAGACGAAATCCATATTGGACGTAAGTCATGGAACGTAAACAAACATTTCATGTGAAATTAAGTGTTCTCAAACCGGAACATAAGCAACTGAACGAAGTCAACGTTTGATAGAAAGGATTTTCTCGTTTCTTTCAACTGATTCTTATGTCAAAAAGGCCGCTTACATGTTTCGGTCTCAGGGAAGTAAAATTTACATGTTTTTTTTTTTCGTAGTGTGTACCGTATGCGTGATAATGTATGCTCCATTAAACACTGCGAAAAAAAAATCTGAAAATTTTCGGAGTGGAAAAAATCAATTATTCAAAAGGGATCTGTTTGTAAGAACTTAAATCTATATCAAAATCATCGATAGAATTTTGATTTGTCACAATTACGGCCGCCACACGCTTCCGAAATGCTCGACAGGATCTGATAATATTTGTTTTTCCTCTGTTCGAGACATAACACCACTGCGACCAGTAATTTGGTCAATTGAAGTATATTTCGTGTCCTTAGTTTAGTGCATGTCGTATTACCCCACCACTATTGAGAAATGATGAAGTATTTGGTTTTGATACAGTTGTCATTCTTACCTTCATCACAAGGATTCGATTCTAATTGAAAGGTCCCGCTATTTGTACACTTCGGAGTGTGGGAAGCCCGCGCCCCTTTGTCAGTCAGAATTGGATTCCTTAGCAACAACATTAAGCAATGATCAGCATCAGAACCCTAGTCATAACCACTTCAAACTATGGAACAAAGAATAGAAGATCATCCTCGGTGGACAAAGCAGAGTCTTATCACTATCAACAAGGCATACAAAATAACAAGGACTAATATGTGTTCCTTTGATTACTGAAAAATCCTGTTCCCCTAGTTTGAAGTAGTAAAGACTAGGAATCGGTGGTAGATCTTCCGGTAATGTACCACGAAAATTTGATCGGGTCAATGTTTGTCTGAGAGTTTCTGAACTGGGGTGGGGTTTGCAAAGGCCTTGGCCTTCTCGGCGCGCCTCACTGAATAATCCAAGCGGTTGAGATCGGGGCTGGATGGCGGTCAGCATCTTTCGGTCAGTTGCTAAAACATCACATTCGGCTCCGGTCCATATTTCTCAGTAATCCACGGAAGGATATACTTACTAAGAATGCCGATATACACCTACGTATTCTCTTTTTCCTCTTCAGACTTGATATACTCATGTGTATCGATTTATGCTGCTCCAAAGGCCCAAAACGATATCTCACGACGCCTGAGTGGAGCAAGGATGAATCCTAGGATGCCAGTGAAGGACGCGACTGGTCAGTTGCTCACCGACCCCACTGATCAGCTGAAACGCTGGTTTGAACACTTCGAACAGCTTCTACAAGTTTCGTCGGTCAACCAGCCATCAACATCTCGGCATGAACCGCCAAGAGTGCGACGCATCACTCGCGTCAATTCTGAGGCGCCATCCCTACCGGAGATCGAAGCTGCTATCCGAACCATGAAATCCAACAAGGCTCCCGGGGTCGATCGCATATCAGCAGAGATGCTCAAAGCTGACCCCATGCTATCTGCACAAATGTTGCATCAACTATTCTGCAATATCTGGGACACCGCGACTTTTCCGGCTGACTGGATGCAGGGCGTCTTAGTGAAGGTCCCAAAGAAGGGGGACCCAAGTGTATGCGATAACTGGCGTGGCATTATGTTACTGTGTTGTGTTCTCAAAGTTCTATGCAAAGTTATCCTCAACCGGATACAGGAGAAGATCGACGCGACTCTCCGACGGCAGCAGGCGGGATTCCGTGCTGGAAGATCCTGTGTGGACCATATTGTCTCGCTCCGCATAATCTTGGAGCAGGTCAACGAATTCCAAGAGTCCCTTTACTTGGTTTTCATTGACTACGAAAAAGCTTTCGACCGACTCAACCACGAAAACCTGTGGGGCGCCCTAAGGCGCAAGGGAGTTCCGGATAAAATCGTCAACCTCATCGAAGCTCAGTATGAGGCTTTCACGTGCAGGGTGCTGCACAACGGAGCCCTATCTGACCCTATTCGGGTAGTCGCTGGAGTGAGGCAAGGATATATTCTATCACCGCTACTGTTCCTCATCGTAATCGACGAGATAATGGTTGGTGCGATCGACCGTGTGCCGAACCGTGGGTTGCTCTGGCAGCCTATTACAATGGAGCATCTAAACGACCTAGATTTGGCGGATGACGTTGCTTTAGTATCACAACGGCGTTCTGACATGCAGAGTAAGCTCGACGATCTCGCCGAACGCTCCTCAGCGGCAGGTCTCAACATCAACGTCAGCAAGACTAAATCGTTGGATATCAACACGGGAAATCCATCCAATTTTACGGTAGCTGGTCAGGAAGTGGAGAAGGTTGAAAGTTTCCAATATCTTGGCAGCCAGATAGCGTCGGACGGCGGAACCAAGAGTGACATAGGTGCACGGATCAAGAAGGCAAGGGCTGCTTTTGCGAGTTTACGAAACATCTGGAAGTCAAATCAGATTAGTCTCCGCACGAAGATCCGAATTTTCAACTCTAACGTGAAATCTGTACTGCTGTACGCTAGCGAAACATGGTGCGTATCAGCGGAGATCACACAGAAGCTGCAGGTGTTCATCAACCGATGCCTGCGGTATATAATTCGTGCTTGGTGGCCTCACAACTGGATTTCGAATGCCGAGCTCCATCGACGGTGTCACCAGAAGCCGATATCGACAGAAATTCGGGAACGTAAGTGGAGGTGGGTTGGCCACACTCTACGGAAGAGCGGAAATGAAATCTGCAAACAAGCGCTGGATTGGAATCCAGCCGGACATCGCAGCAGAGGCAGACCCAGGGGCTCATGGCGGCGAAGCCTAAACAAGGAGATTAAGCAAGTCGACCGGAATTTGACCTGGGCCCAGGTCAAGGCGAAAGCAAACAATCGCCCAGGATGGAGATCTTTCACGTTGGCCCTTTGCGCCAGGGATGGCGCTCAGGACACTTAAGTAAAGGCCCAAAACAGATATCTAATGATCAAACTAAATAAAGGGATCAGAAAGTCAGATGTTTGCCACCCCTGCTGCATACGCTAGCGGTTTAATTGTAGGAAAAATGCGCCGAAACCGTCGCCATAGGAATTCCACTACAGGTTCAGTGCGTTTTGTTTTCAATGAAACGTGGTGGTCACCCGAGTGTCAAATCTAGAGCTACTTGGTTTTATTTGAATTTAATAAAGGTTTTATTGCAGCAACAACAATTTCCAATGGTTTTATGAGGGTCATACACATACAATGGTTTTATGAGGGTCATAAGTAAGTCATATAAAATAATATAAGCTATCTACAAAACCCTAATAAATCTTATTATAAATCCAACTGATGCTAATGCTATTAAGATTTATGAAAGATTTTAAATTTTCATTATGGTGTCTGATAAATCCAGTTTGAATTGTTCTCATTAAACCCAACTTAATCAGTTTTACTTCACTCAACAATCAATTCCAATGTTGATTTGTAAGCAGCCGCAATAAAACTAGTTAGCTAAGAAACATCCATTTTAAAAAAGTGACAAGTACTCAATTCTTACTTGTCAAAAATGTAAACAACGGCAGCAGAGCCTGGGAGCGAAAGGGCAACTACGCCGAGTGCGTTGGTGCCAGTGCTCCGGTCTACTGGGCCGCCGTCATGGAATGCCCAGCTGCTGCAGTTCTCAGTCGGTCGTATTCACCGTATGCTCCGCAAGGGCAACTACGCCGAGCGCGTTGGAAAAATGGCCCTTTTCAGGGCCACAACATTATCAAGAAAGAGTTTAACGATTAATTTTCTAATGCCTTTCCGACACTTTTTTTATAACTTTCATCGTCCTCCTTATATTCATGTGATTTTGTGGTGGGATTTTTAGCTATATGAAATTCACATGGTTTTCATCCATTAGATACCTATGTGGTAAATTTTTTGAGTGTATGCTTCGGCAATCAAAATAAAGTTTGCACGATGGAAGTGCACATCGTAAATTTCGTTCATTTTAGTAATAATTAAATTGCCTCTCTCCCCCTACCCTCTGGCAGTACATGAAAAGCCTTTTTGTGAGGGGAATTTTTCAAAAGGATGCCGATTAAAATAATGGGTACCATTTTCTGAGGATGAGATGAGGACGATTCGTCATCCAAATGAAGCGTGTCACGATCATTCCCAAGGATTCGTGGTTAACGCGTCTTATTTCTCTGTTAATACCGGTTAAACTCAATAAAAGGATTGTGATCGACTGGTTCCTCTCAAAATATCTGTTTGGATTTCATCCGAAGTTTCGGTCGCATATATTGTGCCTTTTTGAAGGAATCTCTTGGACTCTATATGTTGGTAGAATGTTCTACTTTAGTATTTTGTGTTCACCTACTAACCAGGCTCGGGTTTATTGTTCTATGAGCCCACAGTATAGGCGTAATAATAATCTAGAAGTATCGCTTCAATACGATTAACCGGTTGGCTAAGCAAAGAAGACCGGAAGTTCCAACGGTAACGGTAAATGTTGATGTCACGTAGGTAGTTAATTCACTTCCAGAGGTACTAATACCTTATCAGGAATCACACCACACTTCAAATTGGACGCACACCACGATCATTTCTGAAATCTCAACCGTAATTTGCTAATGAATTTCATTCCGCTGCATCAATGTAGGCCATAAGTCCAGGGCCACCGCAGTTCTGCAAGGGAGGGGAAATGGATCTAAGATTGGGCCCATCGCTAAAAATCTGCTATTTACCTATCTTATCTATATGAACGCGTCGTTGGGACGGTACTGATGGATATTTTAGGGCGCTATTGAAAATTTAGTCGATTGATTGGATGGAATGATAACACTGCACTGGTTAATTTCTTGGAATTCAAGACACGCCTACACTAATCAACCATCATCGAACCTACTCGATGAGGATATCAATTAACTAGGGAGAGCATGACAGAAAGATTCAACCATGTTTTTAATGGATTCATTTTATCACTCCTTGCGCACCACGAAATAAACTGTTTTGAAAACGAAACTCTTTACCATCAAATTGGTCGTCCTGAAAAGGACGGATTTTGTTAAAGGGTGGGAACTTGGATCGAATTTAGGCCTTCTTTTCGGTCTTCTTGGGCAACAGGATGGCCTGGATGTTTGGCAGCACACCACCCTGAGCGATGGTCACTCCGGAAAGAAGTTTGTTCAGCTCTTCGTCGTTGCGGATGGCCAACTGCAGGTGACGTGGGATAATTCGGGTTTTCTTGTTGTCACGAGCGGCATTTCCTGCCAACTCGAGAACTTCAGCGGCCAGATACTCCATCACGGCAGCCAGGTAGACGGGAGCACCGGCTCCAACACGCTCGGCATAGTTGCCCTTTCGGAGTAGACGGTGAATACGACCGACTGGAAACTGCAATCCAGCGCGGCTCGAACGGGACTTTGCCTTTCCCTTGACTTTGCCTCATTTTCCACGTCCAGACATAATGCAACGAACGACACGAACAGTTCGATGCTGAAACTGTAATGATGACATTTCGACCGTCGAGGGTGGTTTTATACCTGCGTCGAGTAGCATATTATGAATACAAGGACGGTACAATAAAAACTGTGGGTAGCAAAATACTGAAAATGGGTCGGTTGTCTCTACGGGCATGAAACGAGACAGCGTTGCCAGTATTCCTGATTTATTTGATTTTCCAGATTTTCAATCGTCTTGCCAGATACTTACCCAGATATAATTCACTTATATGTTATTACGTTTATTTCAAGAATTTTTAATTATGTTCCGGATTTTCCCAGATTTTTTAAATATGTTGCTTTAGAGAATTTCCAGCCCAAAACGAAAACCGGTTGGACATGAGCGTTTCCGAATTCAGTCCAATAGAGGCGATGGGGGCAAGACGACCATACGGGGCGAGATGGGCCACCGTTCGTTTGGGCATTATACCTATTAACTCAATCTATTTTTTTTTTACAAACTTGTTGAAAATGCTTCTAATATGCATCTCCATGAAAACCGTATCAAAATTCAATTACATGTCCAAGATAATAATGGAAATGTAACATTAGCTCAAAATCTCTAGAATATTATAAGATATGCAGTCAAGAAAACAAGCATCGCATTCACTATATTACATTTTACTGATCCGCTGGTTCTACAGCGAGCAATACACGTAACTGTTGCTAAAAGAACTTATGTTTCTATTTCACTTGATTCCTGCATGTTATTTTCTAGTGAAAACCTGTCAAAACCTTAACTTTTACTAGGGTGCTCTAGAGTCGGTGTATAATGAGTCACGCCAAGAGAAAAACAGTTGAACTCGCATCACGGTTTTCGAAAGATTCCCTTTCTTTTCACTTTGCAACAGAGGACTTCTACATCAACTTCAAATGACTTCCAGCGAGAAAAAAAATATAGCGGCTTTAGTAAATCATTATATCAGTGATTTAGTCAAATTATCTTAACCAAAAATAGTAGAAATTCTCATAAGTGATCATTACCAAACGTATCCCATGACAATTTATTGCTCACTGCGTGTTTATGATCATTTCTTCGATTATATTTTATATTTTATTGCAATACCTTTCGTGGATCTTTCATAGCATCGTAATGATTGTGTACTTTGCGCGATAGGTAGCCGGTTTGACAGTTCAATAGGTAGACTTGGCTTCACTCTTGGCGTGACTCATTATACACCGACTCTAGGGTGCTCATATTGCCCCGTATGGTTGTTGATCGGAGCAAAAACTGAAATTTTTCAAACATAATCATTTATTCAGTCTATCATTCCAAAACCACAACCAAAACGGCCCTTTTCAGGGCCACCAATAATTCGACAAAGAGTTAGTTTTGAAGACAATTTCTATCCAGAATATCACAGTTACACTTAAATTTGGGGACTATACTGGGGTGTGGGAACGCTGGAAGGGGAGATGCTGTCTGTCTTCGAACTACCAACATCATTCCAAAGCTCCTCCAGGGCGACAGAGTAGAGCAAACCCAACAACATCAGCCCAACAAAACGGCCCTTTTCAGGGCCACCAAACTTTCGCAAAAGAGTTATTAAGCAATATTCCTAAAATATAATATACACAATTAAATACAACACATAACAGACGTTATCCTGTGTTGTATTTAATTGTGTATATTGTCAAAATGTGAGTCAAACGAGCATGTTTATCGTTTGCCTGAATGCTTCAGTTGACAAATATTGTGATCGGGGTGAAATATGTTTAAGCAGAAAATAAAAAATAAAAAAATATATTGTAGTAAAAAGAGTTTTTAATATTATTGGTCAACAGCATTGCGATGTCAAATCACGGAATGGTTTTGCCATTTTTTTTAGTAAAATACAATTGCGTGTGCTCGAAGCAGTACATTTTAACTAAATACCACCAAATAATTATCAATGTAACATAGACTGCACAAACGTATAGAATCAACTATGGAAAAATCCGACGGTAGTCCGCAAAACTCCAGCCATTTTTCGAAGTTCAGTTCTCGCTTTGTTAAACTCCGTTGCACTGCCACGACCACGATTAGGGTAAAACATGGCAATGCGCTTTATATTCCATAAATGTTATCTGAAATTTATGGAAACATAGTTGATCAGTTAATTGAGAATTCAAACAACGTAATAAAGTCACGCAGAAGCTGACACAGTTTGCTCCACGGCATGTGTTTGCAGCATTTGTAAACAAAACAAATCACGTTGCCAAATCGTCTGATAATATTTCCGCTTATCTCTGTATATAGAATTACTAGGGTTTACCATGTAATTTTACAAATAAGTACTCCTTAATTTTTAACATTTCGATGGAGACGCTTGGTGAGAGGTATAATTTTATACGCATTCCTAGTTGTTCAACGTGTATAGAAAAGTTTAAGTGTGCGCAATATGAACCACCATGAACAATAGAGTTTGCTGTTGGTTGCAACTATACGCCTGGTGAGCAGACTACACCAACAATATCCGACACAAGTATCACCCGTTGTATTTTGTTTCTAAACTACGACAGATGTTTTTTTGTTTTTGCTTTAACATTCCAATCCCATCGCCATTTATAAAGCACCACGTTGGGAGAAAGCAACGGGCTTGATGTGATGTTTGAGTTGGATACGTTCCTATATTTTTAAGTGGATGGGCGGTTCTGCTGCTGACCGCAACGCAGCACCGCATCCTTGTTCAAATGGGAAATCTCGTTAAAAATAAATCACGAACCGGTTCACTGCTAACTGGGTGCACACTGAACTGAATGAAACGTGGATCTCTCCAACAGCAACACACACACCCAGAGAGAGCAGAAAGGTGGGTCAGCCAGCCTCGTGTCAGATCGGCTCCCATTTCCCCGTTTGTTGTAGGATGCTACCCTATGCACTACTGTACGCTTCACGAAGCTTAAAACACAGGGCGAACCGGTCGAGGCATAAAAAAAGTGATCCCGGGACCCCAAGTGTCGGTAACACGGGGGAACATTGTGGTCAGAAATAACAAAGCAACATTCGGAAGTGAAGAGGAGAGGACCTTTGCTATTTCAGGTTGACCACGCTTGCCTTATAGCTAGAATGCACCCGCTCTGTTTCGCGTTTGTTTTCCTAAATTCTAACCCGATCAAATGAATAGATAATATTTCTTTGTGTGACGCACTCACAGCCACAATTCGACGGGATGGTGAGGTCAAGCAATAACACTGTTGTCGACCACACGGCGTGGATCGACAACTGCAGTATGAGGGAGGCGAGCTGAATCATTGTTTGAATTTCAGGCTCACTTCCGCCTATCCACTTACTGTCACTTCGTTTCGACTCTCATGTGACTTGTGGGATGCAGCGCTGTTCATGCGGACCGTTATCGTTGTTGAAGGAACTGTGGGCGAGGTGAGGCGGGGGGGGGGGCTGGTTGATTCTCTTTGTTTGTGCGACCACCCGAAAGTAGGGCACGTCAGGGAACTAAAATGTGGGAGCACTTCTCGTTGTGGCAAACATATCTTATTGAAGTGTTTTACAGTCGGAGCCAGTGAGCGTCTTCAGGACTCTTTTGACGTGCAAGGCTTCTCGGCGAAATGGAAGTGGAGAAGTTTCTTGATTAGCTGCTGCCGTTTGCTACCATCCATTGGAACACGGTCTGACAGAGCTTGCATATTTCATGGTTAGTTGAAGCTTCACGCGTTGGCTACCGGAAGTTAATAGAAGTTATAAGTGGTGCAATAATTGACTTGGAAGTTAGTGGAAATTTGTCGAGTTTACGATGGGAAACTAGCTCGTTTCCTGAATGTTTTATGAATGCCAAAGCGTGACCATAGCTTGAAATGATACTTTAATTTCTAGGTTGTGCCATTTGTTGCACTGGGAATCTGAACGCAATGAATTCGAGTGTACATTATGTAAATGGAAATGGTTTCAGATCTGATTAATTTTTCCTGACATAATTTAATGATTATACAAAGTAGTCGCTGTCAAAGTAGTATTCGAATTATTTACTAACAAGAAGAGGCCAATAATGGTTAATTTTCATAAAGATTTCTAAACTTTTGAAAATTTCTCTAGACTTTGGAAGTTTTTGAAGTTCTTTGGAATACCCTGAAATTTTCAGGACTTCTCTGAAGTTTTCAGTTTTTTAAAGTTCGATGCTCACGGAACTTGCTTTAAAATCATTAAACTTCCCTATACATCACTGAAGTTTCCTCAATTTTTCCTATTTTCATGGATCTTTCATGATTACCTTTCTGGAAATCTCGGAACTTCTTGAAGTAGTCATAACTTCATTGAAAAATATTTACAGTTTCCCTGACGTTAATAGAATTGCTCTGAGGTTCTTTGATGTTCCCTGGTGTTCTCGGAACTTGTCTGTAGTCCTTGAGATTTTTCTGAAGCTTTGGAACTTTTCTTCTTGGAGTTCTCTGAACTTCTGTGAAATTTCTGGAATTTTTCGAATGTTTTCTACGTTTCTGTGAAGTTTTCCGGACTTCTTGAAGCTGGCTGGAAGCTTCTCAAGATTAATTTCTATTTTTCTGAAATAAATGGAATTGCAATGATTTTACCTGAAGTTACCGCAATACTTGAAACTGGCGTGAAGCTTACGAAACAGAGCTTAAAATGTTTCTGCATAATCCTGTTGATCATTGAATTTCCCTGCTGTTTTTTTTTTATTTTCTCGAAGTTCACGGAATTTTCCTAAACTCAACTGAAGTTATCGATAAAAAATTTAAAATTTCACTGGAGTTTTATGGACTTTCCTGTCAAACCCATTGGAACTGCCCTAAAGCTCTCTGAACTTTTTTAATGTTCTCTAGTGTTTTCTAAGTTTCCAATCAAACAATTTAGCAGGTTAGAAAAAAAAAAAACCAGGCCTAGGATACGATTTCCAGTTCCTCAGCGAGCTCACTAACACCGAGCATCTCATTGTATCTAGTTCTACGTCCCTGTCATATGCCACTGACAAGCCGTTCCGAAGACAAATAGAACCTCCATGGGGCCCTAGACATCCCATCATTCGTCCCATCGTTGAGTCGCAGCGCTGAACCTTACTGATGGCCACGAAAAGGCTTGCCAATGCACATCAAAAATCGACTACATCCGAACATCTTTTATCTCCAGTCCTATTTGGCCTTCAGCATCAACTCATGTCAAGCTGCCTTAAGGTTCAATTGATTCCTTTTAAATCATTTTTACCTTTTCAAACCAGTAACCTTGGTAGATAACCTTTTCGTGGTGTCTTGGTATAAGATCTACCACTGGCTAGCCCTGATAACCTCAAACTAGTGGAACACGATTTTTCAGTAATTAAAGGAACATATTTTAGTCCTTGTTAATTTGTATGCCGTTTAATATTAACATGACTCGGGTTGTGACTATCCTCGTTATGAATTGTCATATTTTGTCATTCCTTTGTTCTTCTTCTTTTCCTTTCCCTCTTCTATTTTCAGAAAGCAAGTGATGGCGCTATAACCATAAGCCATAAAAGGCTAGGAAAAGAGTTAGTGCTCAAGTCACAACCGTCAGAGGAAAATGGATCATCACTTAACCTTTCTAGTCTAGATGCTTCCAACGGCCAACCAATCATAATTACCAAAAACGGAACGCACAGTACGAGATGTTCACGTTTCATCCATTTTTTTGGATTCTGAAGCATCGTGCATTTCTTCGATTTAAACATGCCCGTTGTTTTCTGAATCATCTTGCCCCTTAAATGCTGCACAGTAGACCTGGCCATTTTGGTGTGTCGCATTTTCATTGTAAAATTTTCTGATCTTTTGGAAAACAATAGCTTCGGAACTGGACAACCACGAAATACATTTAAAAATGGCCAAAAACTATCAACATTTTAAAAATATCTACTTTCAAACCGCTAGATCTCGAAAACGGTGTGACTTAGCAAAATTTTATCCAAGTACTTTTTTTATTGTAAATTTGGTGTACTTCCATTATATAAAGTAATTGGACCAAGTTTTGGATATTATTCCAAAAACTATTTTTTTTTAAATCAGAACTTTTTTGTCCATCATTTATCTATCTTGACCTATAGTGCAATAGATGGCATTTTTTGTCCCCTAAAACATATCAACAAATAAAAAAAAATATAAAAACTTCTTTTTTGAGAAAAATTGTTTTTAAGATTTTGTTTGAAATAAAAAAAAAAAAAGTTGGGTAATTTTTTTACAGTGCATATTTTTTTTTCAAATAGTCTCATCTATTATCTGCAATATTGCCAAAAACACCAAACCGATCGGATAAACAGTTTTCGAGTAAAAATTTTCTGAAGGTAAGCTTGATATTTTTCTATATGCCCTTTTCAAAAATAAGGCGCGATTCAAAATGGCGATATGAAGATGCAAAATGGCATTGTCGGTCATAAGGAACGTTTCCGCAAATTTTCAATCAAATAAACAAAAATACGAAAATGAACGGATTTGCGAATTCGTAGGGAATAAATGTCAAATAGACAAGAAAGATTATGGAGGTATATCCATCATTTTCCAGGATGCATTCAAAAACTGGCTGTGTTGGTGTTAGATTAGATTAGAAACAATTTATCAGGTTAAAAGCTGATGAAGTCTATTTTTATCTCCACAAGACAGATCTGCAGTTAAAATTGTTTATCGGGTTCTAAGATCTTCCCTGAAGTTTTTGGTGCTTCCCTGAAGTTCCTCAAATTATCAAGAAGTTCCTGGAATTTCTTAAATGATTAGGTAACTTTTCTGATGTCTGATGAAACTTTCATTCATAATTCATTGAGACTTTTTTTTTCCTTGGTTTGTTTTCCATCGATCTTGTTTTCCGTGCTGAGCACCAATGCTACCGACGCCAGGGAGGCAGCTCCCACACCTGAACCCTACCTATCGACCCATCAACTCATGAACCGGGGACCAACGGCTTTACTTCCCATCCGAAGGAAGGCGTGATCAGAGATGTTATGCCTCAGAACATCCCGACTGGGATTGAACCCAGGTCTGCTGGAGTGAGAGGTAATCACGCTTACCACTACACCACCGGCACCGCTATCATTGAGACTTCTTTATTTATTTATTTATTTCTACTTGTCAACAGATAAAATAGTTACCCTAATGACAATTTTCTATATCTAAACATCAAAACTGCTTCAAACACAAAATTAACGCAAACATCTCTTAAAGCTACGCTTATTTTTCTCGCGGGACACATTAAAATCGAACACATAATAACAACTATTGAAAACGCGGCACATACTCAACATTGGTTCGTGTACGCCATAGTTGGTCCTCGAACGCCGGTTGTTGAAGAACGCATGCATCCGGAGGTCCCGTCGTTGAGTGTTGATGTCAAGAAGACTGAGAAGTGTGGAGCAGTCGACGGTCCCTTGCAGAAGATCCGCAACGAAACAAGCCTTCGCCACATTACGCCTTCCTTCCAAGAGCTCCAGGTCGATGAGGTTACAGCGACTTTCATAGCTCGGCAAGTTACGCGGGTCGCGCCAACGAAGGTGTCGCAACGCAAAGCGAATAAATTTTTGCTGAACAGCTTCAATTCTATGGATGGCATTCTGATAGAATGGCGACCAAACAACGGTAGAGTATTCCAGTATAGGCCGAATCAGGGAACAGTATAAAGCCTTCAGGCAATACACGTCCTTGAAGCTTTTGGCGAAACGGAATAAAAATCCTAGCTGCGATGAAGCTTTAGATACAACATAAGCAATGTGATCCTTGAACGTTAATTTGCAATCGAGCATGACTCCCAAGTCCTTGACAGTCGATTCGCGTTTCAAGCTTATTCCTCTTAAGGTGTAATCGTGGAAATGCATCGCCCGTTTACGGCCAAAGGAGATGACCAAGCACTTGGACACATTTAAAGACATCCTGTTTATCCGGCACCAATCATCAAAGACTTCAAGTTCTTGGTGGAGGAAATAAGCGTCTTGAAGCCCTTTTATTACGTAGAAGAGCTTCATGTCGTCGGCGTACGAGAGTTTAAGGCATTTGAGGATCAAGTTCACGTCGTTCATATACAACAGGAAAAGCAATGGCCCCAGGTGGCTGCCTTGAGGAACACCAGATGTAACAATGAAGGGTGGAGAAGCGTAGTCACCGATCTTAACAGACATAGATCTGCCAGTCAGATAGGAGCGAAGCCAGGTAAGTAGACTCCCATGAACACCCATTTTGTCATATTTAGAGATGGTAATTTCATGGTTCACTCTATCGAAAGCTGCAGAGAGGTCGGTGTATATGGCGTCAACTTGATGGCCACGTTCAATCTCACGAATAATGAACGATGTAAAAACAGTTAAATTAGTCGTCGTCGAGCGCTTAGGAATAGTTTTTGAAATTTTCCTGAAATTAAATAAGAATAAGAAGTGCTCTGAAGTTTCTTGATCTTGCTCGTAGTTCTCGAAGCTTTTCTAATGATTAATACACTACATAAAATCTCTTCACTTCTTTGAAGTTGTTTGGACTTCCTGAAGAATTACAGAATTCTTGAAAGATTTTTTGTTTTTTTTTCTGTAATTAATGGGACCGGCTTGAAGTGCTCTTATCTTCGTAACAGTTCCTGCAGTTTTTCTGAAGTTCTCGAAACTGCCACAAAGTTACCGGAAGTTCCCATAAAATGTTTAATGTAAAATGTTAAATGTCCGCAAATTTCCAGAAATTCTTGGAACTGCTGTTCTTTGAGCTTTCTTGAAGTTCTCGAAATTCTATTGAAGTGCTTCTTTGAAGCTCTGAGGTAAATGGAAAATTCCACAAACATGTTTAAACATCATTTAAATTCTCTGGTATTCTATCAAGTTCCTGAACTATAACAAAAGTTATATGAACTTCTCTGTAGTTTTCTGGATTTCCCTGAAATACCCGGAACGTCTTAAAGGTTAGCGAAATTAAAAAAAAAAACAGTTTTTATAGTTGTTTACTCTTGGAGTAACCATGAGTAACCACCATGGCATGTCGTTTGATGTTGATGCCTTTTGAAGGCATCTTGAATATTCCTTTTAGTTTCAGAGTACATAATGCACATTTGTTTTAATTCGAAAGGCCTACAATAACAAAAAAAAAAACCTTCAAGCATAAGAATGGCAATTAGGTTTTGTGGCATATTAAATGAGCGAACGCTACGAAAACTTTGCAAAACGCTCAATGATTATTTGATAAGCCAGGTAAAAGTTACATGAGCGCTTATCAATCTCAGCTAAACAGTAAAATAACCTTGAAAATAACAGTTATATTGAAACGTCAAAGAATCTGATTGTCCCAAAAGCCAACATTAGCTGACTAAATTAGCTAATTTGATCGTATAGAGGTTGCATAAAAGTTGCTCCATATTGTACATCATTTGAATGCAGTTACAGATTGTATAATTAAAATTAGCAAAGGGAAGTCGGTAGCATTGGTACTCACTGCGGAAAACAAGATCGACGGAAAACAAATCAAGAAAAAAAGGTTTAAGCCGTAAATTTTCTAGAAAATTTCTAGTTATTGTAATAAATTTCATGAATTGTTAGAAAACCGCTGAGCAAGAGTATTCAAAACATCGCTGTCAGGAAAGCGTTCGGGAACTATTGACATCAGCAGATTGTAAGGTAGCAGAAAAAGTTTTTGTAATAATATGCCCTTGTAAACTTATGGATTCTAAAATTATATATAAGCAAAAATACACTTGACTGCGCCAATAGGATGACAATATCTAACACGACGACAACATCCAGAGCCAATCAGAAAAATAATTAAGTGCTGCCGATCTGAGCTTGTCAATTTTCCCCACCATTCCACTCCATATCTGCCAGATAAAGTCATCTTCTCTTTACGACAATCGGAACGCTCTGACCCGTGTCATCCCACCTCCGACCATGGAATCTCAATCCGTATTTTAATCGACATCCGCAATCAAAAATTGTCTCCCATGCACACGCATTTGCCGCATCCAGGAAAATCCAATCGAGCCCCGAATATCGCACTTTTCACTTTTCCAACCGACTAGAAATCGTATCTAATCCACCAACGCGCGCCCGAGCACAAATCCTACCGCATTCGCTTCTGATCCGCAATCAAAGGCTTTGTACCGTACCTCCGTCCCATTTGGCATCGAAATCCTTTTACAGCCACGATGCGAGCGCGCTCACAGCTGACAGATTTTCCCATTTTTTTCGAATTATTTTTATATTATTTGGAATGAAAATCAATTCCTTCCGGTATTTCCTTTTCCTCGCAAGCGAGCGATCGTGAAGGGCGCTCTTCACGGGAAACTCCCATATCGGCGTCGTATGCGCTCAGAGGCGAAATACGTTCCGACACATTGACATTCATATCGTCGTCATCGTCGCCTTCGTTGGTGCTTCGGATGAGCCCCCTCCCCCCTTCCAGTTCCCACTTCTGAAGCAAATTTGTGTACACAGTGGCACTACACGTTTCCGCGTTATTTGCCAAGACTTCGAGACATAATTTATCGCGACATATTCATTGAACGATGGTACACACGCTGGGAGCTAGATGCGTTCTTTTTTTCGACCGTTCCTCAGGACATCACTTGTCAGTTTTTTTTTTTCCAAACTCGGGATAATCCATATCGGGAATGAATGATTCCGGGAAAGTTTCCATTTTTGCCTCTGCAGGCGAGATTTTATCCTTCTTTCCCCCGCCCGGGAGGCAGCAGAATATTTATATCAAACTCATTCACTGGAAGAAATCCAGACCCTCCGGCGGGTGGCTGACCCTCCGACCGAATTGGTTGCTTCATGGGGCTGTTTGGAATTTAGGGAGCATAAATATTTGAAGCATGAATGGAGCTGAATTGAGATGCGGTTTTTGCGGTCGTCTCCCTGGGGTTTTAAGATTATTATTATTCATTTGTAGATTCAAAAATCGGGCTATTGATGGCTGCTCAGTGGCAAATGGGACGAGCAGGATGATGCGAAGGAAATTTGATGAGCAGCATAAAAACCGTCAACATTGGCTGCGAAGTTTTATGCGTGGGTTGTAAAAGTTTCGTGTTTTGCAGATTGGACAATCATTTTGCGAACTTTATGCAAACAGCCTCATTTTGTAACTCATTTAATGTTATCTTTATAATAAAAGAAAAAATCATAAAGTTCTATGTGTATTTTTGAATTTACTGGGTTAGTTAAGGAAAGAACGGAACTTATTGAAAATGAACAGCGGTGGGCACCAAATATCCCATACAATTGTACTACGGTATGGTTGATAGAGTTGATGTGGAATAATAATGATAAATGATAACTTTATTTGAAGGCACAACAAATTGAAAATTAAATCAAGTAATTAAACATTCAATATGAGCAGAATCTAGATAGCGTGAAACATGGCAGAGGTGATAGAAGAAAAGAGAGCATGACAGCATGAGCACAAAATCCCATTACTTCATGAGGGGAAATCCCGACACAGCTATTAGCACTGGGTAAAGAAGGGGAAATTAATAAGGGTATAAATACGGGCTAGCTGAGCTCGTTGAAGGATTTTTGTGACTATTGTTAAAGCAACGGATAAACAGCAGCAGCAGCAGGAACAGGAGCAGCAGAAACACCAGCAGCAGTGGAAGGAAGCAGATCAGCCAAGTCGTGTAGAAGTGAACGAGGCTGGAAACCTCGGTCCGGTCACGACAATCGGTATTTACTCTTATAATAAATTTTATTTTTTTGTTGGTTTTGGTGGCGAAAATTAAAACGTTTGGACGGATAATTTTCTTTCCAGGAGACGTCGGAAGAAATTTCAAAATAATGTTTGAATTAGCTTCTGAAGCAAGCCGAAAAAATTACCATTGAAAAAATAAAGAATCTCTTCTGGAGGAAGTTTGAAGAAAGTTCTATGTAAAGTTGGAAAAACATCCAAGGAACATGCAAGACAAATATTGAGAAAAATTTGGCGAAAATTTGAAGAAACTTTCGGAGAAAATCGGATGACACAACCAGAGGAAGCCAGAAAAGATTATGAAATCGTAAACAAATTCCAGTAGTAGCCATTTCCAGCGGAAGCCTGATGAAGCGCAGAAAATTTTTCCAATACAAGTCTGAAATGGTCTTATGAAGAAACTTCCGGAGGAAGACGAAAAACACTTCTGGGTGAATTTTATTTATACATTCGATAGAAGTTTAATTAAACTTCCTGGAATCGTTGGAAGAAACATCCTACCCAAGTAACATTGCAAGTTTTATCAAGGCTTTAAAGCATTCTTTAAGACCAAATCGTGGTGTTTAAGACTATTATAAAACCAAAATTGTTTCTTGGGAAAGGTAGATCGCAATAAACTTCTGGAGCAAGCCGGAAGTCAGGGCTTACGGAACAGTGGAAATAAACTTCAAGTTGGAAAAAAAAAATCCGGAAAAAAGAGATTTCGTGGAGATATTAGCACAACATTCCCTGAAGTTCCTTACGGGTTCTAAAGATCCAACAATTTTCTCGATACTCATAAAAAAGCTTTGAAGTTTTCATCCTCGAAGTAGTTGGAACTTCCCTGATTATAATGACTCTACCAGAAAATCTATACGCTTCTTTGGAGGTCTCTCAACTTTCTTGAAGATTTCAGAACTTCTGAAGTAATCTCAAAATTTTCTTGAAATTAATGGAACATCAACATTGAAGTTCACTGATTTTCCAGATTTTTTTTTAATTTTTAAAAGATCTCGATACTACTATTAAAAAACACAGATATTCCCTTCAAATGATCAATTTTGTACTGCTCATGTTGTTTCCAAAATCGTCATGAACCTCTCGGAACTTGGTTGAAGATTTCTGAAATACCATGAGTTTCTTAGCTCCTTTAAAGTTTCAGCAATTTTATAGATATTATTTGATCTGCTCTGATGTTCTCATAGCTTCCCTAAAGCTTTCTATATTCTCCTGATACAAATGGAACTGTCCCGAAAACTATTAAATTTCTTTGAAGTTCTATGGACTTGTTAAGTTTCCAAACTATTTCTGATGTTTCCTTAGGTTCATTGGAGTCCTCTGAACTTTCTTGAAATTCCCGGGTTCTCGTATTTCAACAGAATTAAATGAATCTGTTTTTAATTTATTTATTCTGAAGTATCAGGTCTTCTTAAAAACTCCTGCATTTTTCTTGAAGCTAATGGAACCGAAGTCCCGGGGAAGTTGAAAAACAACCAGAACCTTTCTAGCCAGCAGAAGGGAAGTCGAAATAACTTTCTGGTAGGAATCGGAAAATAACTTACGGGGTATGGTGGATGAAAATTTCAGGGGAATAATGGAAGAAACTTCAACGCGAATATTGAATAAACTTCAGGAAGATAAAAGATGAACATTTTGATGGAGCTATTTGTTCACCGATTCACAGGAATTACGGAAATGAGCCAACAGCTGTTGCTAGATTCTTGGTTCGCCAAAAAAGGTGAGAAGATCGAAAAAAATTTCGAAAAAGTATCAAGCATAAGACATTTTATACATGAATATGGTTTTGAACAGGCTCAAACAATTGGAGATATTCAAAATGATAAAGTCTCTCACAATAGTTTCCTCTGACAGTCCAGCGCAGGCGGGCAATAATCGTTTTGATTCTGTATAAAACCTCAAAAATCGGTATTCTGAGAAACCTTATATATATATCAGTATCCAGTTCAAACATCGTTATAAATACCGATAAATCGGTAAATCTGGCAACACTGGTGGGCAAGCGCTAACTACTAAATCATGCTTTTATATATAACGTTCTAAATTTCAGATTGAAACTGATTTTTGAACAGGAGTACCTTGGACACCAGGTTATTCAACAGTGGTAATGATGTTTCATTATCAGGGTTTGGATTTCAGCTAATTGACCTAATGTGTAATTTAGTGGTTAGTGGATTTGCGATTTAGGGTCATGTTTGACTCAAAGCCGAGATACAAAATACATTCTGGCAACCATGACTAATTTGTTTGAAAATATTTTAACCGATAACGCCGATAATACAGGAATTTAACTCACATGAGGTTAGTTACTCTTTCCCAGTGCGTTTAGGTAGCCCTCACCTTGAATTACTACAGAACTGCTGGAGCTTCATTGCAGTTTGCATATTTTATCTAAGGGAACTTTCAGGAAGGTTCAGCGACTTTCTAGGAAATTCTGCGAACTATATGGAACTGTAGTGAATTTTAGTAACTTTCAGAGAAGTTTATTGAACTTAAGGGAAGTTCTACAAACTTCAGGAAAACTCTTTAAACTTTAAAGATATGCTTCGATCTTCAGAGAAGTTCTATAAACTTTTGGAAAATTCTACCAACTTCAGGGACATTTTGTGAGCTTCAGAGAGTTCTGTGAATTATAGCAACATTATATGAATTTCAATGATACTCTGCAAAAAGTTCTTTAAAAGCCAGGAAATGTTTGTAAACTTTAGGATGGTATGTGAACCACAAAGAAAATTTAATAAAAATAGTGAAATACTGGGAACTTAAAGAAATATCTGAGAATTCCAGAAAATGCTAAACTCAGAGACGTCCTGTGAACTTCAAAGAAGTTCTAAGAACATCAGGAAAGGTTGAAGAATTTCATCGAAACTCAACGAAATCAAGGAAAAACATATGAACAGAGAGTTGAATTTGAATGAACTTCTATAAGCTGTCTCATTGGGTAGCTGGTGGAACAACTTACACTCCATGTCTAAGAAAACAGGTATGATAGAGAGAATTTGTTGTGATATAGCTTTCTCTTTTACGCTTCTCTTATGAAATGTGATCGACGACAACGCTTCAAATTGGGTGGTTGCTGCAAATGCGACTCAGCATACGCAATTAGGATTCGCTGGTCGCCATTGTAGGTGTTTGATAAACGTGTAGTTTTAGAAGGATGCAATTTTAATCATCAGCTAAAGGTTTTGGACAATATGGATGCTACTATCCTACTGACATTTTTTCTGACAACATTTTTGGATTCAGCGCACGATTTTACATGGGAAATGACCATCAGCGACAAAGTTCAAATATGCTGTAAACGAGTGTAATAATAGTAAATTTAGAGACTAAACCATTGTTATCAACTTTTTTTTATTTATTTAAACATGGCAAAGTTACGATATCTTACAGTACCGAAGAGGGAATCTTACTGTTCCAGTGAAACGTAGTATTTTGACAACTTTGATCTCCTTTTGAATCATTTTCTGCTGAATTTGTTTCGATCCTTAACAGTTTTGTATCGTCAATAGTCCATAAACGCCTTCATAAACGCCATCATAAACGCCTAAGTATACTTCAAAACACTTTTTCTAAAAAAACCCAAGATGAAATATTTTGAAACCTTCACAGATTTGATTGTTATGATCAATATTAGCTTCATGTGATGAAAAAACTGAGATACATGAAAGTTGCTCAAAAAGTGCCTTTAGACATAGCGTGCGGCAGTTCTTTCGGTCGATGCGTCGTCGTTTTTGGAAAGCAACCGTTTCGTGATGAGTGATTGAGTGCTGACCACGTTTTGCGTCCATTGCTGCAATGGAAGCGCTCTGCCCCCGATGGCGTAACTGCCATACAATGAAACCACTGGAAGCGACTCCAGCTCTGATGGACGAGGCTTTTTGGATAGCGGAAGATAAAGTGTTTATTGTGTTGTACCTTTTGACTTAATTTTTAAGATGTATTGCATAGTGACCAAGAATCCTCGGCTCCGTAAAGTTAATTCGTTTGAGCCTTATCAAATAAATTAAATTAATAAACAACCTCTTCAACTGCTCTCGTCAACACTCGTGCTCATTTCATCGTCTACTTTCAAAACGTCTACGGTTGGAGGACTAAAACGAATGCTCTGCTCCATTCGATTCACAGAAACGTGGCTTCGTAATGCTGAACTGTCAAGAAACTACACTATCTACCGCTGTGAACGGAATTCCCGTACCAGTGTACTACGACGTGGTGGTGGTGTCTTAGTTGCCGTGAAATCCGTGCTGAATTGTAAAGCCGTGCATCTGGTTGATTGCGAGAATCTCGAGCAATTTGCTGTGGAAGTTATACTAATCGCTTTTTCTGTGTTGCATCTACATTCGTCCCAGTTGTCAACTCGACACCTAAACCAAGCACGCCGACTCCGTACAACAGCTTCTTGAAATGGTAATAGTAATTTTTTTTTCAACGAATTCAGTATTTTTTATTAAAAACATAATGTTTATTCTTCAAAAAAACGTCAATGAATATTGGAGAAGGGGCACTGGCCAGCCGTACGACGCAACTTAGTTGCGATGCTCTTACAAGAGCGCTGGACGGCACTGAAATCATTCTCATTTTTTATTGAACACCCGTTACCTGCCGAACCTAGCTTGGGACTTCGATGAGGATGTCCAAGGATTCTTACTTCTCAATGCTTCATCTGAACAGGAAGTTGCTGTAGTTGAATCCTTACTGGACTTATCGACTGGACTTATGCAGATCAGCAATCTGGTCAACGCGAATGGTAAACTTCTCGACCTGGTGCTCGTCGGTGATTCAGATCCTATATAGCTATTTGAACCACCATCTTCCATTTTGAAAGTTCATCGCCAACATGAACCTTTTGATTTGAAAGAAAGTTGATATCCGTTCGAGCGACCATCTGTCATCGTATCCAGCAGCACGCAGTGAGTACAATTTCGCACGGTGTGATTTCGATGTTATTAATTTCAGGATCTTAGCGTTGGGTTGGGTGCGGTTACTTAGCTTACCTACCATCGATGCCGCCGTGTCCGAATTATATAACAACATTTATCAAGTAACCCATGATACTGTTCTGGAGCTTCTATGCATTTCGAACAACCGTGGTGGAGTCCGCAATTGCGTAATCTGCGTAGCCGTCTGGCAGAAGCCGAGTACAGCAGTTTGCATGAAGTTCGCTTTCGTGAATATATCGATAACCTTCAGAGTGGCTTCAAAGAAACCCCATTTTCGTTCTGGTCTTTCGTAAGTGCTCGCAAAACATCAGCTGGTATTCCGGCAGACGTAACCTACTGTAATCGAAGCTCCTCTACCGATGCCACTTCTGCAAACATCTTCGCTGATTTCTTCCGAAGTGTTTTCGAGCTCGATCAAACTCCTCCGCACCAGCAGTACATCAACCACCTACCGAACTACAACATTCGTCTGCAGCAGCTTAACTTCAGCCATGACGCTATTTTCAAAACCCATTGCTCGGTGAATGCATCGAAAGGTCCAGGTCCAGATCTTATACCACCGTCTTTCATCACCGTTGGTCATACCTGTTATGTCTATCTTCAATCGTGCACTCCTGGATGGCTGATTGCTGCATCAATTACATCGATTTTCAAGACAGGTAACATTCACAGCGTGGAAAACTACCGACCTATCTCAATCCTTAATTGTTTGGCCAACGTTCTCGAAAGTCTTATGCATGACAAGATGTATCCAGCTGTGCAATCTATAATCTCGGAGTTCCAGCATGGATTTATGAAAAAGCGCTCGACGATTTTCAACTTGATGTCCTACACCAACACTCTTATTGGTAGCATTAACTTCTCTAAGGTTTTCGACAAAGTCCCTTATGACCTCGCTATCGTAAAGCTGAGCTGCCTTGGTCTTCCGCCGTGGGTCGTTCGCTGGTTAAAATCATAATTATCCTCCAGGAAGGCCTTCGTTAAGGTTCATGATGCCAGATCCGATGTGTTTGATTTACCACCGGGAGTTCCACAAGGGAGCCATTTAGAATCTCTTATTTTCGTTTTATGTATTAACGACATGTGTGACCACTTAAGCTCCTGTAAGCTGTTATATGCTGATGATTGAAAGTCTACCGTGTGATAAAATCAATTCTAGATTGTTGTGCTCTACAAACTGACATCGAACGGTTGACATCGTGGTGTCAGATGAACGGAATGCAAGCAAATACTGCCAAATGCAAAGTCATTACCTTCACCCATTGTCACTCGCCGATCAGATTTGATTATTCAATTAATGAATTGCTGCTTGAACAAATCTTGCAAATCTGGGTTCCATATCATGCTGTGCATATATCGCGCATCGAAAGAATCCAGAAACGAACACAGATGTGCGCTTATTGGACTGCAAACACTATCGAGTCACCGAATCTTCATGCAGAGACTAATTATTTTTGACATGATTAGTAATCACATTGTCTGAAGGAGTAAACTAGTTTTTAGGAATATAATTAAGTCCCAATAATTCAGGCTCCAATGCTAAAGATCGTTATGATTATAAATAAATTCATATTCTCAAGACTTATTGTACGTTCAGACTACAGAGTTATAACATGTTATAGTGCTATCTTGATGGTGGTTTCTGTGTTGCAATTAATTGACAACCGTTATAACATGTTATTACCCTACAGTCTGGACAGCGTTTTAGTGTTCGATGACCTATAATAAAAAAAACCAGGTCATACCAAACAAAGTAAACTTTGAAATCTCTACGTTGCATTTCAAAAAAATAAATAATAATAAAGCAGAGAAGAGTATAAGACCCCGTCGGACCAAATTTGATGCATCAGATTCATAATTATCTTCAAGGCTCCTGATAAAAACTAATTTCAATCCTCCCGTGCAGCGCAACTTCACAAGGCTCACTTACAACCCTCCGAGCTACAATTTGCCAAGGCATTTCAAACAAGCAAGCCACGTAATCATTACCATGGGAAAGCTCGCATGAGAACCACACATTCAAGTGCAGCTCACACTCCTTGCCCCACATTACAACATCCATGGGTTGTGCAATATGCACCTTGCCGTGAACAAAACCCACCGGAAGTAGCTGAAAGTAAAGAGAGCAGCAGCAGCAGTGGAGAGCACGAGGGAAATTGTTACACGCAGCGACTGCATACGGATTTGGTTGCATAACACAGGCTCCGTGAAACTAGTACGCGCACTGCCTTAGCATAAAAGAACTTCCTACTGCTTTTGCCTCCCTGCCTCCGGTTTTAGCGGGGGCGGTTCCGCTATCTGCCTCTTGAGTCAAACAGTGTCAAGAGGCGGGGAGTAGCGAGCATATGCAGAAAATAATGCATACAATAAATATTATCTCTCATTTATTTACCCTCCCTGGTGGTGGTGAGCACATTTGAATATCATGCAAATGAGTGGAGGAGTGCCAAGCACAGCAATATATTATGTGGCGCGAACGGGCGGCGGCGATGACGACAACGATGTGTGCAATGTTCGCGCTCTCGGTGTTGCTATGCTGCAGCAGAACTACTTTTGCAGAGCTAAATTTTTCGCCACTGCTGCAGTAGCAGCATCATGTACCTACGTTACCTAGTGTGCAAACAAAAGATTACCTTTCCAAACTTGGGCTTGGTTTCCTGCTCCCCTTTTTCAGTAAGCATATATTTTATCGAGAGAGGTTTGTCCCTGCTACTGGATGCTGCCGTTTTGTTGATAATTATAACGAGGAGCTATGCTGTTGTTTTCCAGAGAATGGTGAGATTAGAACAAGCAGCTGATTTAATGAAATCTTGTAGAACGGGAGATTTCCAATATTCGAAAGCGTTCGACACTGCAGATACATATTGTGAACAGGTTCGAAGGGGATTCCCCAACGTTGTAGCTTGCAGCTAACATATGTCTTACCTCTTGCAGCTCCTAAGGATGAATGCCACGAGCTCTGGTTTTTCCAATACACGAAGCATAGCCTTCTTTGATCAAGTCGACATAGAGTGCACTTCGACTTGAGTTCCATGCACATATCTACCGAATTAATAAAACACCTAATTTCAGACTGTATACTGCACACATTCCATTTTGGTTATTTCCTCCTGCTCGGGAAATGGATTTTTTTTTAAAGATTGGATTGTGGACCGAATAATATCATACCTCTCATACTGGTTAAAAAGCATTTGCACAAGTGACCGTAAACATTTATTTTTCTTCCCCTTTTGTTCAGGTCATAATAACTACGACCACATTGATCTTTTGTTATATGACCGTAGCCTTTGTTTAGTGCATGTAGTATCTCATAAGTATGAAAAAGTAATGAGGTATCTGTTTAGGATATAGTTATCATGTATACTAGTTCTAATATTTGTTTTCCGTCGATCTTGTTTTCCGTACTGAGTACCAAAGCTACCGACGCGACGCCAGGGAGGCAGCTGCCAAACATGAACCCTACATATCGATCCATCAACTCATGGACTGGAGACCAACGGCTTCTGCCTTACTCCTCTTCGATCTTAGTCAGGACCATACCCTGCTTGAATATCGATTTGGAAATTCCTCTTCGATCCATCGAATTCTTATAGTAATCTGCATGGAAGTCGATTTGGAGAAACTGTCTTCTGTTGCCATGGTTTCTAAGCGCAAAAAAAGGGTAATCTCTTGATCCCCCTTCTGATGAAATTTATTTGAGCAATCACGCATGATGAGAATAATCCATCATTCAGGCAAAATTCCATTAAACATGTCCTAAAGATAATTCGGTGGAAATTTCAAGGAGAATGTCAAAGCACTTTGAGAAAATTTTTATAGGAATTTTGAGGAGATTTTTCATTGAATACTCAGGTTAGGTCCAAGGGAATTTTGAACGAATACTTTGGAAAAACTGAGGTGAATTCCAAGAGAAGTTACATGGAAATGACATGAATTTCAAGCTCTATCTCATTAGAAGTCCATGTCAGCTATGAAGTGAACTTCATGGAAATTCGGAGGAGAATTCTACGGATTATTAATTCTAAAGGCTATACCAATAATTCTGAATACTATTTCAAGCTAGGTTTAGGTGTACTGTGGATAACATTTGCAACTAATTGAGAATATAAATATAATTGTATAGTGAATTGAATAGCTTTCTGGAGGGCATTCAACACATTTTTTACTGGTTATGCACTGTAACTGCATTTTTTATGCATAACATTTCCTATAATAAACGCTCAAGAGTGTTTGATTTTGGTGGTTCAAAGTTTTCAAGATCCTGGAAACAGACATTGAAAATGCAGGATTTATATTGCTATTAAAGTTCTGGTACTTTAAAATTGTTTTTGCGATCTCATTCTTATAAGTATTTTTTTTATTATAGTCACTTTAACACTCTTGGGTCATTCGTGACTTGTCCGGGGTGAGATTTGAACTCGTGACTTTGGCGTGAGAGGTATGGATGTTAACATCTACGCCGGGGTCGCCCCTCTTATAAGTAAATTATAAGATCCTAGTCTATGAAAATTGTTTAATTTTAACAGAATTCTGTTAACAAAGTAACAGACATATATTTTAAGGTTGTAATTAAATTGCGAGTTATTTCCCGGTTAAGTGCCTGCATGCAGAATATTTAGAATTAACTTAAAACTAAGCCAGTTTAACAAAATTTAAATGCTAAGCTTGTACAAATTGTTAAGTTAATTTATGGAATGTGTATTTGATAGTTATGGAATGTGAATCTTCTTAATTTGCATTCCTGATGAAGTATATGTAAAAACTGATCCGCTTGAATTGGCCCATTCAAAAAACCATTTCATCGCAACTCAAACCTTCCCCATTAATCATGTCACCTTCCCTGCCTGCTTTCCACTTTCTGCAACATCTATTTTGTCACATCGATTACGAGTTATTTTCCGATAAGCTGATCCATCTACTTGAAGAAAGCAGAGCAGAAAAATACTTTGGAAAACGACACAATCTATGAAAAAAAAAACAACTCACAAATGTCAATAGATTTTCGCTTCGATCGTAGATGTTGAGGAAAAAACGAATGAAGCGAAAATAAGAATGTCAACGTCTTGTTCGCGTTTAAAGATTATTTTTATTCCGGTGGTCACCTTCCCTTCCACCGTTTTTCGTAGATTCGATTTCTGCTGCATCACGTGAACACTGCCAAGTTAGCTAGTTGAAAATATGCAGGATGAGACGAGAGAGCAAAAAAAAAAAAAAAATAGACGAACATGAAAAATCTGCTATATTCCCCCCACCTAAACGGAACCGATCCGGGAACCAGGTTGACTCCATTCCGCTCCGCGGAGCTTTCCTGACCTGAAATTGATTTATTTATTTTTTCCTTGCGGTAAGAAATAGAATTTTCGCATCGTTTTCCTTTGACGTCGTTCTCGTTTTTATTTTCCTTCCCATTTTTTTGGTTCGTTATAAAAACAAGGATCTTGTTGATTCTGGAAGGCGAATCAACCAACCAACCGTAGCAAGTGACAGGTTCTTTATTTAGTATGCAATATATTCGATACAACACGGGGCATCGGCAATAGGACATATTCGAGTGAATCCACTCACCGCACCAACCTACCTCGGGCCCTGATACTGACTGACTTACGGAATACTCTGCTAGTGCTGCTCCGTGACTCCCAATGTGGTGGGGGTTGAACAAAAACGACAACAGCAAAAATGCAAATTTCAAGTGGCCATTGTAGTGTGCATTCAAAGTGGGAAGCGAACGTAAACCGAGTCGATACAGATCACACAAGTGGCACACACGAGGACGCTGCCCGGGTGTGCGATGATAGCAAGCAGCTTGTAGAATCTAGTGCTTGATGTCGAGTGTTGGACGTATGGTGCCATGCGCTTGGGGAGGGGGATTGGCGGACTTTTGGCAAGTGGTATTCTTGAAGTATAACCTTTCTCACGGAGATCGTAAAAGTAGGGAAGGATGTGACCTCAAGGCGCGTGGTTAGAAGAATAATAGCGGAGGTGGGGATGAAAAGTTTCGAACATTACTCATGTCACCAGGAGTTTATCATTCCAATATTGACGCGAGAAATGATAAATCTGCTCTGTTCGGATGGAAAGTTTGTCATTGCTTGTTAGTCAACTTTGCCAATGATGATACACGTTGATTGAAGAGTGCAGAAAACGGTGAACAATAGGAACAATTTTATCTACAGGGGGAATGTTTCAAACATTAATTACCTACCTATGATAGCTATAACTAGTTATGCTTGTTTCAAATTGAACGCAGAGTTGGGTAAGTACCGTAATGCACCGAATGGCGGACGGTTGGTTAATCTGGACATTCATTTTTTACGTTTACCGTAAAGGTTCGAAATCAGGACACTTAGCCCATAAGTCTTGGCATTCTTCGTAGTTACATATTACATATTTTCATAAAAATTTACTGGGTAAGGATCGGACCATCAGGGTGCTTGATTGAAGCGATTTGGATGGTAAGAGTGGAATTGCCAACTCCCTGTTATTAACATTTCGTAAATTGAAGGTGGGCTCTTCTCCCCACTCATTAAGACATCCCCTCGTATGATGGATTATTCTGTATCGGGTTGGAACATTTTTATCGTTGAAAGGAGGTTCTTCTTGCTCCCGTGGATCACACGTAAGTGTCTCTGCTTACGGGTCCACCTTCCGTTTTTGGCCCTTCATACAATGGTAAATTGAATACAACCAGGTATCGTACTTGGTCAAGTAATACGAGGTGGATAATCCACTGTGTAATGGCTGTGGCCTGCAATCAGTCCAGTGGTGGTCCAGTGGTCCAGAATGCAGATTTAGGTTTGTACTGTATGTTTTGAGCCTGAAATTGAAACTTTAGACTAAAAGTCTCTTCTACAAAGTTGTTCCTTATAGTTAGGCCTTCATCTTTATAACAATGTTCTAGGGTGGTTCTTATTATCATTAAAATATAAAATATTACTTTTTTGTTTGAATAAATTAAGGTACACAGTCTTCAGCAAAGTTATAGCTGAGCAACTTTTTTATTTTTATTGACCGATTTAGAGCTATTTTCTTGAATTGAGTTAGGGTGTCTCTAAAAAAAAACAGTTGTTCTCAGCAAAGGTGTTTTCAAATAACTTTTAGATATTTAAAAGGCGCAAATGTTTGCTCCACAAAGCTTGTCTTATCAAAGCTTTCGCCCATCAAGAGCTATTGACGTTTTAATACTAAAAATATGCTCTTTTCGAATATTAATATCTCAGTTACGCCAATCTCGAGAGAAAATATTGGATTTTCAAAAAGAACGCAGTCAAAACAAAATCTGCTCTTACCGCTCTCACACACACATATGCACGAGCATCAAACTTAATTTTTCTGTTTATGTTTGCGGAAACCGATTCGCTGCAGCTGTTCCGACCGCAGCTACCAGAAATTTTGTTACGGCTTGGTCCCAAGCGGAACGTTCTTCCGCGGATGCATTATTTTTCATCATCTTCATCGGCTGCAGCAAATAAATTCTAAAAAGTTTTTTGAAAGGGTTTGAACAAAACATGGAATGTTTGCATCAAATATAACTTCTAAATTTTTTCACCTTTTCATGTGTACCGTTGGATTTGATAAAGAGTCAAACAATTTTGAGATATTATTAAAAATCTAGCACTGCTTCTTGATTCTAAATTCGTCCTGCGAGTTTCAATTCCGTCCTAACGCATTGAAACCCCATTAGTTTTTCATCGTCCTACGGACGATGGTAGAAAAGGTGGATTCGCTAGGAGCGCTTCTTTTGTTTTGAGAACAATGAGTGTAAATATTCATACAATGCGTAATGGGCATTAATGTTGTGGCTTATGAACTAACGGATCGGAACAAACGTATTATTGATTTGTGTACGGGGAAATTATTGATATTATTGATGATTTCTGCTCGATAGAACGGAAATGGGTGATTACGACGAAGTAGCGCTCTTCCCTACGCATCTTATTCGGAAGGGAGCAGTAAGTTATTGAAAGTGTCGGCAAGTCTATGAAATCCCACAACGGACTTTTTCGCATCACTACTGCCCCTTTTTCATGATCCATGTTTGCCAAGAAACTTGTTGTCTATTCGGGATGGATTATGCTGCTCTTCTGGATGAACTTCTCTTCTGACGTACCTATGATCATATCGTCGGAGGTACTATGAAATTCTACTAGGTAGTTCTCGGAATTTATCGCCAGTAGTTCTTTGCATTTTTCGTCGGAAGTTCTCTGTACTTCTCCTTGTAAATAAGTTCGCTGAATTTCTCATTGAAGATTCTGTGAAAATCTCCGAAAATTTAGTGAATTTCTCATCTGAATTTCTCTGAATTTTTCATCGGATGTTCTCAGAACTTCTCCTCGGAACATCTATGAACTTCTCCTCGGATGTTCTCTGAATTTCTCCTCGGAAGATTTGAACTTCTTCTCGGAAGATCTTGGATCTTCTCGACGAAAGCTGTCTGATCGTCTCCTCAGAAGTTATATGAACCTCTCCTAGACAGGTGTCTGGACTTCTCATCGAAAGTGCTCTGAACTACTCGTCGGAACCCGGATAGATATATCGAAGAATATCTTAGGCATACAAAATTATGATCTTGATATCAAAATATGATTTGCTTAAGCACGATATAAGAGGTAAAATATTGGGTTTTCCAAAAGGGATTTTCTAACTTTGACAGTTCATCGCGGCCATATTGTTGAAGCTATAAGTGTCAAATCTGCTGTAATTTATTCAGTGTGTCTTACCAAACTACCATGGAGAGTTATAGTGTCCAACAGCACGTGCAAATCGTAAAATTGTTTTATCAAAGTAAATGTTCTTTGCGAGCAACGTTCCGAGCGCTTCGCCCCTTTTACGGTCGCAATAATCGTCCTACTGAGAAGACTATTCGCAATGTGGTGAATAAATTCGAGGAAACTGGTTTGGTCAACGCTCAACCACCCGTACGTGAACGGAACGGCCGAGAATATCGTGAACGGAACGGCCGAGAATATCGCCGCTGTCGCTTAAGTGTGCAGGAGAACCCGCGGCAGTCGATTCCGCGCCGCGCACAAGAACTGGAACTCTCGCAGGCTTCAACTTGGCGAATTCTGCATCGAGACTTGGATCTGCACCCGTACCCATACCCAATTGACCCAGGAGCTCAAGCTTAACGATCACAGACAGCGCCGTGTGTTCGCTGATTAGGTTTTGGAGCATTTGGAAACACGACAATTCTGCTTGTTCACAAACCCGTTCATCCAAAAATAGGCCTCGTCACTGAAGAAGATTTTCGAGCAAAATCGGGGTCTGATTTTGTCCAAATATCTTCTTCAGCGACGAGGCCTATTTCTGGATGAATGTGTATGTGAACAAGCAGAATTGTCGAATTTTAGACAAGGCCAATCCACACGAGGTCCACCAAGTGGCAATGCATTCCCTGAAAGTCATTGTTTGGTGTGCATTTTGGACCGGAGGTGTCATCGGTCTGCACTTCTTCGAAAACGACGCTGGCGAGGCCATCACCGTCAACGAAGAACGCTACAGGTCGATGATTACCAACTTCTTCTGACGTAAAGTGGACTATATGGATGTGAACGATATGTGGTTCCAACAGGACGGTGCAACACAGCGCACGAAACAATCGATATTCTACATGAGCGATTTTCGGGCCGGTATCAACCGGCCACCAAGATCGTGTGATTCAACCCCGCTAGACTTTCTCTTGTGGGGTTATGTTAAGTCTCAGGTCTTTGTCAGTAAGCCGCAATCCACCGATGCCCTCAAAGCCAACATTACTCAAGCCATCAGCTAGATTAAGCCCGATTTGTACGCCAGAGTCATGAAAAATTGGATCTCTAGGATACACGCCACCAAGCGAAGCCGAGGCGGCAATTTGAAGGATGTCATATTCCATAAATAATGGTATTGATATGCCTTTCAATCGAAAAATGAATCTCGTCAATATCTCACACACAGTTTGTTTTATTCAACTTTTAAGATAGGAAACGCTTAATGGAAAACTCTTCATGAAGAAATATCATCTGAAATTTGTGCCTGGAATATCGCTCCAATAGCAAATTTAGCAATTGCGGTATCAGCTTAATAACAAAGTACTAAAGTTTAGATATTTGTTTGATATGCAAATATCAGCATTTGTTTTAAAAATGGTATTTGGCATGCTATGTTTTGATATTATTTCTTGATATTTTTCCTCTTATGTAATCAACATCTTAAGATATCAATAGCAAAACTTATACCCGGCAAGATCTCTGTACTTCTCGTCGGAAATTATGTTAACTTCTCTGTTGTCGGAACTACTCTTTAGAAGATCTCTGAACATATCGTCGGAAGATATCTAAACTATTCGTCGGAACTTCCAGGAAGTTCTGTGAACATCTTTTCGGAAGCTCTCTGAACTTCTCGTCGGAAAATCTTTGTCAGAAGTTCTGTGTACCTCTTGTTGGAAGTTCTCTAAACTTGTCGACGGCAGTTCGCTGAACTTCTGGTTGAATATGCAGAGAACTTTATGAAATTCTGCGAACGTCAGGGAAATTGAATGAAGTTCTAGAAACTTTTGGTCGGATATTCTGAGAAATTTTCTTCGGAAGTCCTCTGAACTTTGCGTCTGAAGTTCTGTGAACTTTTGTTGGAAGTTCAATGATCATCTCATCGAGAATTCCCTTAACTTGTCGTTGAGAGATATCTAAATTTCTTGACAGAAATATTCTGAATTTCTCGTTGGACCTTCAGGGATCTTTAATGAAGCTCTGTGGACTTCAGGGAAGTTCTGTGAAATTTTCTTCAATAGTTCTATGAACTTCTTATCGGTAGTTCTCTGCACTGCTCGTCATAAGTACAGTGAACTTCTTGTTGGAATGCTGGTGAACAGTGGTGGACAAAAGAGTGAACAAAGAAGTGAACGCCCGAGCTTTTTCACATTTATATCGCTGTGAATCAGCTGAAAAGTGTTCACGGAATTAATATCTGGAATTGTCGATATCACATTTGCGATTCGTTGAATTATGCTGACGATGAGAAACGTGATCCTGGATCAATCCGCAGTACAGCATCTTCGAAATAATCTTCTCACATGACGTTACAATATCCAGTTGGCTCAAAAATGTCTTGTTACATACTTCAACCAGCAACCTAAAACACATCAGCATGATCAAAGTTAATCACGCCTGCCAGACCGTCACTAATCACTCCAGAGTTCTATGTTTCCTATTATCATCATCGTCCTGGAATGCATTCTGTACGTTTTTCTTCAAATTGAACTGGCTTCGTTGAACAAGATAGAAGTAGGTTATTCGAAAATGGCTTCCAACGTCAACGGCAGAGTCTAAAGCAGCAATGAGCAGAATATCTACACCAACAATTTAAATAGGCGGACCAAACGTAAGAAATGGCTTTAAACGTCAAATTCTCGAGAATTAAAACACATCCACCCAATCTTACACCAGCATCTGAAAGAACAAAGTTCCTTTATTAAATGGCATTGTTAGTTTGCGTAGGTGTATTTTGATTCTTGAGAAATTAGCGTTTAAAGCCATTTTTTACGTTTGTTGATCTAGATATTCTGCTCATTGCTGCTTTAGGATCTGCGGTTGACGTTGGAAGCCATTTTCGAATAACCTACTTCTATATTGTTCAACGAAGCCAGCTCAATTTTAAAGCCATTCATTATGTTTGAAGGTTCTACCAATTTCAATTGTTGGTTTAGTACTCATCTTCTGCCTGCATAACTGAATACACTCAAATCTTGAGTTTCTTTACTATGCGAGAGGGATTGGCTGCTTAGATTTCTATGTTTTATCCTCTCTTGGTGCTTACCGAATAGGGTATTAAAATTAAATATAGATTCTCCTTCGACACCGAGGCCATCTGGTCCACTTCGAGAAGAATTCAACATGCCTGAAAGATCTCCAGAAGGTTCGGGTCCTATTCTACGTCGTGGTGAAATGGGAATGTTACAAGCCGGTCCACCATGATGTTATCCACTGCTCGAACTGATTTATGTTCGGGCATGGAACCAAAAATTGTCACATGGCCATTCGCTGCAACAAATGTGGCGAACATCACAGCTCCAATGCTTGCGAGATGATGGAGGTGGTTGCCCAAGCAGCAAACTTCCATCGAATAAGTTGCTGCAACTTGATTATGACTGGAATTGGTTGCACACAAATAACCACAATTGTTCAGTGACAACAAGTGTGCTGCTTCGGTGATCCCATACGAGCCGCAAGCAAGACCTTCCCGCAAGGTTGAAAATCCTCATTTCAGACGCTAACATGGGTTTAGCTCGTCACAATAGTCTTTAATCACATCAAATGCATTGAAAATTTTAGCCTTTAACCTCCAAAAATGCCTTGAAATTAGTAGAAATGATCTTAAAACATATTGCGAATATGGTCCAAACATGCTAAACCAATTTGCCAGCATGGCCTTACTTTATAGCTGTGCCTTCACCGACTGAGCAAAGGGATCCACGATATCCGTTAATCTGATTTCTGTTTCCGATAAGATGTGTAAGCAATACGTACTTAAAAGCAATCCAATAATTTCCAACCATTCTTCCATTTCTCCAAGAAATTAATTAATCAAATCCCAAGAATCCCTCTATACATAATCGAAGGTCTCATCCTTCCCCACGAATAATAATTGACTAGAATTGCTTTCTGCACCCATTCCACCACCACAGCCAAAGTATACGATCCTGGTTGCCATCCCTCTCGCAGCAGCCTATTGTTAGAATTTAATTTTATCCTGTTTGTTCAGAATTTAGTTCCCGCGTAACATGATTCGTCCATGTTAACTATGCATCGTACTGAGCTTGAGCGAGAGGAATCCATTTCTGGCTGGTGTCTAATTTCGTTCCGGTGAAAATAGCAGCTTTGTCCTCATTCAGTCTGCAACACCACCGGAACAGGCATGAGGCTCTGATTCCACTGCAATGCTGAAAGCCAAACGAGGACCGTAGCAGGAGAGCTTGTAAGGCGTTCACAATCTCGAATTTGCTCCACGGAGTACTAATTATGTATCGAGCAGAAAATGATTTAATTATACCCAAGAACCCTTCTGCTCAGGCCTCACCACTTCACGTAACTGAGGCTGTGTATTCCAGCCCGTCGGTTTCCTGCCTAGAACCGTGGGGCACGAGGATACTCTCCTCGGAACGAGCTGATTTTCACGCTAATATAATATTTCATGAATATTTATCCGCTTATGTCTGCCGAGACATTCTTAGCCTAGCAATTGGGTGTTGCTGTGCAGCCGGAGGGTACAACCCGGGGTCAGAAGATGAGCTGAGCTGAACCGGGGCACACCACAACCGAAGATGATGATGACGACCTGGAAAAATAACAAGAAGTGGAAATCATTCCAAGCGCTCTAAGGAGCGAAATCTTTGCTCAAGCACGCTAAGAATGCCTGGACGGAGCTTGGCGAGGAGGAAGGTCTTTAGGTGGATTGTTGTTGCTTTTTGGGTCATAAAAATTGCCATCCAAAGAGGCTACAATGGAAGGTGCTTACCGTGGCAGTTTCACGGAGAGGTTCGAAAACCGCAACCTGTCGTAATTTATGTAACGTAACGAAACAAACCTTCTTTTCAGTTGATGGTAAGTATATGCCTGGTATCTCACCTACCTGGGATCAATTTGTGGGTTGAAGGGAACGAATGGGTGCCAAGTTCGAGTTATAGTTTTTGACCTTGAAGAAATCTGAAATTTTCATCCTAACACGAGACCTGGGCTGAGTAATTAAATTTTACACCACCATCACCAAATGGATGTCTACGTGGAATAATCTATGGATTTGATTATTTGTTATTTAATTAAACCACATTTCAGACTTGAATATTTGTTCCCTGTTTTCTGTGTATGTGTTATATCTATTTTGAATAGGCGAGTTTTTTTTTTAAATGTGTCTTTGGCAAGTAGATTTTTTTATTCTGGAAGTTACTTCCGAAAACATTTGATATTAGTACCATAAACTTCCTTCTGATCCAATTCCGGAATGACACGGGTGACACAGTTTTGTATTGTTTTGAATTTTGCTGTTTTCCGGCTAATTACCGCTTATATTTTATGTTTATAGTATGGAATCATAAGATAAGAATGAATGGCAAATGCAAGTGTTTTCCATCTGTGCTTTTACAATAGGTCATTCGAAAGTGTACCTGTACATTTTCAGCCGTGCACACGATGATAAATGTCACAGCGGTTGATGGCTATGAAAAAATTTCAACATTTACCAGCACTGCTCCCTTCTGAATGTTCCTGCCTTTTTGCTTCCATAGAGAAGTTCTTGGAACATTCTCCCAGATATTCTTTTGATTTTTTACAGTTGACGATTAACATCTCGAAGGTTTCTGTTTGGAAGTTGTAAGAGCAGCATCATCAATAAGTTCTTCTGGGAGTATGTAAAACGACCTCACTTCAAGATTCCTGTAAATACTTATGCAAACATGCACAAGGCGAGTCACCCAAGCCTCGCATCGCTCTCGTATGGATATGCGTGTGCGTTTGCGTTTATTAACATCACTCCCGAACTTAATTCCAACTGTCAACATCAACATTACCGTCAACTTTAATATTACCATCATTGACGTCAACTTCAACTTTGCTATAATTTTCAATATTACCTTTAGATAACCATCCATTTTAATTATCCTATGGTTGTAGGACGGATGTCTCTCTCCTTCTCTTATTTGATAGTTTTCCATATTATGACTACCAAGTTACAAAGATATCCATCCTACAGTCATCGGTTAGTTCCATCGATCACCTCAATTCGTCAACTTCAACAACACACCCAACTTCACATTACTTTTAATCTTTACCATCGCAGCTTCATCATCCTAAATATCAATACATCAACTATAATTTGCCATCAACTTCAACACTGTAATTTATACAAAAAAATAATAAAATTATTGAAGCTATCAAAATTAATATTACTCTCAACTTCAAAATTATCATCAAATCCATCATTGACATCAATTTCATCATAAACTTCGCCATCAATAAGAATACAGGTCGGACTCGAATATCCGGAGCCTTGAAAAAAAAAATCACTCCGGATAAGCGAATCTCAGGACAGTTTAATAGATTATAAAAATTAATTGCACTGGATTTTGATGACCTTGGCCACTTCCCGGCTGGCCCCAGAAGTTTCCATAGTCCTCGAGGAAGTGGCCTTTTTCGGATTATATCGAATCTCAACCATGACCCTTGCAATACATGTTGAGTATGTTTGGTCTCCGTTGCCGGTTCCCAGCTGATTCCGGATGATTTAGAAGCCCCAGAGAAGTAGCCAATTTCAAATCTTACTCAAACGTTCCGTGTTCCGTTCCGTTAAAACTTCAACTAGTTTTGAACCATGACTATTGAGAGTGTTTTGGTCACCCTGGCCACTTTCCGATGGTTCCGAAGTCCCCAGGGAAGTAGCCAATTTCGGAACATATCCAATAGTTACGTGATTGGTTTCAAACTTTATGAATTCTGTAACTATGATCCTTGCAATACATTTTGAGTGTTTTAGTCGCCTTAGACAAATTACAGACAGGTTCCGAAGTCCCCGAGAAAGTGACTAATTCCTGAACTTCTCAGTCGGTCACATCCCAAGGGACATCGGAACCTTCCAGAATTAGCCTGGATGTTACCAAGGTCACCAAAACACTCAAAATGTATTGCAACGGCCAAGGTTTGAGATCTAATGAAGATTGATTCCGGTCATGGAACGATTGGATATGATTAGGAATGTTCCACTTCGCCGATGATTATGAAACCTTTTAGAACCAGCTGGAATGTGGCCATTTTTGAGGAACACTAGGAAAAAAAAATGGTTCGAAAGGAAAAAAAGACGAAGAGGCGCTCAGCGGAAAAAGTGGCTCGACCAGGTGGAAGGCGACCTGCAGTGTCTCCGGAGGCACCAGGGCTGGTGACATGCAGGCATTGATCTAATGGAATGGCGACCAGCGGGGGACCAGTGGGGGTTTCCTACGACCCTGTCACACCATGAAAATGACACCCCTTTCATTATCAGTTATACTAGCGTCACCTTTATAAACATTTTATTTATTTTTACTCTCCATATTATTTCACGTCTGAAATTTGCAATTAGAACTCGAGCAGTGGTGACACGAGTACTGGTTTTCAATGTTTTTTTCCTTACCCTTTGATATTTTTCGCAATGACCATAATGAAGACACACATAAACAAACTGGCAGCGGCAGAAATGTCATGACATTTCCAGCAACAGAATATTTTCGCACAAAGAAACAGATAAGAAAAGCGGCCATTTTGATTTATTTTGCGCATCTCTGATATGAAAAAAAAAAAAATCAGATTGACCCGCCCACGGTTGCTGCTCTGTTATTACCAGATCAGCTGCAATTACACAGAGAACCAACAGATGATGTTTGGGACTAACATTCATCCTTAAGTGCCCATTACATATGTCAATATATTGACAAACATCGTATTGTCAATTTTCCTTACAATATTATCAATATATAAATATTGAAAACATTAATGACAATACGCTAAAGCGTTCGTTACACAAGTCAATATATTGACAATAAATTGATATACTGACAATATTATTGAAAAGGTAATATTGATGTCGATGGATTGATGACGAGTATTACTGAAAACTGAGTTTCATTTCCTTTTTGTCAATATTCTTCCCCTACCCAAGAGGAGGGAGAACGTACGTCATTTAGACCGACTGAGTCATAAATCACATTCACGCATGCAGTGTTGCCATTTTGTTTAAATCTTCGTGTGTGATATAAAGTTGATTTAAAACTAAATTAAAATTATGCTTTTCCCGTCGCCAATCTATATGGATGTTCATTTACTACAAAATCATAAGCATAATCATGTATTTTTTTTACTTTAAAATAAAATAAATACTTTCTGCGTTTCACATTTAATTAATTTATGCATGTTTTTTTCCTTTAGGAATGTTTACCCAAACATCAGCATAATAGTTTATATTTGGGAAACAGCATACCATGAACGTGGGTTATTCAACACGAGTGGTAGTTCCGCACACTCGACAATTGATTTAATTCAATTCCGTTAATTTGTAAAAATACATGTGTCTGCATGTGTTATCATGTTGTCCTGTATATTTTCTGTGTCCTGTTAAAAAGTTATAACATTTGATATTGGCGTTGATGGAACCGTCGAGCAATCGTCTCTTCTAACAAATATAATTATTGGTACTTTCAGTGGAGTGAAAGGATAGTACGATTGCCGCCATGTTTCACGCACAATCTGACGATAATGATAATGGATTTTACCAAAGGAGTAAAGAGCTACATATTAGCCGTCAACGCCAATATCAATTTGGTATTTGAATGCAAGTTCGCGGAATTACAGCTCAAGTGGAATAACCCACGTTCACGGTATATCCTATGTAATTAATAAACTATATATGTGACCATTAATACAGTTTTTATGGCATATTACCTACATTTACTTTCTTACTCGTCTTCTGTTTATAGTTGACTTTTGAGTATTAATAATTTGCTAAAAATTATAAGACGATTTCTTCATGGTAAAACCAGTGTATAATTATGACAAAACTAAGCATTATATGTATGGTTAACATTAGGTAAACATTATTATTCTGAAGAAAAAGGTGAGTTCAGTGATATCAAAAATAAAATTGGATGCTAAAATGTATCACCTAGTTATTTTGTCATTCCGTTAACAACATTCCTTTAAATTGATATGAAAACTTAAGAATGGATCTGGAATAGATCATTAATGAATACTACTTATTATAAAAATCCTAAAAATAATTTAAAATGTACAAGCATAAGTAAAGGATGGGTGACAATTGGTTTTCTATGGTACACACCAAACCAGGCCTTCGCTGTTCGGTAATTTTTGAACTACGGAACTTTTCGGTATAAGTTTAAAAATCAGAAAAAAATAATTTTTTAACAATTTCTGAAATTTATTACGAAATTATACGGACCTAAAACCATTAAATGATAATGTGCCGATTTTATTGATTTCTTACGAGTAATGGTAATTTGAAATTTTACCAACTTTTTCAGTAGTTCAAAAACCGGGCAAAATTTTACCGACTTAGGTGATACGAATTCAGTGTGTAGTTAGTATTTTCTATTGGTCCAGGAATGACCTTTCTGTTTTGACCAGAGTGCAAACATTAACGCTAAACAAACTTTATTTCGCTGATTCGTGTTTCTTGTGCGGAGAAATTGAGGCAAGTAATATTGACTTTAATACATTGAGGTTAAAAGGCTTCAAACGTATTGCCATTAATGTTGTCAATATTCGAATATTGATGATATTGATAGCAAAATTGACTATTTTTTGTCAATATATTCTGCGTATTGACAAAGTGAAATGAAAATCAGCTTTTCGTTAATACTTGTCATCAATCATCATCATCAATATCACCTTTTCAATAATATTGACAGTATGTCAATTTATTGTCAATATATTGACATGTGTAATGGGCGCTTTAATGTGTAAGAACTGGAGATCTAATATTTAGCAATACCAGCGCCGGCCGTGTCCGAATGCAGGTCAACTAGGGAATGGGAAGGAATGTGTTGACGTGGTACTCGCTGTGAAGGAAACCGAGAAATCCTCTGCACTTCCACGAGAAATCACTGGGATGTTGGATGTGGGGAAAGGTGCACGCACACGCAGGGATCGTTTTTGGTAGAGCGATTATAATACACAAACACACACACACACACACGCGCGCGCACTCATCCAATTTCTATTTTTAGATCAGGACCCACACTGTGGTAAGTGATGCGAACGGTGTTAAAGAAGAATTTGTTTTCATTAAAATCTAGTGGGTATAGAATAAGGCAAAGTGAAAAATTGCAAGGAAGGGGACGGGCCTGGGATTGAACTCCCGACCTTCTGCTCAGTAAGCAGAAACGGTAACCACTGAGCTACCGAGCCTCGTCATGCGCATCTCTGATATGGAACAAATACCATATAGACAATAAAAATTATGGAGATATATCTATCATTTTCCTAGATGCTGCAATGAAGTGGCTGTGTTGGTGCTAGAACAGATTATATTAGAAGCTACACGTCAAGTTTTATCTAGGTCTTAAAACCAGCTTCCAGTCACGGTTCACAAGACTACTTGGTACTTGTAAAGAACGTTTTAAACTGAATTAAATAAGTTGCCAGAGCCGTCAAGCTAGGATTACTCTCAGAAGAATTTTGGAAATTTTCATGCAAAATTCTAGGGATAGATAGAAGAATGTTTCAGAAAATACCTGAGCCAAGGTAATTCAAGCAAATAACATCCCAAATGGCAATTTTAGTTATGGATTAGCTTATACGGCTAAAAATTGGCTTATATAGCTAATTTATGCCTGTATTAGCTAGTCTGCAGCTAAAATTGTCAGTTGGGATAATATTTATATACACAACGAGGGGATGATTAGTATATTCCATTTAATTGAACTACCTTGTCCTTGGTAGATACTCGTATTTCGCCTACAATGTGTAGGTTTCTTCTGCGCCTTGTAATTTTATTCGAGTACCCTACAAGACACTGACGGAGCGTGACGGTAGTGGATTTAAATGGAAATTACTAATGTTTATCTCTTTCGTTACACAGGTGGTATTCCACTATAGACACTCGCCGGAGATGAACCAGCGTCTAGCTGAAAATCTCCTTAATAAAGACAACCAATCAACCTATAGACACTCACATTAATCAGAATTAATATTCATTCATTAGTAAGTTGCGGGAGGAGGACTTAGCATTTTCCTGAGAGAAATTTTCGAGACTTTCTAGAAGAAATCCAGGAATATGCTCTGAAAAATTTGTGAAAAACAGCAACTTTTTCAAATCATTCTTCTGAAAGTGGCTAGCAGGCATTTGATAACTAACTGATTCTAAATGTGTATATCTGTGTATTACATGATTGAAATATTTTCACTTCGTCCAGTTAGAACTACATATTCCTTCTTGAGGGTGCTCTTAACATGAGACGTATTTTTGACCTTCTGTAAATGTATCGTAAATACATTTTAACATAAAACCTCTCAAGTTAACTGAACATATAACTACTCTTATGTCGGGTTCAAAGGGGCTCCATAAAATATAACTTTTGTAATAACTCTTCTGTTTTAGTTTTCCACATTGTGTCATATCACGTCCCGTTTATTCACAAACTACAACGATTGTCACAAAAAAAAAACTTTCCTCATTACCTTATCGCACCCGAAAAGGGGAGGAACAGCTTGCTTTCTAATTGAAAAATTCCTCATTGGAATCATGTCATCCCATTGGACCATTTGTGTATCTACTTTTTCCTCGCTGCACAGCACCAACTCACATAAGCTGGCTGCTGCTGGCCATAAAGCAGAGAGCACATTCAAAATTTTCCCAAATGCTTTCTCCGTCCTCCGCCGGGCCATCATTTATGGGCACCAGGGACGTGCGAGCGAGGCGGAGTTGATTCCCAAATCCAAACATATTGCCCTTCGAAGCGGAAAACGACATTCGGTTTGGATACATTTTCCGTGCAGCATATTTTTGCTGTCCTCCGTAACATACCTATCTGGTTTTACGACCAGCGCCTTCCATAGTCGATGGATGGTAAAAAGGAAAAATGGGCACACATGTGCTGCAAACGAGAAAACAGACTGTTTCGGGCCCATATTGCTGTGGGGCTCCGTCAATCTATAACATCTTGGAATCTTGTACAGGTAGGTAGGTACCGTCAGCGTCAATCGATACATCGGTTCGGCAGGTACATAGAGAGTGTTGTTGATGAAGCCAGATTCGACATCGGTCGACGACGAACACGCGACGACCCCTCCAGGTGTGTCACCGATCCATGAGATGTGATGAGCTTCATCATCATCATCGGTGTCGCTCCGAGCGTTGGTCGTAGCAGTGTTCAAATGCGTGGAAGTAATTCGTGTTCCGTATGCTGGACCTGCCCAGAAAGTCTTTTTTGCGACACGACACATGTTCCAGGTTGCTCGAGGTGACGTTGGTTCAGCATAGGCGGAGCAGGGGGCTTATTTTAGGAGCAGGTGAAGGGAGTTGATTCCTGTCTGTCAAAAGCCCGGATAGGCCAGCGAAGATTAATTAAAAGCGATTCGAGGGTACTTTGTAAATATTTCTTAATAGTGCAGTTGGGTATTAATCAGTGTTGGGAAAATATCAAAAAATCAAATCTCACCATCACGCTTGAGACAAAAATCAACAAGCAAACAACTGCGGTTGATTTTGCAAGCTGTGATATCGCAGTGATATTCTGAATATTCTGATTGAGTTTCAAGATTTGCGCTTTAAACCAGAACGCACCCGAAACTTCCATAACGGCTGGCAGCAGTAACTTCGTTTCTTGTTGAACAGAAAAATGTGATAACAAACTATACTTTCTCTTTCTAGGAAAACGAAGTGCAACGGAATCATTTTTGTGTCAAGTCAACTCTCAGCTTGATTTTTGCGCGTTGTGAATAGTCTCGCAATATCAAAGGAGCTTGTAAAATCAATATCAAGTATGATATTTCTTTGCAATATCATGCGTGATATTGAGAGCGTATGAGAGCAGAAAAATATCAATCATGATGATTTTGCCAACGCTGGTTTAAATTGTTGCATCCGTAAGATTTGAAGTCCACTGATTTTCCCGGTCTAGGCTTGGTGAACTTGACGAATTATGTCTGGAAACTTGGGGGCTCACTTTTGAAATGAAAGCCAAGGATGTAACAAAAAAAAAAACGTGATTTAGAGGTAGCCACTTTGCTCAAATTTTGAAAAAAGCCATATGATTGCATTGATAGAAAGTGATACTATGGCGAGGGGCGAGGGTCATGTTTCGGGCACCTTAATGGTGCCTAAAGTAAGAGAAATGCGATTTTTTTTATAGACAGCTTAGATATAATTGAAAATAGCATCAAATATGTTTAAATATCCACGAAGCACTTCCAAAATCTAATACATGTAAAACAAAGAGCTGATACTTTTGCTTTTCAGTTTAAGTAATGAAAATGAAGATATCAGAACATATATTGATACATTCAGCCAAGGTGTCCTGCTCCCTGGTAAATATGTAAAATTTTAAACAAAATGTGCAAATGGCTATCATGTCTCCAGAAAATCGTGAGTAACTAAATAACGATCTACAATAAACGTATACTCTCTTTGGCAATGTTGTTTGTCATACCATTTCCCATCTGTAATTAATTACACTGCCTGTATTCGCATATCAGTCCCATGTGGTTTTTCTTAAATTTTAAGATAATAACACTCTCCACTATCTCCACTATCTATTGGCATCTTCTTTCATATTACGTGAAACCGGAGATGAACCAGCGTCTGGCTGAAAATACCCTTAATAAAGACAACCAACCAACCAACCAACCATATTACGTAAACTTTGATCATGAAAAATGTGAAAACAACATCAAGTCAGTGTGTCCCATTAAGGCAAGTAATCGCATATCAGTCCCATCCTGAAATTCAATCGTCCAGATGTCAAGTTACAGTTCTGATTTTGGAATCGCCATATTTTTCGTTGATAGAACCAATCAAGTAATGAAATTGGATTGTTAGCGGAATGCTTAAATAAAACAGCAAAAAATGTTATCTTCCATTTAATTCCACTTAGGGATTTTGGTTTTCATGACTACTTCATTATGATGGCTATCAAGCTTTACTTTTCTCCTTTAGTTTACTTAAATCTTTGATTTTTATTAGTATGGTAGGTTTTTGGTGTATTCGGTATACTTCCTAAGTAACATGTACAATTTGATCGAGGCTTTAAAACATTCTTCCTTTCAAAATCATGACCATTAGGCTGATGCAAATTTTGAAATTTTCTCCCCACAATGCTCAATCGTTTTCAAATCGAGTCCTTAATAGAGTCCCAAATTTAAAGCTGATTTAGGTAAGAAACTGGTTTGGCACAAACCAATTGAAGTTTATATGAAAATTAATATGGGGAAACCAACCTTTTTGTTCATTGTCTTTTAGCCTTTTTTTTTCATATTTCACTCTTAAAATGTTCTACAACAAGTCTTAGGGGAATTTTTTCAGCTTCAACTTTGCAGAACAGCGGTACCGGTGGTGTAGTGGTAAGCGTGATTGCCTCTCACCACAGCAGGCCTGGGTTCAATTCCAGTCGGTGCCGCCGGGATGTTCTGGGGCATAACATCTCTGATCACGCCTTCCTTCGGAAGGGAAGCAAAGCCGTTGGTCCCATGAGTTGATGGGTCGATAGGTAGGGTCCAGGTGTGGGAGCTGCCTCCCTGGCGTCGGTTGCATTGGTGCTCAGCACGGAAAACAAGATCGACGGAAAACAAATCAAGAAAAAAGAAACCTTTGCAGAAGATCAAAAATCAAGCAGCCAAACGTCGTCAAATTAAATAGTCATTAATTGACAATCTTAGCAACAATCAATACGAAACTAACGATTTTAAATTGGCTCACTACTTGACTAACCTATTGGTCTCAAGCAAACGTTTAACGTACCCCATTCTAGTCGAAATTCTACTACTACACAATGTTTGTTTTGATTTGCTATGAAAGTTTGACAGATTAAATGAGGGGTGACTCGATAAGCTTGGGACCGAAGAGAGTACCAGAGCTGAGCCAAAAAGTTGAGCACGTTATTTCGGGACCTTCTAGTCTTAGAGTTACCTCTATGATATTAGGGCATGATGAAGCAGCTGTTTCGTGGGCAGCACTGTATCATATAACATATGTGGAACTTCATGCAAAATAACTAACTAAAAGTTGGCTCCTTTTTTGTATTGCCTCAGTAGTATAACTGGTATAGTTGGCCATCGATCTGTCAAAATAAAATTTTCATGATATCGACACTGAGCGTTTACAAGGACCAATGTTGAAAACGTAAACAATGACTTCTTTCGTAATTTTTTCGTAGTTCAAAGTCAATCCATGTAAGCCACCAGCAGGCATGGAAAATCATTTGCATTCATTTCGTGCATTCATTTACATTTGTTTGTTCCTAACTTTTGTCATAATCAGAATTTCTCAAAATGATGTACCGAGTTTTTGTAGGTTTTTTTTTATAAGCTACAACTTTTGTTAACAACTCAAATCCGTATCTCTTATGCATGGAGAACCAGAGCGAACAAAAGCCACTGTTGTTTTTCAGTGAATGTAAAATACATTAACTGAAAAACAGTAACAAGTTCTGCCCGCTCTAGTTCGTGATGCATAAGAGATACAGATTTGAGTAATGGGCAAAAGTTGTAGTTGGTAATAAAACCTACAAAAGCTCTATACATCATTTTGCGGAATGCTGTTGATAACAAAAGTTAAAGGCAAATGAATGTAAATGAATGCATGAAATGAATGTAAATGATTTTCCATGCCTGGGTTCCAGTTCTATCAGATAGGGGGACTCTCCCTCTACATAATCAACGTGGTGGGTGGTTTTTCATTCTCGAGAAATTCGTGGAAAAAGTAATTGTTTACGTTTGCGACATTGGCTCTTATGAAAGAGAAGCGAATATATGGTTGCATCAAGTAGTGGAAACTAACGATTTTAAATTGGCTCACTACTTGACTAGCCTCAAGCAAATTGATTACCCTACCCCATTCTTGTCGAAACTCTAGTACTACACTATGTTTGTTTTGATTCGATATAAAACTTTGACTGATAAAATGAGGGGTTCGTGGATTTTCCTATGTTTCGAGGGGTGCGTCGATTACCTTGGGACCGAAGATAGTACCAGAGCTGAGCCAAAAAGTTGAGCACATTTCTTCGGGACCTACTAGTCTTAGAGTTAGCTCTATGGTTGCATGTTCAGTAAGCATTGATGTTTTTCGACGACTCTGCGTTGCAATTCTTTACACATATGGTAAAATCCCATACTCATCTGGCAATCCGTGCATGAATCTTGCGAACTTTGTATTATCTCTTCACTCCACCATGGTACCAAGAAAGCGCCGTCTCTTCAAGCATAGCTTAACAGCATCTTATGGGATTTTCATAAGAGTGAAAGGGTAAGGAAATGACCACCATGTTTCACGCACAGACTGATGTTTACTGAAGAGGAAATACCATAGGAGTAAAGAGTTACAGAGTAGCCAAAAAGGCGATTTGTATATTATCAAGGTAATGCGGCCATTCTTTTTCCGATTTGCTCTTCAGGCTTATCAAAAGATTTTTTAACTAGTATTTTCAAATCGGTCAGAAGCGAATTGAAAGCGTTATTAACCAGTAATATTTTTCACTGTGCTTTTAGTAAGTCAACTTATGAATGTTATGATTTCAGCAAGAAATATTCTGTTCATGGATATTAACGTTTACAAAAAAGAAAGTCGATTTTTTTTATGAAAAAGAAAGAAACAAAACTAGGGTATGTGTGCCAGTTTTAGGCCCTAGTGGTGTTCGAAGTGGCCCTATCTTAAATTTTCACATTCATAAGGTTTAAATTACAATTTTTTGTATTACTTTCAATTTGTTTCACGACACAAGGTTCGAACAGATATTTAATTTGAAAATATATTTTAAATTTGATTTAGGCCCTAGGTCAATAAACTGGACCACTATTGTCAAAACTAGTAAACTAACCCTACGAATCCAAACGATTACTTTCGTTTGTAAATAGTGCTTAATCTTGATAGGAAATACATATAGCCGTTCCTGGTAACATTTAAGCAGCTAGCTGTTTCGTCCCTCCTTTCCCTTTTAGATCAATCTTTCCACATTTTTTAGTACAAAGTAATTGGAGTAGATCTTTGTGTTGGGTTTTAAGCAAAAGTTTGCAATTGGCCGCAGTTGACCATACCTACAGAGAAACAAGCCAGAGATGAACCAGCGTCTGGCTGAAAATCTCATTAATAAAGACAACCAACCAACCAACCAACCAACCAACCAACCAACCAACCAACCAACCAACCAACCAACCAACCAACCAGAGAAACAATACCAGGTTTTAATTATTTACATATAATTGAGTGCCCCATTGATTCCCTTTCTCATTTTACAGCTGGTTTAATCAGTTTGACAGATCGATGTCTTTCTATACCACTTGAAATCACTGAAATGGAGTCGATTTTTGATGATCGAGTTCCACATATGTCATGTATCAACACCAAATGTTGGTATCAGGTCAAAATTAGGTATTCGTTATTTTCTCCTGCTTGGGTAGATATGGCAACAACTGTTATCAGTTATGGCCCCACAAATGATTTGATATTATTTTTGATATTTTCCTCTTACGTTAATTAAACTAATAGTTTTTTTTTTGATCTTCTGTTCCACAATTTTAATTAGTAAAACTTTCATATGATTTGATATTTTCATCTACTCGGGTCCCCACACCGTTTCAATCATGGCTGACATTTTGTTTTCCTTTGATCGCATGTGTCGCAAGATGTCACTCAAAGGTAGAGTGATCCGATGAGAGTGTGACAAGCGAACATCAAACGTGCCACAGTCCCAGGGCTTTATCAATTTGTGGGCTGAATCTCTTGTGGTGTGGTGTACTAGTATGCTTATAGCAACAGAAGCCATCATGTATCAAAACAAAGAAGGTGTGTAGCTCCGTCGTAATCAAGATTTGCTCTCTACAAGCGAAAGGACTTGTGTTGGGCCGAAACCTACTGCTAACGATGCAGTTGATTTGTCACAAACATTTTCACTAGGTCGTACTGAGACAGGTATGGACGGTTTGTACGACAAGAGCAAATCGATATCTCTCATTGGAAATCGACGAGCACGAACATACTCGGTGACACATATCGCTGTTTCTATACAACTGACATGCTCAATCGTACCGAAAATGGCTGTTCGAGATATAGACGAAGCAAACACAACTGCCACTGCCGCAACGAAATAGGCGCATCCTGAAATGGAGCTCCAGCAGTAGCTCTTTATTCGGTCGATTGGACCGCATCACTGCTTCGGTGAGCCTCGTCAAAAATCCAAACTGGATCACATCCGATCCTTGTTCGTGCCTGGGAAACATGTTTCCACTTTCCACTTTTCTTACAATGCAAATAGACCTACTAGCTCGCTGCTGGGCGGAAGATGGAGCGACACAGTCGTCCTAAATTTTACGCATGAAACGTGTACCACCACCCCAACCACACCCGACAAAAGCAACTGTGCCGAGTGATTTCAGATTCCATTCTCAGTCCGATGATGGAGGGGGAAATGGGGCGGCGGGGGACGCTCATGTCAGCTTAGAACATGGAGCTCGAGAAATGTGTTCATTGTTGTTTGCTCTGCCAAGATCTATACTAAGCTACCCCTTTCTCTTCTACCGGCATCCGTCCGTGATGGGAATGTAGGTACGTCAAATCTCTGTCCGCATTTAAACGCGTTCCGAAGCCTTGTGAGCAAATGGAAATAAAACATTTATTTATATAAACACTCCCGGCCGGGGGGGCTTAAGCCCTGATATGAGATATGCGGGAGAAATGTTTATGAGATATGAAACATATGTGAACAATGGAGCAAACAAAACCAATACATATTTCATTTCTTTCGCTCCGCAGTTACCGCATCATCTCATAATTTAGAACCACCGCTCAAGTCCCATGCTGGGCAGAAAAGACAGCGCCACAAAAAAAAAAAATTAAGATTCCACTCACGATAATGATGATTACCGCCGCGATGACGACGTTGATAAGTGAAACGTGAAAGCAAAACAACAATGTCATTAAAAGCGGAAGAAAACTACCCTCCGATTGGACGGGTTGGCCGGTCCGTCGGTCGGTTGTCCATCGTAGATGACGGCGACAACTGTTGTGGGCGAGTAAACTAGCAGAGGGGAAAGAGTTTCCAAGAAAATGGTCAGAAAAACAAATGCTAAAAGTGAAGGATGCTGTCCTCTTGGCACTCCTTATACTTGGCACTGAGTTAGGCACTGAGAAGGAAAAGGTTCGAGAGCTTTCACTCACCTACTTTACTACACGGGGCTTGGTACCAGTTACACGCAGTAGTGGTTGGGGAGACGAAAGATGGCAGAAAATCAAGATATTTTCCGCTCCATACACAATCGCATTCTGGTTCCTGCTCTTCTTCCATGTGCTCCGTTTTCTTAAGCAGTTTGGTAGATACGAACGTACATAACCCCTATTTTTTTTCTTTCTCTCAGTCTGCTTCCTCTGTGTGGTTTCCGTTTCGTTTGCGGACAAAGAATACTGAGGAGAAGATGGTCCCATGCTTTGCTAACCTTTAGAGGTTGCACCAATACAGAAATGGTTTCGTCCAAGCCATCAGTGATGGACATAGGTATTGATTGGCTGTAAGCATTAATTGTTATAATCAAGATTAGTTGATCGGTTGATTTATGTTTGTCGATAGATTACTTGGAAAATTGAGGTTAATTTTTTTGTGCGTTGATAACCCCCAGCAATTTAGCCAATATGGTGGAGTTTATTGCTTACAACGTATTTCAAGCTAACCCTTCTTCTTCTTCTTCGCATTTCAAGCTTATTGCATATCGCATATTAGCTTATTGCGTGCTCTCAACTTAGTGCTCTAGATGCATTTCCACAGTTATTAATTGAGAGCTTTCGGTGCCTGTACCATTTTTGCATTGATATGATTGTGTGGCAAGTTCAATCATACTTCTATGCCCAGGGAAGTCGAGAAATTTTCCAACGCGAAAAATTCCTAGACTGGACCGGGAGTCGAACCCAGCCACCTCCAGCATGGTCTTGCTTTGTAGCTGCGCCTTTACCGACTGAGCTAAGGGAGGCCCCAAGCTAACCCATGGACTTTTAATTCACAACGCTCTCTGCGTTTGCCGAAACCTGCAGCAGCTAGCAGTACCTTTCGATGTGTATCACGCGATCGTTAGGCCGTCCCTTATTTCCAGAAATTTGATTAATTTGTAAATTCAACCTCTTAAAATTTTCGTTTTGGTTTGACAACAAACATATATAAATTTGAAGTTCGTACTTTAACGTTCAGAGGTCGCTCATCAGCCCTAAAAGAATGGTAGTGTAAGCAAACCCCATGCCATGGTGAGCACGCTACCTTGGTGTTCGCTTCATAGGTACCAGTATGAAGCCATGGTATAAACCATGAAAAGATACCAGCACACGTATTTTTTCACGTTTTACGCTAAATTCAACGCATGACAGCGTTGTCCTATTTTTGAAGAGAGAGAGAGAGAGAGCTTTCATTTACACTCTTACATTTTCTTGAAAGAAGAAGGACTATGTAACATACTGTTTTATGTTCACGTGTTCGAGTATCTCTTCATGGTTTATACCATGGCTTCATAGTGATACCTATGGAGCGAACACCAAGGTAGCGTGCTCACCATGACATGGGGGTTGCTTACACTACCATTCCTTTGGGGCCGATGAGCAACCTCTAAACGTTAATGTAGAAACTTGCAATACATTCTCAGGAATGAAAGGAAAGTCCGATAATTTTAGGGAAGTTTCATAAACAAACTGCGGTAACATAAGTAAAGTTCCAAAAACTTTTGGAACACTCTGGAATGTTCAAAGAAGCTTCATTAACTTCAAGGTGGTTCTATTAACTTCATCAAAACTTCAGGAACTTTGAGAAAAATTGAAGAATTTCAGGGTATCCAGAGCATTTTAAGGAAGTCAGGAGAACTTCGGAGAAGCTACAAGTAGTACAGTAGGTTTAGAGATCTTATGGGATTTACAGAGATCTTAAGGGTGGTTCCAATGATTTCAGGGAAGTTCCAAAGTCTTTATGTTATTCCACATCAGTAAATTAAATTCAAGACAGATCGATTAACTCCTACAATATTTAAAGAACCGTTTAAGAAGATTTGGGAATTTCTGGAATGTTCAGAACACTCGAAAGAACTTAAGAAAACAAAAGTAAGGTTTCTGAAACTTCACAGAAGCTCAGAGACCTCCAGGAAAGTTTAAAGGTTTTCATGACGGTTTCATTCATTTCAGGACGTACGAAGAACTTCAGGAGAATTGAAAGAACTCCAGGGAAGCTCTGAGAACATCAGGGTAGATTAGAGTACCCAAAGGCAGTTCAATTAATTTAAAGGCAATTGCTGGAACTTTGAAGAGGTATTCCAGAATTTTAAAGAACTTCCACGATGTTCCGAGTACTACAGGAAAATTTCGGGAGCATTTAGGAAGCTACATGAACAGCAGGATAATGTGAGAACATTTTAAGGGATGATCCGTAATTTTCATGGCAGTTTCGAGAACTTAAAAAAAATGCAGGAACTTCAGTGAAGATCAGAGATCTTCAAGGCAGTTCCAATAATTTCAAGAAAATTGCGAGAACTTTTTAGATCTTCCTTAGCCTTCAAAAAAGTGTAGAGAATTTCAAACAATATTAGAGATTTTAAGGTAGTTTCATTATATTCACAGTAGTTTCAAGTACTTTGAGGATGCACAGAAAACTTCAGAGCAGTCCCATTAACTTCAGAAAAAATCAAGGAGTTCCTAGAATATGAATATGACAGCGGCGCCGGTGGAGTAGTGGTAAGCGTGATTGCCTCTCACCGCAAAGGGCCTGGGTTTGATCTCAGTCGGTGCAGTTGGGATTTTCAAAGGCACAAAGGGAAGTAAAGCCGTTTGTCCCCGGTCGATAAATTGATGGGTCGAAATGAAGGGTCCAGGTGTGGGAGCTGCCTTCCTGGCGTCGGTAGCATTGGTACCCAGTACGGAAAACAAGATCGACGGAAATCAAATCAAGGAAAAAAAAAGGAAATATGAGATATTCCGAAAATTTCATTAATGTTCCAAAAACTTCAGGAGCATTGTAGGGTCTCCAGGGAATTTGGATGAATATCAGGAAAATTTCTGGAGCATTAGAAACTATAGTTAACCTATAGTTAAGAACCAAAAACATCTGGCAAGTTCAGAAAAGGTACAATAAGAGATTTTAGGTGAAGTTTCGAGATTTTCAAAGAAGTTTTCAAACCTTCAGGAATATTATGGGAAATAGTGGGAACTTTTAAAACCTACCGGGAATGCGAGGGAAGTCTAGAGAACCTATCAAAGTTCGGAGAGCTTTTGTGCAGTTCTATTAACATCAGGAAAGCACGTTAAACATCAGAAAAACCTAGAATTTTGGGGAAGTTTTAAGACGATCGTGAATTAAATAGTTTTGTTACATTAACTTAAAAAAAAATCGAGAACTTCATTAAAAAATTAAAAATTGCATTAATTATTTCGTTCTTATTTCAGGAAAATAGTGAGAACCATCGGAAAGTTCCGGAAATTTCGGTGAAGTCCAATTTACAGAGAACTTCAAGAAAACTCCGGAAGCTTTATAGAAATTCAGAAAACGTCATGGAATATCCGAGAACTTCCAGGAATCTCCGAGAACTTCTGAAAAGTTTCATGAAAGGAAAAATGCAAGAGCATTTTAAATGAAGATTCAGGTCAGATTCAAAAGATCCATTAATTTCAGGAAAATTTCCAAAAATCTTGAGAAGTTCCCAACCTAGAGAACTTCAAAGATGTTTTGAAAAATTCGGTAATATTTTAAGAACCTCCCAGTAGTTCATGAATTCTCAAAAATTTCAAGGGATTCTCAGGACAGTTGTATTAATTTTGAAAACTTCAAAAGAACTTCAAGGCAGTTCTATTGACTTAATGAAAATTGTGGGAACTTTGAGAAGATAATTTCAGGGAAGTCCAAATAAATTACCGAATGTTTAGAGATATTTAAGGAAAATTTCGGGATCTTCAGGACTGTTATAAGAGCAGATGGAAAATTGCTGGAACTCTAGCGCCTTTGACATACTTTTAATATTTGACTGTAGCAAGTAATAGTCACCTTACCTGCGAATTAATGCTGCGAAGATTTTCGTTACTATCGCTTCACAATTCATATTTGTGAGGATCTGGGTCCACTTTAATTGGTGAAAGTACGAACTGATGACCTTATACACTGTTCGTATTTTTGATATTTATTGCGAGCTAATTGCGGACAACTTTTTGTCTTATCCCGAAGTAATTTAGAGGGAACTAAATTGGATGTCCATGCATTTACCGATACAGTTGATTGGCTTAATGGTGAGGTCTTTCTGTTTTATCTCCATATGATTATTTAATTTATCAGTGTTTATGAATTCGTGTGAAATCCGGTACACATCCGGTGTGGTTACAGTTCATGATGGTGTCCATTTCTGCGTTCCTGATAAAGCATATTAATGGGCGGTTACTTATTTAAGATTCCGTCGTCGTTGTTGTCGTAGAAGTGATTCCGGAATCACTGAATCCGCAAGATTACGGAAATTTGATTGTTGGAATTCACGTGTTGTCATGGAAGGGGCTCAGTCACCTAGTAGCAATAATTTTCCATACTCAGCAGAAGATTGTGGAATCAATTACAGGCTCCTCCTTATCATTGAAGTGTAAGTATCGCATTCTGTGGCTTTCGGTAGATTTTAGTATTGATTTTTTTTAGAAAAGAACGTTGAAAATTATTTCTGATAGAACTCAGTCGGCCCGATTCGAAAATAGTTTTATCTACGGTAAAATATGACACATGCCTGATTCGGGATTGAGTACATATCGTGTTATACCATAAGAAAACTTCCGGAGACGACATTTCGTTTGAATTGCCGTGTGTTCGGCTCGAACAACCGCCAATCTCATAGGTTTGTTGTGATAGAAAGGGCTCGGTGGCCTAGTGAGGATCGTTTTAGTCAAGTAGAATTCAAACAATTTTCATGGTAATGGTCTTAAGGCTCAATTTACTTTGATGCATTTTTTTAAAAATTCAAAAGCAGTTTTTTTCGACGCATTATTTTAGATTGCAAAAAGCTCGCGTCATTTTGTGTAGAATATCAAAAGGAATCGAATAGTGCGAGCTTTTTGCAATCTGAAATAATGCGTCGGAAAAAACTGCTTTTGAAATTTTCCAAAAAGCATCAAAGTAAATTGAACCTTAAGGTTTAAATGTTTATGCCTCGATAAAAAAAAAAACAAACCTTGAGCATTGTTAAATTTTGGTACTTCGGGAAAATTTTGGTACTTCGGGAAAATTTTGAGACCTTCAGGGTGGCCACCCAACCGGGAAAATCAGGAGAACCAGGAAATAACCAGGAAAACTGGGAAATCATCCGGAAAATGATGTCAATCTTGATTTTTGTTCTTTTATGTTTATTAATTTATTTGATAAGGCTCAATAAAATTAACTTTACAGAGCCGAGGATTCTTTTTCACTATAAACAACATCGTAAAACTGTAGTCAAATTGTACAACACAATAAATACTTTATCTTCCGCTATCCAATAAGCCTCCTCCATCAAAATGGGTGTGTTGTGTTAAGTGAAAAACATCGGTTTCCTGTCACTTAGTTCGCGAAAAATTATAGTTAAAATGGTAAAGTGTGAATTCCTTCGAAAACGATGAGCAGAATTGAAGAGATCAAAGCAGTGAGAGGCGAATTTAAAGTGGTGATCGACTATTCGATTTCTGAATGAACTAGATCATTGATTCTCAATGTTTCACTACCGTGTGGTCAAGCTAGCAGGGTGCAACTGAACAGGAAAAACCAGAACATTTTACAATACTTTTCGTACACCCAACCAGGGGATGTAATTATGTGGGATTCATCATCAAAGGATGTTAGTGGAGACCGTATGAGCCGAGGATGCGATATTAGCTGCGGTCCAATGCAAGAAAATTGGAACTTTATAACACACAGTAGAACATTTCTCCATTTTTTTAATATTGAATGCGCGTTCATAGAGGATCTAAAAATTTGATTTCAATTATACTCACAGAATTTTAAGAAATGTTAATAATCCTTAATCTTCAATTTCTGTCCACAGATTTTGAGAAATGTTCAATGTTTGAGGTTACTTAATTATTTAATGGGAAGGAAGTTATCTTAGGATATCATTGCAAGTAAACTCATTTGGCATTCTTTTATCATTATATTCTAGCCAATCAAGAGCCATGATTTTTTGTTTAAATTCAAATTGAGTTTTTCAAAGTACGTATTTTTTGATAAATTTCACAAAGTTCAAGCATGCGAAAACAGATAATATTGAAAAAAAAAATCCCAGTTCTAGTATAGTCGATTTTTTTTATGTGATTAGTGCTATTCGAATAATTTACATGCATCTTACATATATTTCCAAGCGAAACTTGACAATTTGTTGTGGTCTACCTGTTAAATTTTCCCAATTCTGAAAATGTATTTTATTTTCCCGCCAGTTTTGTGCATATATAACATATCATGGGAGGAAAATATTCAATAATTTGTATCTAACGTTCACACACCGGAATGAGCATGTCCGATCGATGACTACTAATGTCTTATATAATTATTAATCTCTTTGCTATGCCTGTAATTGAAAAGTGATCTTCAGCAAGGCTTTAACTGAGAAAATTTCCTACCAGTGCAGCTACCAAACTTTTCATCAGTCAAATAAAGTAAACAAACAGTTTGGTTTTCCTGTCTTTAAATAGTTTGTGAGAAGTCTGGATTCAACCAAATAAGTTGAACTTCAGGGAGTCTCGCTCGAAATTGAATAGTACAATCAAACATCAACACCAATCAAGCTTCCATAAACATCATCCGATGATTTCACAAACGCAAATTTTATTGATCGCTCCCGTAAGGCAATTGTTCGCCCGAAGCATTTATTCGCTACTAAATAAACATCACGCCCGTCATTCGTTATGCGTCGAAATTGGCTACCAGCCATAAAACATCGATTCGTCTGAAAAACAAACCAAGGAGCAAAATAGAGGGGGTGGCAAAAAAACAACAGTAAATTTAATTTGTAGCCAAACACTGGCACCATCCAAACGGTGGGGCCTGATTGACTGCCTCTGAATATATTTATGCTCGCGCGAAAAGGAAGGGACGCAAATTGACTTCCGAAAAGGCCACCGTCGAGAATTGATGTCAGCATTGGGCAGGAAAAGCGATCACAGACAAACACATTCAGTGCAGATAGCTAAACCACCCATTCTCGATGATTCTCGGTCCATGCCACTGTCGCCGCCGGTGCGAGGGTGATGATGATGATGATGATGATGTCGATAACATATGTCCGTGCTTTGTCCGTTGATGAAGTTGTTGTGTGTTTGCGGAAAATGTCAAACGGAACGGCGTCGTCAAACACCGGAAAAGGTCAAGTTCCTTTGTTTCGTTATGCACAAGACGGCACCGAGCTCGGGAGCAGAATCTAAATGATAAGGTACACCGGGGAAAGTTGGAATGCGGGGTAAGTTGAAACGGAAGGCGTAACTTTGAGTGGAAGTGAATAATCACTGTGATTATTTTTAGCAGTATAAATTTATACCCAAGGCATCTGCCTGTCGAAACGGATAGTTAAAATAAGCCTAGCGTGCATACTTGGCTTTTTCACAAGAGCCTTATTCAGTTGTTATGTTTCGCAATATTCGAAGCCGTCTAGGACCTTTCCAAAGTCGCACCCTCCGATTAATCAAAATAGGTCCTCATTTAATAGTGATGTTCCGTACCATTTGAAGAGTTCTGAGACCTCTCAAAAGATGCGAACTCTAATCAATCAAAATGGGTCTTACATAAATCCTCATTCAATTTGTGATGTTCCACATCATTTGAAAAATTCTGCGATCTCTTCAAATATGCACCTTCTCAATCAAAATGGGTCTTCTTTTTTTTTTCCTTGATTTGTTTTCCGTCGATCTTGTTTTCCGTGCTAAGCACCAATACTACCGACGCCAGGGAGGCAGCTCCCACACCTGGACCCTACCTATCGACCCATCAACTCATGAACCGGGGACCAACGGCTTTACTTCCCTTCCGAAGGAAGGCGTGATCGGAGATGTTATGCCTCAGAACATCCTGACGGCGCCGACTGGGATTAAACCAAGGCCTGCTGGGGTGAGGGGTAATCACGCTTACCACTACACCACCGGCGCCGCTTGGGTCTTCTTAGTGAAAAAAAAAAAATAAACGATGATACCAAAATTTGACCATGCATCGGAACCCTGGTCCAAATATTTTCTTGTATTCAATCTCAAAACCGAGGTCTCCCGTAACGTTTTTGAAACTTGATAGGTGATGGAACATCCCTAAAAACCTTTAAAGTTTCCAGATCTTCTCTGCACTTGCTAGAAATTTTCAAGAAGTTCTTTAACGTTCCATACATTTTCCTGATATTTATGGAAATTCTTTCAAGGAGCCGCAACATTCCATAAATTTTTTGAAACATTCCTGGCCTCTTGGAATTTTCCATAGTTCTTCGGAATTTTCGAAAAGCTCCTGCAGTTAACAAATGGAACTGCCATAAAATTTTCTGATCACCCTTGAACATCCCTGATAATAATGAAAGTGCCTGAAAATATCAAAACTTCTATGAAGTTCTCTGGACCTCCCTGAAGATCTCAGAACTTTGATGAAGTTTTCGGAAATTATCTGAGTACCTAGTTAAGTTAATTGAACGATACTGAGGCTCTCTGATCACAATTCTCATGAAGTTCTTCAACAGAACGTTTCCCCTGAACATTTCTCATCTCCTGTAAAATTCCCGAAAAATGTTTGTTTTCTTAATTTCGCAGGAATTCTCTGGACTTCCCTGAAATGCCCAGAACTCTTTGAGATTCTCGAATTTTCCCTGGAATTCATGAAGTTGTCCTGAAGTAATTGAAACTGCCCTCTGTACTTGACTGAACATCTGTAGACCTAGCTTTTTTGTGTGATTCTTGGAATTTCTATTATTTGATGATTTCTCGACTTTCCTGAAGTTCTTAGAACTGCTTAAAAGTTTCTGCAGTTTCCTTGAAGCTAATGGAACTGCCTTGAAATTCTGGATTCTGACCCAAAATTTAGTGGAAGTTCTCAAATCTTACCTTACTGTCCCACAGTCTGTTCATGAAACTTCCCAGAAATCTTCCGATTTTTCTTTTATTCCTGGACCACTCTGAAGTTCTCCAATCTTCCCAGAAGCTCTAGGATCTTCCCAGAATTTTTCCAAGGTATTCTTAACTTCCCGGATTTGCTCTAAAATATCTTTAATTTTTGGAACTTTTAAAAATTTCAATATATTTTTAAATTTAATAGAACTGCCTTTAAATGTTCCTTTTTTATGTGTGTTATTGAGTGCGTTCTCGTTTGTTGGAAATACAACCTCATCAGATTTATTATTTTCCCAAATTGGTGCTAGTGATTTCTGTATAGTTTTTCATAATGTACCAAGCATCTCTAATCCATAAAAAGTGTTCTCGTAATATCACAAATGGAATTAAACGAATTTTCTAGAAAGTTAAGAATATGCGAATCAAGAGTTGCCAAAACGGGAAGGCACTGTAGCCACCATAGCACAGTTTAGGTAGTTCAAGACTTATTTGGGGATGGAATTTTATCTCGTGACCTTTAGTGTAGGTGGTATGAATGCTATCCACTTCGCCAAATTACTATACAGCCATCCCATAGCAAAACGATATAGTGGTTCTCAGAATGTCATAAAAATTTGCGGTTTTCTTCCTTTTCTAAAATATAAGGCACTTTTTTTTTGTTTCTAGGGTGATCATTTTCATGTTAGGGTTGTCCAAAACATAACTTTTTTCAAAAAGGCCTAAAAATTCAAAAATTCATAACTTTTGAACCACTGGACCAATTTCAAAGATCAATATATCAAATGAAAGGTAATTAAAATTTTTTGTGGCGTCAATGTTGTAGTGGTGTGCGTAATTGTCTCTTACCCCAAAAGGCCTGGTTCAATGCAAGTCGGCACCACCGGGATTTTCTGAGGCATCTCTGATCACGCCTTTAAAGCCCTTGGTCCCCGGTCCATTAGTTAATGGGTCGATAGGAAGGGTCCAGGTGTGGGTAGCTGCATCCTTGGCGTCGGTAGCCTTGGTACTCAGTACGAAAAACAAAATCGATGGAAAACAAATCAAGGAAAAAAATTACATCGTAGAAAAAATATAATGATATTGAAAAATTAAAAATATTGTTTATGGTTTTCATGGTTTTTGGATAGAGGTCCAAATTTGTTTTTATATTTTTATTTTAAAGCTGACGCTTTTTTACACAATATCTTACAAAAGCAGCGATGTTTTTTTTTTTCGTTTTTGAGTTATATTTTTTGAAGTTATCAAGTTGTGTGTTTTCGCTCAATACTCTTATGCAACTAGACTACCATGCATCATGGTCGCGACGCATGTTAGTCGAATTGCAAAGTAGTATTTAGCGAAAAACCCAAAGCTTGATAACTAAAAATTTAACTCAAAATAGAAAAAAAAACATATCGTTGGTTTTTTTATGTGTTGTGTAAAAAAGCCTAAATTTTCAAGGAAAAATATGAACACACATTGCGCCATTTATCTACAAACCATGAAAACTATAAAAAAATTAAATCAATGTTTAAATACAATAATCCCCTTGTTCAAAAATATTATATTTTTTTAATAAATTTCCTATCATTTGACATATTGATCTATGAAATCGGCCCAGTGGTTCAAAAGTTATGAAATAAGTAATTTTTCCACCCTAATATTGAAATGGTCACCCTAATGACAAAATAAAAAATGAGCGTAATATTTTGCGATAAGGAACAAAACTAAATTTTTTTACGAAATTCTGAGATCTACTATATCGTTTTGCTATTGCGGTTGTAAGTGTTCCAAATCTGGCACTATTTTGTTACACATTTTTTTTTTAATGTCAAAATGCGCAAAAAAGCGTACTAGCAAAAAGTTTATTATGTATAACGAAAATGATAACTTGGCTCTGGAAAGCTTATTTGATTGAGCGTTTGAATATTAATTAATTAACAAATAGTTCAAAAAATTTACCAAAAGCTCTTTCTATAAGATTTGTGTGCGTGTCTATGGTTTTGAACATTCCAAAAATATGCATGTTTCATAAGCTTTTTTTCGGCCAAAAAAAAATCTAAAATCGGGCAAGGATGTACGAAAAACTACGCAAAATTTCCTACAAATCTGTTCATCAATTAAAATTGTTTGTTGAGATGCGCTCTAAACGATAAATTTGCACAGCGGCTCAAAATATTTCGTAAACAAAACTTATAAGGCCCCTTACACTTGAACCGAAGTTCGCCCACGCAAACCAACAACATCAATGGGTAGGAGAAATTCTTTCCCTTTCGACAGTCATTAGCGTAGCTAATGGGGGTTCCAAGGGGGCCAGGCCCCCTCCAGAATTATCTAGGTTCCCCTAAGAATTTTGTTTTTTTTTAATGTACCGGTATTTCGTCAAGCAGCTTCGAGGCTATTTTTCATTTTTACGAATGTCTGCTTTTCTAAATGTTCAAGATTAGAAGAATCAATGTCGAGAGTTTAACATAATAAGACGTCTTCAGGATCTTTTAATTGTCCAAGAGTTCAGTGAATTTTCTTTAAGGACTTCTAAGAAGTTTAGGGTACATCGTTGAAATTAACAAAACTAGGAACTTAATAGAGCTTCAGAAAAATTCGTAGAAACTCAGGGCGCTTTGGAAAAATTCAGAAAACTGCGTAGAAGTGGGAACTCTATTTAAGTTTTGGGATCTTCGTAGATGTTAAACATTATTTGATTTCAGTGAATCTCATTATTGTTCGGAGATCTTCATACAATTTCAGGATACTATTTCTCGTGAGCTTGGAATAGTTCAGGGCATTACGTACGTGTTCAAGAAATTCCATACGTGGAACTTGGCTGAAAATCAACGAGAAACGTAGAAGTGCAGGAATTTCGTAGAATCTTCATATAAGTGCAGGGAATTTTGTAGAAGATCTAAAAAAAATTTTCAGCCAACTTCTAAGATCTTCAGGGATCCTCGCTTCAGTTTAAGGAACTTCGTTGCAGTTTGCCAGAGATCTTACTTCAAAAAAGCTCAATGAACTTTTAAGAAGTTTTGGGAACTTCGTTAAATTTCAAGGAACTTTCCAGGTTTTCAAGAATATTTGTAAATGATGGGGGTCTTTTCAGAAGTAATCCTATAATTAAGAGAAATAGAAAAAATATAAAAATTTGGCATAAATTCAGGGAACTTAGAAGAGGGAGTTTTGAAGTTGTTGAGGGAACGTTACATAGGTTACAGAATATTCTTTCAGCCCTTCTTCCTAAACAGCAGGTATGATTCAAAAGATCTCCAGATAGACGAAGATATTAGTGAAGTTCTTTTGATATTTTTCAAGACTTCTGGTTGATCAAGTTCTGCAGATATCCAACTGTTTGAAAATACAAATGAAGTCTGTCATATATTCTTTCTAGACTGCAGGTTGATCAGAAAGTATTCTAAGGTACTCCAGCTAAAATAAACTTATTAAATCTTTAATGGTGAATCTAGATTTCATGGACATGTTAGTACATTTTCTATAGGGAAAACTGGTGATTTAGCATGTTTTTTTCATAAATTAGCTCGATATAGTGTGAGTGGTTTAGAACACTGATAATATAATATAAAAATAAAAATAACGAAAAAGTTCATTCTCGCGTAACATTTGAAAAGGGCCTATGCTCGTTGATCGATTCTCTTCATCGACTCTCTCTTTGGTTTACCATGGCAGCATAAACGAATTTATCGCTAAGCTCGCAGCACATTTCGACAGAAGATGATGTTAGCTTGCGCCTGAAACAGCACACTAAATGGGAAATACATGGGTATCGCACAAAAAGCACATGGGTATCGTAGAACATTGAAAAAGATTTTCAAAAAGAGGGCTGATAAAATCGGGTCTTTACTGTACTATCTAGCTTCAAAAAGGGGCATAAGCATACAAGTAAGGAGTTCAATCCATTCGATTGGAATTAAAGTTAAATTTGGGACTTCAATCTAGATTTTATATCAAACTCCGTGATCTCGAAAGTTAGGTAGTCCGAGGTATAGAAAAAAATTCTAGATTATTGCTTTATAATTTTCTTTTTTCATCAAAAATTAGAACCCAGAAAGCATATGGGCTTGGGATCTCAAAACTATTATTATTCAAACTTTCAGATTTTTTAGGATACTTCATTGCCATATATCTTGAACTATTTACTATGTCCCAAATGTATTTGTTCTATGTGCATCGCATTTATCGCAATAATTCAAAGTCAGAATTTTTCTAAATTATAAATGTAAAGTCCTAGAATTAAGTGTTGGTACCTATGTCTGAGATTTGATTGATGATTAAATATGGATCATATTATTAAAATCTAGTTACAAAATTCTATCTAACCCTTAGAATTATCTAACATGATAATTTTGTTTAGTTTGGAATCCTTAATATCCTTATGATATCCAAACAATATGTTATTTCATTACAAAAATCATGAATAAACGATCATTGCTTGTTCAAAATCAGTATGCTTATAAGGCTCCCCGGAGCGTTGTTATGAAAGTAATACAATAAAATGTAATATTCACCATAGCAATAATAGTTAGCTTCGCCATAATAGGTCGTATTAATGGATGAAGTGGAAATGAATCTAACAGGAAACTAAAATATTAAATAGCTTTGACGCCTTCTGATTGAATGCCAGTTCCAGAGTTTCTATCTGTAGTTTAACAAAAAAATGCAAACAGCCCCCCCCCCTTGTCCCCTTCCAGTAAAATTTTCTAGCAACGCCAATGCCGACAGTGGTATTGGTTGACGTGAGCGTACCTCAGTTCGCGTTTAAGCGGCATAGCAACATTGTTTACAAAAGTTTTTGGGCTGTTGTCAAATGTTAAGTCTGGAATGTATTTTTTATAGTTGAACATTATATAGCACAAAATGTATTGTAAACTTATTGTGGGAATCAGTGATGGCATTAGCAAAATTATAGTTTTCACTTACCATCTCTACTTTCTCTTCACTGATGGCAGACACGAATTTAATGCTTAGAGCAACGACGGATATTTCGAGTCGCGTTCGGGTGTAAAGCCAAAATATTGAAACTCAAACTCACCACAGTTTGGTGAGAATTGTTGCTGGTGAGTTTTGTTAGCTTGATATTCGAAGCTGAGATATCAACCAAGCAGTTGTTTGCTTGTTGGTTTTTGGCTACGAAAATCAAGCGTGTTCCTGATCATTGGTGAAATTCGATTTTTTCATATTTTTACAACACTGCCTTAAAGCTCAATTTTGTAATAAAAAAACCGTTTTAATTTGCCCCGGTACACCTTACCCGTTTATGGTGAAACGAGCCACTCGAATGAAATGCTTTGGGTCTGGCTTTCCCATTCGCTCCGGTCTCCGGGTTGGCTACCGAATACTCCGCAGCTGGAGCAAATTGCAAGAGTTTCACCGGAATAATAAGTGGTCTTCTGGATGATTGCATAAAATTGTTGGAATAATTTTCTAATTGAATTTAATTACACTACCACCAGCAGCAGCAGCGCCGGCAGCAACAGCAGTGGAAGCGCGTTGCAGTCAAGTGCAAACTTCAAACAAGTGAAACGACGGCAAACCGTGGAATACTCTGTTTTATGCGGCGATGCACACAAGGTAGCAATATTGCCATGAATTGTTGCACTGATTAGAATCCTTCAACGGGAAGCGGTGTATAATTTTTCTGTTTGTGTTCCTTAACCTTCTAACCTGATAACAGGTGATTCTAATAATTGATATAGCAGCACTTCAAAGAGTCACGCTGAGCTGGACATTTTCCTCTTCATGTTTCCCGGAATGTAACTCCCAACTGGCAGCAAATTAAAGCGACGTACCTGCTGCCATTCCAACATTGTTACGGCTCATCAGGCATCCGTACAAGTCCTCATCATTTCCGACCCATGAATGCCAGTTCATCCGTCAGAGAAGAACAACTTTTGATCATTTTGTCTCTGAAACTCCAAGGAGTAATTTAACACCAAATCTCTTGAGCACATGGATCCCAACCGGCCGATCATCAGAGTGCAAAATTTGATTACCAGACCGCTCTCTGCCAGCCGACCCAGCTGAAACCGATTCCACATAATCAACGACGCCCACTCATTCACCCCAGGACACGGCCGGAGGATGCTGACTGCTAATTTGCCAGGGCTTACCATCATCACTTCACAAAATTTCTCACCCCACCGGCCGCAGCCACCGATCGCTTCCTCTGGAGAAAACTTTTCCAACTCATTTGGTCCGAGATGCTCAAGTTTTCGCATTCATAAATCAAACCTTTATTCGTGTGCTCGCAGATGATTTGGTTTGGTCCTTTTGAAGTGTACCAGCGGGGGCCATTTGCCTGTGGCAGCTTATCTTGGAGCTCACTTGCCTGCCTGGCTCCCTCTCCTCCTCAGACGGTTTCAGTATTTGGAAGCATTAACGGAATAACGATGACGACAACGACGAAAGCTACCGGCGCCACACTTCCTGAACGTAGAAAACGGAGTTAAAATTACCCCCATACGAATAGTACAAGCCAGTGGACAAATGGTGGTAATTATTCGTAAATTACCGTAAATAATCTGTCGGGGGATATTTGCGGGTGATAAACGAGCAGGATTTCGGGAAATTTGCGTGTTTATGTAATCAAGCTCCTGTTGTAGTAACCTACGACGGAGGTGCTAAAGATGCCTTTTCAGAGTAAGATAATCTTGCATTGTTAAAATATGATGTTCAAATTAAGATTACCTTTGTTACTGGCGGGGGTTGGGTCGAACAAATGGTATGAATTTTCAAAAGGCACGCTTCACGAGCACCAGACTCTGCCGCAGTAATGGGATTACGTTAAATCACGCTGACCGGTGCTCGTAATTTTCCACCCACTCCATTGGGATAGAATTCACTTCGTTTCTCATCGCACTCGTCATACATTTCCGAGAACCACTCGATTTCCAATAACCTGATTGTGCGCTCCCTGGCGCGCAAAGGCAGTGGCAGCACTTGATCGAAATTACATCATTACATTGATAAATAGATTTCTCTTTCGATGCTGCATTCCACCCCCACGCTTCGCGCTCTCTGACCTCTAGATACACGTGGCGTCACCGCCGCCTCCACAGAATGGAAAGGTTCTTCGTTATTAATATTGGGCCACACGGAACGGGCAAAATAAAAATCTGGTACGAAATGCCATCATTATCATCATCATCATCATCATCATCATGATCATTGCCATCGCAGCTCACATCAGAATTTTTCCTCGGTTGTGCACCAGTAAATTTGACACTCGAACGCACACACCTGGAAAGGAATTGTTTCCGTTCATCAAGCATCGAGAGTGTAGCGACTTACGTAGCGAACAATTTTCGCTGAAATTAATAAGCTTATGACAAAACTTGCACGACGCTGAGCGATTGGTAACAGCTTAGACGGTTTTTGAGTGGCTTATAAAGTTTGATGGGTGGAGAAAGTTGCTTTTAGGCGGGATTGAATTGGAAAATAGCAAAGCGGACCTTGTTTGGGTCTGGGACCTTTTTTTTTTAGAAGGAAAGCATTTAATTTCTAAGAAGATTCAAACCCATCGTTAGCAGCAAAGTGTTATAAACTTGAGTTTTTAAAGGTACTTTGATTGTACAGCACGGGCGAGGTTTTGAAGTAAGTTTTGCTACAGTTAATTAGCAAAAGTTCCTTTCAACTAACTTTACGAGACAACTTTAAGGCAAATGCTAAAGTTTTGATCAAATTGAAATGTTTGTTGGATGTTTGGGTTATTTTTTTTGCTTTATCAAGCCGGGAATACACTGAAATTAAAACCACTTGTGTTTAGAAGGCAATCTATCAGGCAACAAGATGAGCTGCAGAAAGAATCAATTTAATCATGTGCGTAGGAGAAATAAGTCAAAATGTGATTTTGTCCTTCGAAAATAAGTAGAAAGACGGCATACAAAATTGTATGGGATATAAGTTATTTCCGCAGATTGAGTTTAGGTACCAAAATAAGTGATTGCATCAGAACAACCAATGCATTTGTTCTAATGACTTATAAACTTCACGCAAAACCTAATCGTTAGAAGATTCTAAAATAAATTAAATTTATTTGGTTACACTTTAGTGTTTATCGGTGAGCTAATATACCATTATGCGAATGGAAAGGCAGTGGAAGCACACAAATCACTTGCAAGGGTTGCATTCAATATGTGCCAGTGTATGATCTTCCACCCGAAGTTTCCTGTTTAGCGTTGTTGCTGGGGTAATACGGTAAAGTGAAGCGTCTCATCCGGGAGAAACTTCATGCGGAGTTAAGCCTCGACAGGAACGTATTTAGGTGTACGAGGGGTATACATAGAGGTGAAAAATGGATGTCCCTCCTCATTTAGTTTCTTCAATCGGAAGGGGAATATATGTTATGATGGGAATAAGAATAAATTCAATGCCAACATTTCATTAGGTTGAAACTGCTTTTGTAAACAATGACTTCAATCTCCGATTTAACGCAAATAAAAGCTCACGCCTACAAACTAACCATTCCAGCTGGTAGTGGAATCATCCTTCAACTTGATAGTGTGGTTAGTTTGCATGTGTAAGCTTTTATTCGGGAAAAAGTGACAACTAAAGCCATTGCTTACAAAAGCAGTTTTGTCCTTTAGAAATGTTGATGAAGAATACTTCCTATGGAGGATGGAGGATGGAGGGCCATCAGATGAACTAATGTCCTAAGCGGAAGGCCAAGAAGCAACCATTGCAGCAACAACCCGAAGAAGAGATGCAGCATCGGAATTCTGAGCAGAATTGATTACCATAGAATAGTTCTAGTTCATCTGAACAACTTTGCCGAAGACAGGAACTATATAGTCAAGATGTTAAGTTAATAAGTTTAAAAAAATCGATTTTTTCAATTGTTTATATTTCAGATTATTTTCCCAAAATTTCAAGTTGATCTGATAAAAATTGACGTAGCTAATGCGAATAATAGCTGAACCGTTCCACTTCCCAAACAACAGCTGCGTTTGAGGATAACGCTGCTCAGAAGGCGATAGGACTTTCGATGCGCAAGCTATAATCCTGGGGCATCCCATCTCATTGAATTGCGTTAGTACTGCTCCAAGACCCGTCGGTGAGCCATCAATACGATCGGATGGACTGTAATATCCCAAAGGCTTGATTGTAGTCAATGCTTCTTCCTTGAAATGATTGAATTCTTCGTATTAAGTCTCAGTCTAATAAAATCTTTCCGATGTTGCGAGCGCCCGTAGAAGCTTAGCTTTATTTGCTCGGTGAATGATGAACTTGACAACAAATGTAATTAACCCGAGAAAACTTTTTACCTCAGAGCAAGCAGTTAATGGGCATCCTGAATTCTTTAATTGCTGATATTTTTTCATCCTCAATCATCCATCCCTGAGGTGTCAAGTTAAATCCCAGAAATTTAACTGATTGACTACCAAAGACACATTTACTTTCGTTCAGTTTAACATTATATTAGCCAGACAAGACCGGACTGCTTCCAAATTTTCGTCATGTTCGGCTTCCGTTTTGCCAAACACCAGGATGTCGTCCAAATACTTTTTACATCCTTTGCATCCTCCCAGTATTTTGCTTTGAAGTATTTCTTGGAACAAGTCCGGGGCATTGCATAGACCAAATGGCAGACGTACACAACGGAACATGCCAAATTCCGTGAAGAAGTTTGTAAGGCACCTGATTTCTCATCTAATTCAATGTGGAAGAATGCGTTTGAGAGATCGATTATGGAGAACCAAGTTGCTCTATCTTATTCGGCCAAAATCTTTTCCAAGGTTGGCATTGAAAATGGCGTCCGATGAATATATCGATTTGGGACTCTCAGATTGATGACCAACCTTATGCCTAACGACGTATCCATTCCTTCTACCCGAGCAGAAACCGATAGCTAATCGATAACAAATGAATATCTTAATGAGGTATGATACCTTATTTTGGTATGCTTGTGGTATAAAACCTTGTTTAGATATTCTGCAGTTATCGATTTTTTTGTAAAATATCAAATAAATACCTAAATAACAAAATGTGATATTTCAGCTTTTAGACAATAACACCTAAAAGAGTTATTGAATTGGTATTAGAAGACCTTCAAAATAACAACTTTTGATATTATTACATCTAAAAAAGCGTCTGTTATACGTTTGTTATTGTAATAATTAAATTATTTATTAGTTCGTTAATGCCATTTTTTGATACTTAGGGAGCATATTGAAAACGGAGAAACTGGTTGTACATATATGAAACACATATGGAATTTTTTTTATTTTAAGGGAAAGCATAGATGGAATAAAATAGAGTGCATTAATGGAGAAGTGGAATTTAAAACTTGTCATTAAAAAAAAAAAAAAAATGACGAACAAAAATATTGATGCGATATGTATAGCTTAAAAGGGATGGCAGCACAGTAAAACAGAAAATACTTAGAAGCGAAACGTTTTTAATTTTATGTTCAATGAATTGAGGCGCGAACTGGGTAAGAATGACAAATCACATAAATGGCCCACGTGTTTGGATTCATAATTACATACTACATGTAACACTATTTTACAATACAAATACGAGGGAAATAATCATAGACATTAAAAGTTAACTGCGCACTAGGAGCAATCGACTACATTCAACCAGAGGATTGATCCCCGTAGGACGGGTCTATGATCGGAGCTACTACACCAAGTGCGACATAGCTGCTTGCAAGGGATTCAGTTGGACAGATTTGGTAAGATTGTTCCTTTTTTCTACTTTTGTCTATTTAAACTTAATTTCTATGAATGCGTATCGTTTGGAATCATTTGATTAGGATGAGACTCTTAACTTTTATTTTTTTCACATTGTGTTTCAATCGGTATTCTTAAGAACTTCACAAAATAAGGTCCCAATATTTAAATTGAGTAGCTCGACTAGCTTGGTGGCTGCCGCTTTTGCTTACTGAGTAGAAGACCGTGTTGGATCCACATTGTAAAGATTCCCTATTGTCAGCTTTTCTACAGGCTGGAGTTGTTGTTTGAACCATTTAGTTTATCAATTTAATTTATCTGTATAACAATTATTCACAAGCATTCTTCCAGGTTAATTCAAGAATAAATTGATGATGATAAATCTTTCTAATATTCACATTACAGTTATGACCCGATCCTGTCAACCTCTCCGCGCATCAGACTGTTATTTTTCAATAATTCCACATAATTGTAATTTCATACCTTCCTCCTTCAAGATGAATGTTTAAGGTACACATACTTTGCTAGCTGACAAAATGGGGTCATTGCTGTATAATTATTCTCTTTTTGCAGCCTTCATTCAGACTGGATCTATTGATTTACATTATTTGAGTTTTCTTCCAGCTCTTTGATGACGGAAAATCATTAGATTTATACTGTAATGATTCACTCTTACAGCTTTCACCCTAGTTTTGTCTGTTGATTTGATTTGTTTGAATTGGTTTTCAGCTCTTTGGTGTTGGCAGTCGCGGGCGATCAATTTTGCTCATGCTCATGCTCTAAGTTTATTTTCAGCATTTTGATGATGGAACGTCTTCAGATTTATATTATAATAAGGCTTATTACAGGTGTCACATCACGGTGAAAAGTTGTCACTTGTCGTCACGGTGAAGTGATTCCCATTTGATTTGTACGGTAATCACGGCTCTTATTCTGAGTATCACTTGCTTATCACCGTGTAGTGACACGCGTAATAAGGCCCAATGATACACCATTTGGTTTTGGCTTCGGGCAAATCCAAGTATAATGCATGATAACACTGATTCATTTAAAACCATGGTCGCATCACTTATCAAGGTGAATCCTGATCCAACGAACCCAACTTACTATCAAAATCTCCTTTCCTGTGTCTTTTGTTGGGGTGCAGAAGTAAACACGGCCCACAAACAACAAAGGTCACTCTAATATTCCTTCCCTACTCCCACCTGATTGCAAGGACGTGGCCGGCGCCGTTATTGATCTGCAAAATATAGAGTCACTGAAACTTGTACAATGAGAATGGACGGTCACTCCCAGCCCCATTCAATTGATTCATTGTACAATTTCACTGATTCTGATCAATCACGGAGTAGCAACCATTGATATATGCAGTCAATCTAAGCTAAGCTAAGCTATATTTTATTTATTTCATGTAATTATTGCAAATAATAGTTATTCAATAATAGAATCCATATATTCGTACTTTGACGCGAAGCACTGTGGATTTTAAGATGCTCGATGACCCTCGAGGGATCGATTTTGCTTACTGAGCAGAAAATCATGGATTTAACCCCAAGCTCTTCCACAGCACAATAAATCGCCACCATCATTTGTATATTTGATACTGAACATTAACCTCGGAAACTATTTGCATATCAAGCGAAAACGTAGTCCTGTATTGTCGCGAAGCGTTATGGTTCTGAGATGCTCGATGACCCTGGAGGGATCGTTTTTGCTTACTGAGCAGAAAATCATGGGTTTCATCCCAAGCCCTCCGTCATGACTCTTAAAATTCATTATCACTAAACAAAATTAATATGTTCTTTCGATAGCCGGCTATCGAGAGATTAAATAAACAACAAATAAACAATACATACTTTTGGTTGCATCGCCAACTTGAGGTGAATCCTAACCGAATACCCTACCCAACCCTCCAACTCCGTAGCACTTATGAGGGTGTCGCTAAGTCGATGGCCTCTCGTTAAGTAAGTACTACATCAACATTTCCTTCCCTATCCCTAGTTATGGTAAAGATGGGCGTGGCCGGGAATAGCGACAGTCATGCTTCTGTTACTCTTGTTTAGATTGGAACCAATGTTTACTCCTCAGCATTATTCCTGAAAGTAGTCTAACTGAGATTTTCAGAAGAGACGTGAGTGTCGCTAGTATCCAATCTACGAAGTATATCATAACAACGCTAACGCTAACTAAATTATTTATTAGTTCGTTATTCGAAGAAAATTTTTGAGGTATTATTTTTGGTAATTTACCTCTTATGTCAGCCTCACTAATACCATATTTAGGTTGCCAGTTATACTATTTTCATACCTGAATTTGTTATTAATACGTTATTTTTTCCTGCTCGGGTACTACTGGTTCCATGATATTCGCGTTGATCAGTCCTTGAATGCGTTTTTCAACCAAAGGTTTTGCTGCCAACGGAATATCAAGGAAAATATGGGGGTTTCGATTTATCGTAATGAATCTTAACCGGAGGAACATTGAATTTAGGGAAACATCCGGAAAAATAGCTGCTATCTCACCAGCGTACCGAGCATTTCTGACATCGAAATTCTCTGATTCAACAGGAACTTTCAAACCGAGCATTAAAATACTGTACCTTGAAGCTGTTGTTCTACCCAAAAGTGCACGAGCTTCTTTTACCACATAATTTTTTTCCAGGGATGTTGGTCTATTGTCTGACACGTATAAGTACGCATGGAATGTTACAAATACTTTGAAGAGTAGGCTGTGCGTGTGTTCGAACCTAACGTTTGTTTTTTTTATCCGTGGAGTTTTTTTTTTATCTATAATCGGTTGCTGATCTGGCCATAATCAGGCCCAGGAGATACTTTCTAGTTCCTCATTCGAGATTCCTATTATTTGCCACTGAGAAGCTGTTCCGAAGCCAAGTAGAACTTCCAGGAGGTGTCCTATCATTCGTCCTATCATTAGTTCCATCATTCGTTGAGTCGCAGCGTTGAACCTGACGAAAAGGCTTCCAATGCAAATCAAAAATCGACTACATACATCCGAACATTTGTTTATCTCAAATCGAAGGAAGACATTCCGCGTAACTACCATAAACCGGACTAGTTCATGTTGATCTTCGTCAAGTTTCGTCTACAATTTGGACTTCTACATCAACACATGTCAGGCAGCCTTCAGGTTCAATTGGCTAAACTTGGTGAGTTCGTTCCATTTTGTAAATTTTTATCTTTTCAAACCAGTAACGTTGGGAGATCACCTTTTTGTGGTGCGTTACTGGTATAAGATCTACCACTGAACGCTAGTCGTGACAACTTCAAAGTAGGGAATCAGGATTTTACTTGTTACTTTTTATGACTTGATTATAGTGACAAGACTCGGGTTCCGCATTTCTATATTATATATTTCAAATCAAAAATATTGTTTATGTTCATAGATTTCACATAATCCTTTTCCCTTTGTCCTTCTCCTTTTCCTTTCCCTCTTCTCTTTTCAGAAAGTGAGTCATGACGCTATAGCCATAAGCCATAAAAGGCTAGGATAAGAGTTAGTGCTCATGCCCCAACCGTCAGAAGAAAATGGAGCATCACTTAACCTTTCTAGCTTTGATGCTTCCAACGACCAACCAATCATGTAATTACCAAAATCGGAACGTACGGTACGAGATGTCCACGTTTCATCCATTTATTGGATTCTGAAGCATCGTGTTTAAATCTTTGATGTTTTCTGAATCATCTTGCCCCTTAAATGCTGGCCGTTTTGATATGTGTGACGCATCTTCGATGTGAAACATATATCAAATAGACAAGAAAAATTATGTAGGTATACATATAATTTTGCAGGATGCTTTCAAGAACTGGTTGTGTTGGATTAGATTAGATTAGATTAGATTAAACGCGATTACCTCGAATACCCCATTTTGATAGTAGGTGTCCGTGATAGCTCCATTGAAATATATGCAATTTGTTCAGTTATTTTTGTATATTGTTTATAACTGCTTATTTAAGGCCAGATTTTTACTTGTTGTTTTAAGTTTGTAAAATTTGAACAGCCATTTTGCCAATTTTTGTTTATAGCTCATCGATCGCCACCAGAATAGTCTGATTGTTAATGCAACCACTTTGAAGTTTTTGATTTCAGATAATTTCTGCTCGCGACAGAGTGGCCACCTTGTAATGTCTTTTTAAAAAGGCCTCCTCCTGGGAGCCGCGTCCTGGGGCACAAACACCACCATGAAGCATATAATATAATGATTTTCGAAGACGAATGTAAGAACAATAAATGTGTGAAAACCGATTTGAAGTATGTCGCCTGCCTTCCAATAAAAATAATATCGAAAATTTCGCTATTTTTTTCCTCGAAAGTAACAAATTAAAAATGAATAGAACACTAACGCCACCTGGTAAGTCAAGTTAATTCCGAGCTGAACTGTTTACCCCAGAAGAAGTCTAGTCCATCTGAAAAACTTTGCAGAAGACAAAACCTTCTCTCTAGTCTAGATGATAAGTTTTTTTTCCTTGATTTGTTTTCCGTGCGTAGCACCAATTGGAGACAGGGAGACAGCTCCCACACCTGGACCCTACCTATCGACCTATCAACTACTCATGAACCGGGGATCAACGGCTTTACTTCTCTTCCAAAGGTAGCCGTGATCAGAGATGCAATGTTTCAGAACATCCCCGCGGCATCGACTGGGATTGAACCCAGGCCTGTTGAGGTGAGATAGATGATAAGTTAAAGCATATTAAAAAGAAAAAGCACACTAGCACAGCCTGTATGCTGAGCTGAACTAGGTATCGTCCATTTGAACAACTTTGTCAATGATAATTAAAAGCTAATGGCACATTAGCTGTTCGGGAGCAGCGTGAATAACACCCACCCAAGGATACAACCCTGGGTAGACAAATTCTCACTCTCTGCACCAACACTTAAGAAAATACACATCATCGATCGGTTTGAAGAGATCGGTGAGGTGATGAATTCATGATTACGGGGTGATCGGGTAGATGTAGGAAATTAGATAAATAGTTGAAATCTGCCTGGTATGGCAAACGGATCCTAGGGCCCTACTTGGGCGCCAATATTAAAAGTTTTATGAATAAATGTAAATACGTTGTGCGTTAAATAAAGTAGTTTTATTGTGAAGTGGCATTGTAATGTAAAACACGTGTTTTGTGTAACCAACGATGGCCGAAACATTTCCGTAAAACCCCAGGAAGGACAGGATATTGGATAGACCCCATTTTCACCCCAGGCAAAAGATATGTTCAACCAGAGGCTTTTACCCCCCTTTCGATGTTGTAGGTTGGATGGAAAAGACCCCAACAACAAAGGACCGTCAAAAATTCTGACTACAGCGCCTGGTGAGAGAATTCCGAACTGATCTTAGTTTACCCTAGAATATTAAAATTTATGGCACACTAGCACCTCATGGTGAGTGAATTCTGAGCAGAAATGTTTACTAAACTGATAGTTTTGAAGACCTTGTATTCTTGAATATCTTTATCCAAGGAAGCAATATCCTATATGGTTGGGATCACGTGCTATAAACATTGCTAACATTGAAATATCCCACTTCATTTTTACAACGAGAGATCGACCCCCAAAAAATGATAATTTTTACTAAAGGTCCACTGAATTTAGCATTAGGAATTTAAAGAATCCATTGAATTCAAAATATACGGCGTTTTGAATATGCGATCAGTTTGACCCCTGAGAACAGACAACGTAAGATTTTTTGGAATAAGTGTTGGTTAATTCCAAGATCAATTCCGATGAAAAGATATGCGTTCTTAATGTACAGGAATGGGGATGGGTCCGACTTAGTGGTTAGTATCCATGCATCTCATGCCAAAGGTCACGAGTTGAAATCTTATCCCGGATAAGTCACGAATTACCTAAAATGTATTAAAGTATGACCAGTAGAAGCTGTAAAATGAAATGGGGCCATATCAGAATCCATGATGGCGACTATTGATTTTTACGAAACATGAAACCTGCGCGAAGGTCAACTTCAGACAGCTATTGGGACACAAGTTTTACGGTTCCGATACATGTTTTTGTTTGTGTTTTGTGTCGATAAATATGCACGCAAATTCAAATTATGACAGGGCATCTTTTTCTGCGGCTACAAAACGAAAGAATAGAAACAGGATTAATTTTACGTCACATAAGGTCTGTATCCACATTAATCCGGACACCTTCAAATCACTCTAACTTTTGAAATTTTGCACGTAGGAGTGACAAATTTCGCTGAGGTATAGCTGGGAGTCATTGATGCAAAAGACTATGATTAGTGTTTACATTCCATGTTTAGTGTTCAAGATGGCGACGAATGAAAAACACGTGTGCGAGCAGATTTAGTAAGGACGTAATGAAAATCCTGACGGGATCTTGCAAACATGTTTGATTTACCTAAATCCACTGTCCACGGTATGCTCAAATATTTTTCAAAATATTTGACGGTCGAGAGGAAACCGAGAAGTGATAAAAAGAATGGACGTACTGATCCTGTCATGGACCCAAAGGTGAAGAGGATATTGAAGAAAAACCCGAATTTCTCTGTTCGACGGGTGGCTCGTAGAATACGAATGTCACCTGGTTTTGACTGGAAATCAAAACAGCGTTTGGGACTGAAGTCGTATAAAAGAGTTCCAAATCGCAACGACAAACAGAATTCGACAGCAAAATCACGGGCTCGACGTTTGTACTGCGAATATTTGACGAAGTTTTCATGCGTGAATGAAACTTATGGCTTGGAGGATTTCAAACAGCTTCCAGGGCTGGCCAAAAATGCTACAGCTAAGTATTTCAGGGCAAAGTAGGTATCAAAATTTACCAAAAAAAAAAAAAAATGCTTATTTGGTAAGCAATTTACACGTGTGGCCGAAAGAGTAAATCTTTCGTCACTATATGCACAATCAACAAGGAAATTTACCAGAAAGAGTACCTGCAGAAGCGATTGCAACCCTTCATCAAAAGCCACAAAGGAAACCCTTTGTTCTGGCCCGATGTGGCATCATGTCATTATACTAAAACTGTGATGGAGTGGTACGAAGCAAATCTAGTGAATATTGTACCAGAAACCGCAAATCCGCCAAATTGTCCAGAGCTACGTCCAATCGCGAGATATAGGGCTCTGATGAACCGGAAACTTTCTGGAAAAAAAAACAAGGAATCAAAGATATCAAACACTTCCAACAAATTTGGACAAAGACGGCCATCACGGTATTTGGAGGGGTCTGTACAAACCCTAATACATGAAGTTAAGCGCAAAGTTCGAAAATTTCATGCAAATACCGAATAAATATGTTTTGACTTCGTGAATTTTCAAATCATATCCTATGAATCTGAAATAATCAACTGCAATTCAAATATAATGCGAAATTTGTGTTTAGTTTATGTTTTGATGTGTCTGTATTATTGTGGATACAGGCCTTAAAATGTGTTTATATCATATTTTTCCGATAATAAATAAATGGAAATCTAATTCTTTAACAGATACAATCTAACTGCGAACAAGATCTTCAAAAGTTAAAAAGTCTAAGTCTTAAATAAAATGATGTTTACGAGGATGTATCAATTCAATTATGTTGGAAAAGTGCTACCAGGTATTCTTAGGTTGTGTGGTCTTCAGTAAATTTAAAAATAAAGTTTTAATCTTTATCATTTGAACCAAATCATTTGAATAAATATTTATTTTGTTTTGCGATTATTATGTAAATATAAAAGTATTTAAAATAAACTCGATTCAAAATTGTTTTCTTTAAATAGAAACTTTAAATATATATTGTCAAGCCACATGCGTATCTCTAGGTATCTATAGATTAACCAAATAATCAAAATCACTGAAGAGCTATTCACAGCTGGTCCACTTGAATCGAATTCGAGAGCTCAGGTGCTTCCGAAACCGTGTATCAAAATTGATGTGTACCAAAACCCATCCCAATCAATGTTCGCACACCTCGCCCTATACCCGTTTTGAAGCAAATCAACCAAACCAACACCCACCACACGGGGGGCCACCTATCGACCCCATCCACATACTGACAAAAAATCAACTTGTCGACCTTCTGGTTCCACAAAAAAAATGGTGGCTCTAATTTCGTTGTCATCGTTTTCCTACACCCCCAGTTACACCTCCCCGGTTTACGCGCAGGCACTATTGACGGATGAAGAGATGCTGGTGATGATGATGATTTAACTTTCGTTCCATCCATTTTCAGTTGACACACCACTCATAGCCGGCCACTCCTCGCACCGAAATCGAACCGAAAATGCTGTCGAATTCTATTTTTGAAGATCCGACTGAGAGCTTTGCGAAGAGAAGAGGGACAGTGTCAATGACACTTTCCCCTGTGCGTTTTCTATTTGTAGCTCTCACACCCAATCTGCTTCAAACGTCCTTCTTACAACAAAAAAATGTGTTTCTCGCTCGAGGAACGAGCAGCACTCAGCTGGAAGCAGTGAGGGAGCCACCCACAGGATACTACAGCATTGCTCCGTAGTGTAAAATACGATTAAAAGGCATTAATCCCGGCTGAGGGTGGTCCGTGAACATCAACCGAGCGGGTTTGGATGCAGGCAGGAGAGGCAGCTACAGCTAAATTAAATTTCGTTCAGAGTAAGACGCGAAGAAAATGCGTTCGAAGCTCAACGCGAATGGGGATGGGGAGTCTTTCGCCATCATCATCGTGAAAATTCACTTTGAGCGGTCGCTGTCCATTAGACGGGGCTCAAGACGACGACGACGACGACGATTAGCAATGCAGCATAATTTCTCATTAGTGGATCGTGCAAAAGGTAAAGGAAACTGCGCACTCTTTTGAGGGTCTTTGTGATTGAAATGGTGCAACGAATGGGGATTATATTTTGGGTGCTTGGATTTAATGGAAATTTAAATGAACCACCAATGTATTTTCGGAACAGCTTTGGGGTGATTGACTTGACTAATGTTAACTTTCATTAAGGATGGGGTGTTGTGTTTTGAAATAAACTTCAGCTACATAATGCATAAACAACCGTCTGAAAATTCGGGAAAACTTGGCCCGCATTATTCATTTCGTTATTGTTGGATGCAATCTCTTCGATGAGTCCACTTCACTTTTTACTTGGTTTTGACGCGTTTATATGAGCTATCGTCTGCTCTCAACTAAGTGTTCTTTAGTGCACTTCCACCCCTTGTTATTAATTGAGCGGCAAGCACAATGATACTCTATGCCCAGTAGCCTGATGCAAAATTTGAAATTGTCGCTCCACAGTGCTTAAACAGATTCAAAACGGGTATTGGTTGGCTTCCGAAAATTTGCACTCGTTAGAAGTTCAACTGTGCACAAACCATTTGAAGTTTGTATAGGAAATCGAAAGAACATTTCCAACTCGAAGGATGTTTTATACCAGACTGAGAATCTAACCCGCTACCACCGACTTGGTAATACCTTGCCTTTGCAGACTAGGCTACAATCATGAGTGAAAACCTAAAATCGCATGGAAATTCTTCAGAAAAGTAAATTTCAAATATTCCATCCTAAATTTAATCAAAAATTGTGAACAGGCATCTGCTCTGATCTGATAGGATGTGTTTTACGCGCCAGACACATACTTTACAAAGTTTTCTTGTATCTTACAAGTACCCCAACTAACAATTTTCACAACGTAAACGCTTTACTCATTTCATTTATACAGTCTCAAGCTGTATTCAAACGTTATACGATATGAGGAAACCTTTACTCAACCTCTATACAAGCAAATCTGGCGAACTTAGTCAGCTACTTATGGCTGTTGGAACGGTCGTAAGAAGCTCTTATTGCATATCCATTAACGCTTATATACAGCTGTTATCCTGTTGTTTAGTTGTGTGTGAACTTGAAAGGCGCTTATTCAATCTTTTCCCGGTTATCCAATAATCACTACACAGCTTTCTCTTGAAGCCGGGTTAAATACTGTTTATGCTTTTTATGAAGGAATTTATTGAGTTTATTTTGCTGTGAATCAAATTAATCGAAATTAGTTACAGATCATCACCAAATTATTTACCCTGCACCGGAACCTGGAATCGAACTCGAGACAACCTTATTGGCAAACCTTGACACTACCAACTGTGCTACGCCAACACTTTGAACTTATGTAAACAAATCAACGTTCCTTTCTACAACAAAATTGCTGAGTAGAGGCTTTATAATAGTGCACACGAATCACTTTTCTCGACTACTTATAAAAGAGCAGAGTAAAAGCTGTAAAACTGCACACGTCTAAAAATAAACCTAGTTGACTGTGAAAATGCTTCCGAAGTTGCTCTAACACAGTTTATAAGCTGAGTACAGGTTGTTTAGTTGTTGAAAAAGCACTTTTGATGTTTATGTTATTCAGCAAGAGTGGTTGGTTGTTTAGAAGCCATCAAATGAGTAATATATTCACTTTGTTAGCTTTGTTTTGCAGCTACAAGTTGAAAGTTGATTAGTGTGTGTATAGAAGTGACATTAGCGTTTATTGGCTTATGTTATTCAGTGCGACTGACAAATTGAATAATGGTTGTGAGAAAGTTGAGTAAACGCTCTCCAAAACTATTTTGCTAACTTTTGCTTGTAGCTGTGTCTGCAGCTTCTTTTCAGCTACTTTACAGCACAAGGCTGGAAAAGTTGGCTTACAAAGCTGAAAAATGTTAGTTGGGACAACATATTAAATAGCAAAAGCTAAATAGACAAAATTGATAAATACTACAGTTAGGATGAATGATGGCTTCAGCAACCATTCACAGTTTTCAGTAACCAAAACAAATTTGAGCGTTAATTTCGCTGACTTTTCCCACCAAAACACGTCACTGAAGGTATTGAAACGATTCTTCAGTCTTTCAGCTTCAATCTGATTACATTTTTACAACTGAGCAAACCTGTTACGCCAGATTTTTTTTTTCAAATGAAACATACGCATTACAAAATACGGGTGATTTCGAGTTGCCGATAATCGAACATTTAACAAAAGTCGCATTCACCTGACAAGTTTGGAGCGTTGTAAAAACGTATACAATCCGTTTTGGGCAATTCTTTCGATTTGAATAGATAGAATACCAACAGCAGATAGCCCCGTAACGTGGGTAGATCATTTTTTTTGTAATACGTTACGGGATGTAAGATCTACCACTGATTCCTGCAGTCCTGACTACTTCAAACTAGGGGAACAGTATTTTTCAGTAATCAAAGAAACACATCTTAGTCCTTGTTACTTTTTATGCCTTGTTGATAGTGACAAGACTCGGCTTTGTCCACTGAGGATGATCTTGAAACAAGAAAAAAATGAGTTAGTTAGTCTTCATCTATGTGATTACTAATCTTATATTCGTTGTTATCTAGTTTGAAGTGGTTAATACTAGGGTTCTGATGCATAGTGATTAAAGGGTGATACGGTCAAAATTTGGTCAAGGGAAAACGCGTGTAAATCGGTGAAATCGTTTATTTAAAAAATCAAATTAAATTTCTTTTTCAAGTTCAATTAGTATAAAATTCAGGAAAAATATTCAGTTAGGCTTCCGCTTTTCCAAATCCGAATTGCCGGGCCTTACGCTTGACCCCTGCCATCAGATTTTGTACAGCCACCTTGTCCACCTTCTTTGCCGCAGAAAGCCAGTTTGCCTTGAACTGCTGCTCGCCCTTAGCAGTTTTTTTGGTCTTCTTTAGGTTCCGCTTGACAATAGCCCAGTATTTCTCAATTGGGCGGAGCTCTGGCGTGTTGGGAGGGTTCTTGTCCTTGGGAACCACCTGCACGTTGTTGGCGGCGTACCACTCCATGGCCTTTTTACCGTAATGGAAGATGCCAAATCCGGCCAAAACAGTACGGAACAACCGTGTTTCTTCAGGAAAGGCAGCAGACATTTATTCAAACACTCTTTCACGTAAATGTCTTGGTTGACAGTCCCGGAAGCTATGAAAATGCTGCTTTTCAAGCCACAGGTACAGATGGCTTGCCAAACCAGATATTTCTTTACGAACTTTGACAGTTTCATGTGCTTGAAAACATCTGCTACCTTTCCCCTTCCTTTTGCCGTATAAAACTCCTGTCCCGGAAGCTGCTTGTAGTCGGCTTTGACGTAGGTTTCGTCGTCCATTACCACGCAGTCAAACTTCGTCAGCATCGTCGTGTACAGCCTCCGGGATCGCGCTTTGGCCGTCGTATTTTGTTTATCATCGCGATTTGGAGTCACTACCTTCTTGTAAGTCGATAGTCCGGCTCGTTTTTTGGCTCGATGCACGGTTGTAGACGATACACCCAGCTTATTTGCGGCATCTCGGAGAGAGAGGTTAGGGTTTCGCTTGAAACTACCGGCAAATCTCTTTGTCGTCTCAGTGGCTTCCGGTTTTCGATTCCCCCCCGATCCAGACTTCCTGGCTGTCGACAAACGTTCCCCAAACACTTTAATTACATTTGTAACGGTTGATTTGGCAACTTTTAGCGATTTTGCCAACTTTGCGTGCGAGTAGCTCGGATTTTCGCGATGCGCGAGCAAAATTTTGATACGCTGCTCTTCTTGCTTGGACGGCATTTTGACAACTGAAGAGTGAATTCCAAAATCAAAATAGGAGCAACATTCTACACAAACACACCTTCAAAATGAGGGGTGTTCAGGTTTTTTAAATGCAAAATTGAAAGAAATACGTCAAGTTGATATTGACCAAATTTTGACCGTATCACCCTTTATCGATGTCATTGATTCATTTTGTTGCTAAAGAATCCAATTTTGACTGACAAAGGGGCATATCACATATGGAGGGTGCTGAAGGGTATAAATAGCGCGACTTTTCGAGTAGAATCGATTAACATCCTGTGTCCGGATACTCCCACCCGGTTGAGTCTATTCGGAGCTCATGCCACCATCGACATCTTCATCAGGAACATTAGCCTGTTGTCTATTAAGAACTGAGCTCAGACCACTATCCGGTGGTGGCCGAAGTAGGTTCCTCGGCCAATAGGTTTCAAGTTTCCCGGAGCAATTGCCATCGTGCCAACTGGCAACAGTACCAGCGCTGTGTGGACACAGCAATCGACTATGACGTCCTATCGGAGTCGTTCCAAGAAGTCGATCGGTGTCTACAATCCATCGTAGAGGCGATATCCCGTGCCAGGGAGCAACACGTAGCAGCATCCAGACAGGTGAGTCATACTCTGAACCTTGACAGTCCAACCAAAGATCCTATCAGGCTCCGTAACACCTTTTGTAGGCAGTTCCAGCGTTCTGGGCTGCCCCACCAGACCAATGTCAATAGTCTAACCAAAATTATCCAGGCCAGGATGGTGGAATTTTGAAATAAAGATTTTGCCAACAAGATTGGCTCTCTCCCAGATTGTTCAAAGCCATTTTGGAAGGTGATCCAAATTTTGAAAAATAAGTCGAGACCGATCCCTCCGCTTTCCTCTGTTGATCAGAACTCGGACCCATTCGTACTCATAACCCCAATTGAAAAGGCCAATGCTCTTGGCTGACATTTTGTGATTTCACATAATCTTGGCCAAGCCATTGTGAGCCTGCTGTATTGGAGGCAATGTCTAGAGTCGCTGACACCCCCGTAGTAGTGCATGATGATAGTAGATATCGGCTGATGTGGTGATAGCAGCTGCTAGAAGCACTAAAAACTTGAGTATTGACTTCTTCAACCATCTTACCGTTATCTTCAACAAATGTTTGGAGCTTGGCTGCTTCCCTGCATGCTGGAAGTTAGCCAAAGTGATTCCAATACACAAGCCTGGCAAATATCCTACCAGTGTCAAAAGCTATCGCCCCATTAGCCTCTTGTCCTTCATCTTGAAGCTATTCGAAAAGTTGACACTCAGTCGGTTGCTGGAGTTCTGCCAATGAAAATAACATCTTACTCAAGGAGCAATTCGGATTTAGGAAGGGCCATTCAACGATCCACCCACTAAGTAGAGTTACTAACATCATCAAGCTGAACAAGTCCGTTTCCAATACATCTGCCATGGCGTTGTTGGACGTCGAGAAGGCGTTCGACAATGTCTGGCATGATGGTCTAGTGTACAAGCTGCATCGATACAACTTTCCGATCTAACTCGTGAAGATCATCAAAAACTACTTGTCGGGCAGATCATTCCAGGTCTACTTGAACAATGTCCCTTATGATACGTTCAACGATGATGCAGGGGTACCTCAGGGTAGCCTGCTTGGCCCTATCCGATTCATCATTTTCACGCCAGACGTTCCTCCCCGGCCGGGGGTATCTTGTCAATGTTAGCAGATGACACCTCCATCAGTGTGGAGTGATCCGTGCTCTGGCGAGTAAACTAAAATCAGGCTTGGATGTTCTGTCCGACTATTTCAAGAGCTGGAAGATTTCAAGCAAGCAGGTCATCAATGCAGCTAAAACACAAAGCATTCTATTTCCACACTCGAATTCACCTCGGCTTGTTCCACCTGCTAACGTCAAGGTCCATCTTGAAAGCACTTCCATTGAATGGTAGAGTGAAGTAGTCTACCTTGGACAAGACATCCACCAAGGGTAACATCTTGATCAGGTCGCTCTACCCTCTGATAAACAGAAATTCCCCTCTGTCCCTCAAAAACAAGCTTACTTTCCACAAACAGACCATTCTGCCGGCTATTGACTATGGTATGCCAATCTGGGAGAGTTGTGCTAAGTGCCAGCAAATAAATGTAAATTTTACTGCTAGGGCTTCGAATCTAATTTCCGTCCTACTAAGCATAACCCACACTTTACCTCTCATTTTCCGAACGGATATGAACTCAAAAATGGAATGATTCTACTTTAGATGACTTCCAAACTTATATACGTTTCTATACGTACCGTTGGATTTGATAAAGAGTTACAAATTATTGAGATATTGTAAGAAATCTAACACTGCCTCTTGATTGCAAATGCGATCTACGAGTTTCAATTCCGTCCTAACGCATTGAAACGCCATTGGGTTTTCAAGGTTTTTCTTGGTTCTACGAATGAAGACAGTAAAAATGGATTTGCTAGGAGCGCTTCTTTTGTTTTGAGAACAATGCATTTAAATATTCATACAACACACTCGTATAGTCTTTGTCTTGTAGCTGATGAACTAACGCATTGAAACAAACGTATTATTTTTTTGAGTACGGTGAAATCATGGATATTTTTCCCAAGTTGTTAGCTGCCCATCGGTGTACCCCCATGTTTGTCTTTTTCGTCAGAGTGTCGCTTAGTTCGAGATCAAGAGCACATTGCTTTCCAAACCTTGTGTTCACAATCCCTACCCTGCCATCCATTTGTTACAATTTGTTACCCCTAACCTCGAGATAGCCGCGAATAATCGGCGTCCGCTTTGCTAACGTTAGTTTTAAGGAATTTTGTAATCTAAACAATGAATATCGGCTCCGCAAAGCTACAGCAAATGAGCCTGGAAAAATAAACGCATTATAAAAAAAATCATAGATATGATTGATGATTTTTGCTCGATAGAACGGAAATGGGCGATTACGACGAAGTAGCGCTCTACCATATTACATTAGAATCGATTTTTTTGCGATGAAGTCAAGAGTGACATCTGTATCAAAACCGAATACTTCTTCATTTCTCAATAGTGATGGAGTAATACGATATGCACTAAACTAAGGACACGGGATATCAATACAATAGATCAAATTACTGGTCGGAGTGGTTTTATGGCCCGAACAGAGGAAAAAGAAGGCAGCAGATAAGTGTAATCAAACAAACACCTCATATGTGTGCGTGACGTTTAAATTTTTGCATATCGCATATTAGCTTATTGCGTGCTCTCAACTTAGTGTTCTAGATGCACTTCCACAGTTATTAATTGAGAGCTTTCGATGCCTGTACCATTTTTGCATTGATACGATTGTATGGCAAGTCCAATCATACTTCTATGCCCAGGAAGTCGAGAAATTTTCCAACCCAAAAAATTCCTCGACCGGACCGGGAATTGAACCCAGCCACCTCCAGCATGGTCTTGCTTTGCAGCTGCGCCTTTACCGACTGAGCTAAGGGAGGCCCCGTAGGACTACGTGGTCTTATATAATAAATCTTATTTGCAGGAGCTTGTGTTTTGTGTAGGAATAGGAATTTAAGCGAGGTTCTCTCTGTATATACTCTTTAGTAGACGCGTTTGACATAGATGGCTCACAGCGACTCACGAAGAGCTACCGATTCCGCCTTCTTCCTCCTTCTATGGTTGCTCATGTGAGCTGCAGCTCGCTGCTTGCAGGCAGCCTTTCGTTGTGTACTGGAGAACACCACCACTCACCACGCGGTGATTGAATAAACACCGTTTGGTGAGACCGGATTGAATTCAACTTTGAAATCTGTGTTAGAGAAATCGCTCTTCGCAGGCAATCGGTGATAATTTTAATTATCATAGCAACAGTTGCACATTCGTTCAATTTTCAATAGTGACATTCTGAAAACTGATAGAGTCTTTATTTGCGTAGGATGCGTAGGAATATTTCTGATCGATTGGTAGTAAAATTATTGAAATTGGTCCAGAGGCAGCTGAGTTATTAACGTTCAAAACCTTTCATTATTATGTTCCATGTTGTCACAAAGTGTACCCCCATATAGAAATCAAAGACGTAGTCCTACGTAAAAAAAAGGATTTTTCCTAAGTTTCAAGATCTTTTGGAAATCCAGAAACCATCAGCTAATTTTTAAGATTTTTAGGATAGATAAGAGAACTTCAGGAACGACCTGAGAGCTTCAGGGCACATCAGTAAAATTGTAGGAATTTTAAGGAAGTTACGAAATGTTTAGACCTTCCGGGCCATTTAATAAACTTCTGAAAAATTTCCGGGGCATTACAGATGTTTCAAGTACAAAGAAAAAGGACATCTGAAAACGTTTGAGATCTTCTGAGCAGTTTTGAGTGAAATTCCGGAAAATTCGGGGAAAATTTGAGAACTTTATTGTTTTACTGCAGGAAAATATCGGGAACTTTCTTGTTCTGTTAGTTCTGAGAATTTAATGGGATTTCTATAAATTTCAAGGAAGATCCTAAAACATCAGGTTAGTTCCGAGAATTTCACGAACGTCCACGGGGTAACTTCAAAACATAAGGAAATTTACAGGATCTTTTGAGAAATTCAGGGAATTTTAAATATCAATTGGGCAGTTTTGAGAACTTCAGAGCAGCAAGTTCTAAAGTATTAAGAAAATTGGTTGAAAACCTTAGTGCTAGTTCCATTAAATTTTGAAAAATGGTCGAAACCATCATAAAGTGTCGAAAATTTCAGCGAAGTAAAATCCGGGGAAGTTTAGAGAACTTCAGAAAAAAAATCACCGAACGTTCAAGAAAGTCTCGGAAGTCTAAAGAATTTAAGATCGTTAATTTCCGGGCTGTTTCAAGAACATCATCAAGAGAATTTTTGTGAGCTCCTTAAACTGCAGGGTTCCTCAAGTTTTTCTGAAGCTGTAGGAACTTTTCAAATGTTCTCTCAATTCTCCTGATGATGTTCTTGAAACAGCCCTTAAATTAATGGAATTGCATTTACGATCTCTAAACATCCCTGGAACTTTCCGGACTCCCGAGAATTTCTTGGAATTTCGGTGATCTTTCCGATTTTTTCTTAGGTTCTCTAAACTTCGCTGGACTTCAGAGCAGTTCCACTATTTTTTAGAAAATTGTAGGAACCAAAGCTCTACGTCAAATGACGAATTGATCAGAATAGACTTTCTCTGAATTGAAGGAGACTGCATATTTCTTGATGAATGTGGGTAGTGGAATACTGGTATAAAGAGAGAAAGAAGGATTAGTAAGCCATGCGTCATCAAAACAGCAGGAACTTTCCAGAAATTCTGACAAGCATCATTTCAAGTTTTATCGAGCTTTTGAATCATTTTCAAAGATCAAATAAATGGTCTTAAAGACAGTGATAAAACCGAGATTGTTACTTAGGATGTTATGGTAAAAATGGAACTGGTTGCCCCTCAACAAATAATTTGTGTTTATTAAAGGCTGAATAAACAATTTTTTAGCTGAACCAAATGTATGCCTGAATAAGCCTTTTCTGCTTCTGATGTTTGTTGGGCCTGTTTGAATTACCCTTTGAGCTCTTGTGGAAATAAATTTAAATAATGTTTATTTTCAATAAATGGTGACGCGCAGTACACAAATTACGTAACGTAAAAAATCCGTGTTTTGAACCCCCTTCCCCCTAAAGCTTGCTTCAGATAGAATTGGAACAAAAACAATTGCCTGTATTTCAGTTATTTATTATTGAATTCAAGATCTTTTTTTATACAAATGTAGCGTTTTCTTCATACTTTTAAGAAAAAATACGGATAAAATTATTCGTCACGGTTTCGAAGGAATTCTCGAATTTTTCCTGTAACACGGCTCATTAGGCGGCGCACACCTTCTTTGTCCATCGTTTTAGCCCACCAGGTCTTCATCTGATTGATGTCTTTGACAACCTTTCCCTTTGCCTTGAGTCTCCTCTTCATGATTGCCCAGTATTTCTCAATAGGGTGGAACTGGGGGCAGTTGGGTGGGTTAAGGTTTTTCGGAACAAACTGGACCCCTTTCTCTGCATACCATTCTTGAACGGCTTTGCTGTAATGACAGCTTGCCAAATCTGGCCAAAACATTACGGGATGGTCGTGGGATTGAATGAACTGCAAAATTCGTTTTTGGAGACACTCTTTTTGGTATAGTTCCGACGTCATTGTCTTATTTGTAACGAAAACTTTCGTTTTTTTGCCACAGCTGCAAATGCCCTGCCAAATCATAAATTTTCGTGCAAATTTGTCGGCAAAAACAAATTTAAATTTGGTTGGAACATCCCCCCGAGCCGTTGCCAAGTAAAATTTTTGACCTGGGATTTGCCCGAAGTCAGCCTTGACATAGGTTTCATCGTCCATCAGAAGACACCCGTCGAACTTGGTCAGCACCTGGTCGTATAGCTTCCGCGCACGGATTTTGGCCACACTATTCTGTTTTATGGTCCGATTTGGCTGTTTGCTAGCTCGATACGACTTGATTCCTTCCCGGAGTCGAGTTCTCCTCACGGTACTATGGGCAGCACCGAAATTTCTGGCCAAATCACGGTCCGACAGATTGGGATTCCTCTTAATCGTCTTCAAAATCTTACCACGCAGTTTCCGGTCGACAGTTCCACTCCGACGATTGGCTTGAGGCTTCCGAATCGTCGTCAATGTTTCCTTATACCGTTTGATAACGCGCCATATGGTATTTCTGGGCAATTTCAGCTGTTTAGCTAGCTTAGATGCAGACCACAATGGATTTTCCAAATAACTGTGCACAATTTTTTCCCTTCTTTCGGCTTCCATGTTGATTGTTTACAAAGTACAGTCCATTTGCGGAATGTCAAAAATACATACGTGAAGCTGACAAAATTCCCGACACGTGGGCACCAAGAACTTCCAAATCCGTCCACCAGGAGCACCACAATATGAGCAAAAGTTTGTTCCAATTCTAAATGAAGCAAGCTTTATGCAAGAAAAAGTGGCTGTTTATTAAATACGTAGACATTTTGACCCCCTCACCCTGCGTAGACAATTGTCCAAACACAGTTTTGAAATATTGTATGGTCCGTGGTTAGTTACCAACCTCCCCCCCCCCTATAAACTGTTTACGTAGTTAATAAACAGCTCCTTAATAGCGTTTGAAAAGACTGCCCCCCATCGGCTCCGCAAAGGTACATCAAATGAGCCTGGAAAAATAACAGAATTAAAAAAAAAAATTGCCCTCCTAAAATTACGTAAAGGGTGATACGGTCAAAATTTGGTCAATATCAACTTGATGTATTTCTTTCAATTTTGCATTTAAAAAACCTGAACACCCCTCATTTTGAAGGTGTGTGTGTGTAGAATGTTGCTCCTATTTTGATTTTGGAATTCACTCTTCAGTTGTCAAAATGCCGTCCAAGCAAGAAGAGCAGCGTATCAAAATTTTGCTCGCACATCGCGAAAATCCGAGCTACTCACACGCAAAGTTGGCAAAATCGCTAAAAGTTGCCAAATCAACCGTTACAAATGTAATTAAAGTGTTTGGGGAACGTTTGTCGACAGCCAGGAAGTCTGAATCGGGGGGAAATCGAAAACCGGAAGCCGCTGAGACGACAAAGAGAGTTGCCGGTAGTTTCAAGCGAAACCCTAACCTCTCTCTCCGAGATGCCGCAAATAAGCTGGGTGTATCGTCTACAACCGTGCATCGAGCCAAAAAACGAGCCGGACTATCGACTTACAAGAAGGTAGTGACTCCAAATCGCGATGATAAACAAAATACGACGGCCAAAGCGCGATCCCGGAGGCTGTACACGACGATGCTGACGAAGTTTGACTGCGTGGTAATGGACGACGAAACCTACGTCAAAGCCGACTACAAGCAGCTTCCGGGACAGGAGTTTTATACGGCAAAAGGAAGGGGAAAGGTAGCAGATGTTTTCAAGCACATGAAACTGTCAAAGTTCGCAAAGAAATATCTGGTTTGGCAAGCCATCTGTACCTGTGGCTTGAAAAGCAGCATTTTCATAACTTCCAGGACTGTCAACCAAGAAATTTACGTGAAAGAGTGTTTGAATAAACGTCTGCTGCCTTTCCTGAAGAAACACGGTTGTTCCGTACTGTTTTGGCCGGATTTGGCATCTTGCCATTACGGTAAAAAGGCCATGGAGTGGTACGCCGCCAACAACGTGCAGGTGGTTCCCAAGGACAAGAACCCTCCCAACACGCCAGAGCTCCGCCCAATTGAGAAATACTGGGCTATTGTCAAGCGGAACCTAAAGAAGACCAAAAAAACTGCTAAGGGCGAGCAGCAGTTCAAGGCAAACTGGCTTTCTGCGGCGAAGAAGGAGGACAAGGTGGCTGTACAAAATCTGATGGCAGGGGTCAAGTGTAAGGCCCGGCAATTCGGATTTGGAAAAGCGGAAGCCTAACTGAATATTTTTCCTGAATTTTATACTAATTGAACTTGAAAAAGAAATTTAATTTGATTTTTTAAATAAACGATTTCACCGATTTACACGCGTTTTCCCTTGATTAAATTTTGACCGTATCACCCTTTAACACTCACTCATTCGACCTCGCAAAAAAATTTCCGTTTTAGAATATTACTTTACGTAACATTTCAACCAATCTCTTCTCCTCCCTATTTTAAAATAAGTAACGCAAGCATGACCCCTCTCCCTTTCTCCGTGCGTTACGTACTTTGTGCACAGAGCCTTACCCTAGCGGGTCACCAGTTCCAACCACCACGACATCACTGGTTCCGAGGAATTATGGCGAATTCAAATTCAGGAAAATGCAGAATCTTCAGAAAGGGTCCATGATTGGGCAAGTTCTAAATACTACAAGAAAGTCTATAGAAGCTCAGGGAAGTTTGGAGAATTTAAAGATTGAACCGTAAACGTTTGTTTAGAAAGTCCAGATCTTCAGGACAATAACAGATAGGAAATTGTTTGGAAATGCTTTATGGGTAGTTTAAAGATCATGAAGAATTAGTTACGATGAATTCAGGACAGTTACCATATGCGTGATAATGTTTGCACCATTGAGAAATGTCAAAATTAAAAAAATTCTCAAAAATTTCATTTTCGAGTTTTTTTTTTTATTTATTCCAAGCGGGGATGTTTCTCAGAGTCTTAAACTAGGTTAAACATCAATCGAGTTTCCACTTGCTGCAATTACGGCCTCCACATGCTTCCGGAATGCACGGCAGGTTCTAAAAATGTTGTCTGGATCCATTTCTATCCAGATACGGGTCAATGTTTGTCTGAGGCTTGCTGTACTCGGGTGGCGCTTAGAACAGGCCTTGGCCTTCATGACGCGCCATATTGAGTAATCCAGCGGATTAAGATCGGGGCTGGATGGCGCCCCGAACGGAAGATGTTCCTGCAACCACTTCTGAGTGCGGTTTGAGGTGTGGCACCGAGCCCCATCTTGTTGAAATACAACATTTGGCTTCGGACCGTACTGTTCTTTGATCCACGGAAGAACATACTTACTTAAAATCCCGATGTAGACCTCCGTGTTGACCTTGTCGCCTTCTGGAATGAACACCGGGTCAATTTTTTTTGCCATCGGAAGCCACTAATCCAAACACCCTAACGCTAGCAGGATGCTTGGTCAGATACACGTTCTTGTGCTCGTCGGCCACGTCTTTTACCAGAAGAGAACTAATATACCGGTCCGTTCAGTAATTTGATACGGGATCGACGGTAGACATGCTCTCGTCGGTAAACAGGATTACCGGATTTTTTCGCTTAAGGAAGTTCAAAATTTTCTTGCATCGTTCGACTCGTAGCTCCCGGATGCGGTTGGTAATCATGTGAGTTTTTTTTCCCGTGCCCTCGACTTCGCCCCACAATCTTCCTTTACGATCTTCCGTGCCGTAAAGTCACTGATCCCGTGTTCCTTTGCCATTTTCCTTATTGAACGCACTGGATTCACCCGAATCTTCCTTTTGATAGCAGCGATAACCCTCGGAACCCGAACTGACCTCGGACGACGTGTGGCCTCGGTCTAAAACCCTAAGTGTTCCGGTGGACCGTCAAACTCCCACGGCGATTGAAATGTCTTTTTGCGACATTTGCGCGTGGGACAAATCACGAATACGCTGCCACTTCGTCATGGTGCAACTGTCAAACTAAGTAAATCATTTTCTTTTATACACAGCCTACTACGGTATGAGCTATAGGTTACGTGCATGCAAAGAAATCCAAGGCATTGAATGCACAGGTAAAACGGGAACCTTATTTGTACGATGGTGCAAACATTATCACGCATACGGTACATGCAGTTCAATAAAATTTTGAGAAATTTAGTGAAAATCTTGGGGCCTCATAAATTATTTGGGAATATCCAAAGAAATCCAAATATGTTTAGAAAACTTCAGAAAATATTTGGGAAGTTCACAGAAATCCAAAGAACTTCAAGGTTCCAAAAATGCAATTAAATTAAGATAAGTACAGAGATGTTCTGAGAGTATATAAAAAACGAGCCCGTTAGAGAAGATTCATGAACATCACGAAAAACGCGTCGATTTAAGAGTCTGGGAACTTCTCTTAAATTGACGCGTTTTCTAGTAAATTTATGGATCTTCAGAATATGTTAAGGGAAATTACGTTAGTATGCTTCAGAGAATATCATAGAACTTTTAAAAATTTCCATTCACCTTAGAAAAATGGTAGGAATTATTATGAAGTTCCGCTGACTAGAGGGAAGTCTAGAGAACTTTTGAGAACAAACAAAATAATTGCACAGAAATTCACAAAAGCTTAGGGATCTTTACAGAAGTTATGTAAAGTTCGGGAAAAATATGAGATCTCTAAGACTGTTCAATGAACATCTGGATAATTTAGGGAACTTTAGAGAAATTCCGGCATGTTTTTTTTTTAACTCCAACTACTCAACCTCTCTTTCTAGACTCTTGTAAAATATACTGGAAACCTAAGAAGAAGAAGAAGAAGAAGAAGAAGAAGAAGAAGAAGAAGAAGAAGAAGAAGAAGAAGAAAACTACCATACTATCCGCACTGAACTGGTGAAACTTTCGAAATCACTTAAATTGCTACTCTCAAAACCTTTTTAAAGGGGGACCAAACAAAAAGTTCAGCAATTTTCCCATTATCAATTGATAAATGGTTACAAACCCACCACACATGATAAAGCACTTTTTTCTGAGCGAATTAAAAAGCTTTTTAGGCCCACAGAAAAAGCTGAGATCACCGAACCAAAGCAACTGCCAACGTCATCGATTTTTTTTTCGTGGCCAAAGCCGTTTCATTTTCAGTTAACGCTTGCAGCTGTCTATTTCTGGCTTACAATCTGGAAAACTGCGGTGGGTGAACTTACGCGAATCTTCAGTTTTTCCATCATTTTGTGATTTTTCTCAACCATCAAATTGTCGTCGCCGTCGGTCCGTTACTTTCCTGCCTAATCATCGCAGGATGGCCTGGCAACATCAGAGCAAGCAGAACCAATGGTAGCAGCAACTAAGTATGTGACCGATGCGTGTTGTGCTCCCCGGTGTGGAAAAGTATCACTTTTTCTCGAGTCTTGCTTTCAGGAGGACGAACAAAAGTAACTGGGAAAGATTGCCTTCTTTCTGGATGCTGCTTTCGCCTTTCATCCATCCGACGTCGTCGATGAGTTTATGCTTTCTCGTTTTGGGAAAGGTGAAATATGAAGGATTTTTATTTCGTTCTGGCTTGGGGTGAAAAAAAAAGGATGGCAAAGAATGATGGGAAGCTATTGACACGCTCGTTGAAAGGTACAAGAGCAAAATATGAGATAATGTCACTTGAATAAGGGCCCCGAGCTTGATTATATGGCTCGGGATTTAAGGAAAGCAAGAATGCCTTCCAGGGGGTAAATGATATTACATTTTAAGTGTGTTGCTGGATGGGATGGTTTTACCTTTTGGGCGGGTCAAATGAGATTGATTATGTTGGGTAAGATGTTTTGGGCAAGTTTTATGAACGAAATTCACGTTCGCAAAAAAATTAGTTCCAACTCGATGAGCTCAAAAAGCTAGAGAACGTGTGAGAGAAAGATAAGCGGATTTTGACTCACAAATTAGATCTAATGAGAAATTCATGTTCCACATACGTGGAGGGAGTTCAAAGTTTTACCGAATTTTCACCTGCCCCTCCTCGCCCAAAAACAAAATCCTCATGGTTTAATAGTCACTTCAACGGACGCCTCTTCACGTCCGCCACACCCCGGACAGGTCCTTGGTCAAACAAAGCAAGTAAAGTCCTAAAGCCGTTTTAGTACAACTCAGCACGAAGCAGTCATCGGTCTTCTTCCCGGAGCGATGCTAAGAAGTTAATTGAAAAAAAAACCTACTCCTATGCCACAACCAGAAGGCCACGGCGCGAACTTTGCCCATTCTGGATGGGCACTGCATGGGAGGGGATTAGCCCGGGCGCCATTCACTGGACTCATAAAGCTTTATGATCATCGGAGCTCAGCTCCTTACACATCGGCGTCGTCGTCGTCGTCGTCGTTCTGTCTTGTTGTTTTTGTCTCTTGCGGAAGTGCGGAGGTGGGGGTGGTTGGCTGGGGATCTGTCTGAGCTCTAGATTATACTCGTCGTTCTATGTTTTTTTTATGCTTGATGGGGGGCTATTTTTCTGTGTCAGGGAAAAAATGATGCTTGTCAACTGGCACCTTTTCACACCATAAATTGTATTCATTTATTTGGTACAGACTAGGTGTATGAAGAAACATAATGTAATATTTTTTCTAATGCATTCTTCAAGCAAGTGCTGAATTCTTTTAAAGGGTACGTATAAAACATCCGATTTCGCATAAAATATGTAAAAACAATCGCTATAAATATGACATTTTCAGATTCCTGGACAAAGGGTCTCCCTTAGGTCACTCGGTAAAGGCGCAGCTATAAAGCAAGACCATGCTGGAGGCAGATGGGTTCAATAGCTGGGTTGGTATAGGTATTTTTTGGGTTGGATTTTTTTTTTACATGATCGAAGAATCTAACTCATATTCGAGTCGTTTGATAAGTGCTCTCAACAATGTGTTCTTTGGCACTTCCATTGTGACAGTTATTAATTGAGAGCTTTCTGTTCTTGTACTATTTTCCATTCGTCAATTGTGTGGCAAGCACAATGATCCTTACACGGTCTAAAATCTGACTTACTTTTGAGTCTCGTTCAGCCAATCTTGCTGAACCCTCGATTACTCATAACCTGAGTACAAATTTGCTCGAGTTTTAGCCCTAGAAGAACACCTGTTACAGAACGATTTTGAAAACCTATGTGTGATTTTTTTCATTAACACTCAAGTTGCTGCAACTTCTTACGAAGCATTGTTCTACTTTGGCGTATATGTTACTCATATTCGAGCAAAATTTGAACGATTATGAGTGACATTTAGTCAATGGAACTTGAGGTTCGAATCGGGACATCTTCTTTGTTTTACTACAGTGCCCCTAGAGATCGGTTCTGAAATTTTATGACGGCAGTTTATATGAAAGTGTTCGTTTAAAATCCAACGTGATCAGCTCTAAAAATTGCAAATATGTTGAAATTGATCTATTCTAACACCAAATTATGGGGCCGACCCCGGCGTAGAAGTTGGGGGCGACCCTGGCGTAGAAGTTAGCAACCATACCTTGGTCATGACGAGAGGTGCAACACAATAGCTGGGTATATAAGAATTGCACTATAACACAGCATCTACTGGAAATGCTTTCGGCAACGTGGGGCTTTAGGTAGTGATGAAACGTCGCTAGAACTATTCCACAGCCGCAGACAGTATATAAGGCTTATAAGCATGTCAAACACGCACTTTTTTGCCTGTAGATTTGAAGAAATACTTCAAATCTCCTCGTACATTCTACAAGTTAGGTAAAGAAGTGTGAATTTGAATAGTACTGTCGTATAAATGGATCTTCGCTCATTGTCAACTTCTTTGAAATTTTCATACTGCCGTACTCTAGCGAAACTATCTACCTACCCTCTTCAGACTATCCTGTATAAATTATCACGCTTAAAGCTTCATTTTAGATAGCATTTCCAACCAACTCTGTTAAAGCTAGTTTTACATTTTTCAAGAAATTTTAGGAGTCTGTATGATCATTTAGGAATTTTGCGTTTCAAGACAATTTCGTGGCCATTTTGGTATTTTTAAGGTGATTTTTGAGTGGCGTTTGTATTGTTTGTGATTTTGGCAATTTTTAGATTATTTTGGTGTTTTCAATGCATTTCATACCTTTTCTACCATTTATGTGTTTTAAAATCAGATTTGTTAAGTCCATTTTGGCGTTATAATTATGACCTTTTTGACGATTTCTTGGCCATTTTTGCGTTATAGAAAATGTTGGATAATTTACGAAAAATTGGGCCGTTCTAGGTAATTCAATCACCTTAGAGGAAAATGTTACGAATTCTTGCGTTTTGAGGGGAAATTTGGCGTTCTTGGACATTGTTGGTGAGTTTGTGTTCCGTTTTTCATGATATCATGGTGATTTTGGCGTTTATAAGCGTTAAGATCAAATCTACCTTACGACAAAAGGTCGAGAGATAAAAGGTCTACACACTTAATCTAACTTGGTAAAATCTCCAACAGCCGATTACCTTGGCATTTACTTTTGCTGATATCTCTGCAAAATACCTAATTGTTAGCTGATATCTCAGCAAAATGTTATTTGTTAGCTGTGTCTCGGCAATTGTTTTACTGAATCTCAGCAAAATAAATTGCAGAATTACTTGGCTGTGAAATCTCGGCGAAAAAAATTAAGTGTGTATAAGTTATAAGGGCGAAAACAAAAGGTCCTAAAGGTTTAAAGGCCGAAAGGATAAAAGGTCGAATGGACAAAACTGAGTTTTGTAGTTGTTGGAAGGATAAGTGTAATTTAAAGAAGAGTAAATTCTATTGATATTTTATGCATCAAAACTCACGTTAAAAAGCTGGAAAAACTTCTGAAAATATGAGATTCTAATAGCTCATCTTAGTTTATTGAATGTTCTGACCATGTTTAAAAGATGAAAAAATCGAATAATAATATAAAACTTTGATTTCTCATAAATTTTTCAAATCATAACATAAATCATGATCAATGAAAACTTAATTTAATTTTAAAGAAAGAGCAGCTTTCAAAGAAGGGACAATACTTTAAAATTATATATTACTTTTGAGTTTTTTTTAAAGTCATGACAACTCAGTATCAGAATATTTACAACAGCTTTTGGCCTTTCGACCTTAACCCATTTCGACCTTTTGGCATTTCGACCTTTTGTCCCTTTCGTCGTGTTGTCATTTTTTTGTCCCTTTCGGACTTTTGTCCTTTTCGGTCTTTTGACCCTTTCGGCCTTTTGTCCCTTTCGGCCTTTTGTCCCTTTCAACCCTTTTTTCATTTCGACGTTTTGTCCCTTTGGGCTTTGTGTGTCTTTCAACCTTTTGTCTTTCGGCATTCGTCTTTTGACCTTTTATCTTTCGACCTTTTGTCTTTCGACCATTTATCTTTCAACCTTTTGTCTTTCGACCTTTTGTCTTTCGACCTTTTGTCTTTCGACTTTTTGTCTTTCGACTTTTTGTTCCATTCAACCTTTTGTCTTCGACCTTTTGTCTTTCGACCTTTTGTCTTTCAACCATTTGTCTTCCAACGTTTGTCTTACGACATTTTGTCTGTCGATCTTCTATCTGTCGACCTTTTATCTTTCGACCTTTTGTCTCCGACCTTTTGCCTTCGACCTTTTGTCTTCGACCTTTTGTCTTCGACCTTTTGTCTTCGACCTTTTGTCTTCGACCTTTTGTCTTCGACCTTTTGTCTTCGACCTTTTGTCTTCGACCTTTTGTCTTCGACCTTTTGTCTTCGACCTTTTGTCTTCGACCTTTTGTCTTCGACCTTTTGTCTTCGACCTTTTGTCTTCGACCTTTTGTCTTCGACCTTTGTCTTCGACCTTTTGTCTTCGACCTTTTGTCTTCGACCTTTTGTCTTCGACCTTTTGTCTTCGACCTTTTGTCTTCGACCTTTTGTCTTCGACCTTTTGTCTTCGACCTTTTGTCTTCGACCTTTTGTCTTCGACCTTTTGTCTTCGACCTTTTGTCTTCGACCTTTTGTCTTCGACCTTTTGTCTTCGACCTTTTGTCTTCGACCTTTTGTCTTCGACCTTTTGTCTTCGACCTTTTGTCTTCGACCTTTTGTCTTCGACCTTTTGTCTTCGACCTTTTGTCTTCGACCTTTTGTCTTCGACCTTTTGTCTTCGACCTTTTGTCTTCGACCTTTTGTCTTCGACCTTTTGTCTTCGACCTTTTGTCTTCGACCTTTTGTCTTCGACCTTTTGTCTTCGACCTTTTGTCTTCGACCTTTTGTCTTCGACCTTTTGTTTTCGAACTTTTGTCTTCGACCTTTTGTCTTAGACCTTTTGTCTTTCAACCATTTGTCTTTCAACGTTTTGTCTTTCGACCTTTTGTCTGTCGACCTTCTATTTGTTGACCTTTAATCTTTCGACCTTTTATCTTCCGATCTTTTGTATTCCACCTTTTGTTTTCGACCTTTTGTCTTTCGACTTTTTGTCTTTCAACATTTTGTCATATCGGCCTTCTGTCGTTCGACCTTTTATCCCTTAACCGTTAAGATCATCTCGTTTATAGTCATTTTTATGTCCTAACGCCAAAACCACGCGTTGGTAATATTTTTAATTTTTTTCATCTATATTTTGGATCGCACTCACATATTAATATTAATGTGTGTAAGCCTAGAGCATCATAACACAAGACCGAAAGACCCAAAATAAATACGTGTGTAACACCCAAGAGACATTGGAGAAAAGCCTACGAGGTAGAAGTCCTTCAAAGAATGTCTAGTGGGTAGAATTTGGCTACAGAATCGCCTCCCTAATGTAAGCTTACCCTACTTTAGATCCCACTGTTGATGTTCCTAATGTCAGCTCATTTGTACCTAATATTGGGGGCCAATGCCCAAGTCACAAATAGGATTTTTGTATCGTCCTGATGATCAAGGAAAAATTTAAAAATATTTCCTAATTAACAATGTTGGGCCCTTTAGATCCATAGGCCAACATTAAACCCTTTTCGAAAATTTTGACTCATAAATCCAAGCACCAATCATCATGATGGAGCTACACACGGTATTAGATCCCAACCTCCAATTCATTGTCAACCAAAGTAATCAAAAAACCATTTCACAAATCGAAGCCACACCGCTAATCACTGGCCGTGATTTGGAATTTAAAATTCAAACCACTCGATAGCGTGACTGCTGCCAGTTTTCAAAACCAACCTCAATCCAATTCCCTTTCCCAATGTGGAATGGCTTACAGCGACTGCAGCTACTGAGCTAGACTGAAGGATCTACCAACCATCCGACGCGACCGTCCAAACAGCACGGAGCGAAGAGAACCTTCCTACGGGTGTGGAAAGCTATGTTTGAATCTGACATATCTATCACTTTGGCACCTCGTCGTGTACCTCCAATCCTTCCTAAGTAGTGCCTCGGAAGGGATATTCCTAGTTTCCTTTCCTACTCGCGTCTAGGTCACAGGTCGAACAATGTTGGTACGTGATACTATAGCGTGATAGTTGCTGTGGTAGTATTAGGCAGCAGCAGCTCAGTGTAATGGGACGGGTGGAAAAGCGAGGGTAGTCACCATGTAGCGATAGTGTCACTAGCATTGCCCATTTATCATGGTAACACCCTCAGTGACGTAGCCGATCCCACCAGCCACCAGGCGGTGCTACATATATTCATAGCTAGCAACGCACACTGATGAGTGAGAGGGATTGAATTTGAATAGAATTATAACGTTTCTCTGCTGCAACTACGTACGGCCACCGTCGTCCTCGTCGTCGGTACTATCCCCCGGGGCGGCCAATGTGCCAGTGTACGATGCCACCATGATATATCTCTATGCCAGCATTTGAAGGATGGCTGTTATCACAAGGGAGCTCACAGTTCTGGAAAATCTCGATGGAATTAAATTGATGGATGTCTACCGGAGCCGGGAATCACTCTCATACACAGAGCCCTGTATTTCTGTGCTCTCACATTTCAAAGCGCGCAGAGAAAATAAAAAGCTCATCGCTACCGCCGGGTTGCCACGGCTGCATGCAGTTTGATTGAACTCGATTGCAATTTCTGCAATTTTTTGCGTCACTAGCAATTGTAGTTCAGCTTTCTTCGGCAATACTCGTCAAGAATGGAGGTCGGGCTGGGAAAGGTTACTTCATAATCAACGTTACACTTGTGTGTGGATGCTGATTTCAACCCCGTCACTCCAATCCTTTCAAGCTTCTTTTTTGTTTCAGCGACACATCGCAGACTCAACCATCCGTCGCCCTCATCATCTCAGGGATTTCTCGCGCGTTGCACATATATAGGTGCAGAGATGAGTGTCGCCTTGAAACAAAGTCACAAAGCCCTACCTCTTCCGGTGTCGCCCCCTGAAAGGAAGGTGTTGCTTCCGTGAATAACGGTCCCTGAGAGGTGTGCATGTGTGCAATCCACATCAATTTGAAACAGGATACGGAACTCGGAGTTTAATGACGTGCTGGATTTTTATGCTGCTGCTACCACGACTGCATTTAATCCCCAGTAAATTACTGAACGGGGAAAATTCCAGTTGGAAAGTTTTTTTTCTTCTAGCTGGCTGCGAGCAGAAATTGGGGTGTGGTGAAAAAGTTTGGAAAAAATCGTTCTGAAGTAGTTATGTACATTTGTGCACTCGTTCATGTTCATAGTTGGTTGGTCTTTTGCAGTGCTGATTATTGAAATCAGTCAGCTAGTGCGAAAGAACATGGCAAATGGAATGGTGAGGAAAAAAGGTAACTCGAAGCTATAATCATAAATGTAGCTGTTGATTCATGGGAAAGTTATTGGTGTGTGAGCAGATGCAGCAGCAGTTGAGGTGCTGATTGATCAGAAAGTTCACGTGACACGGCTCGTTAATGGTGCTGGCTGTAAATCACTTGGTGATGGTATCTTGAAAGTTGGTTTTGTTGTGGAATGGTGACTAACGATGCGGAGCTGTGAGGGATTGATTGATATTTGGTAAACAGCACATGATTGAAGATTCCTAAGAAGCGCATAGAGGCCGATTTTATTTCTGGGTTGTTTGGATTTTTTAAATTGCTTTTGGTAGGTTTGTAAATGATCTAAGAAAATGTCATATCTTTAATTAAGATTGTCTTTCCAAGAGTTCTTAGGGTGTGTTTTTACCTATCCAATTGTTTTGATCCTAGTTTCAGAATGTTCCAAGCAATTACAGATTTTTATTTCCATGAATTTGATGATATCGTGATATTTCGGGTTTTTAATCAAATTATTTGATATCGAATGATTCGAAAATCGTTGAGAGCTGGTGGTCGATACAAACATGGATGAATTGATTTCACTTATTGTTCAGAAATGCTGTTTGACCAATCGGGCTTATCGGTCCAGCTGTAGTCAAAGCTATGATCATGCTAACGCTGGGGATGCATCATGTCAACTGGTAGGTACTTCTCTTATCAGTGCTTATGCATGAGTTGTAACATCAAATGTCCAACGTAGTTCACAGTAGTAATCAACGAAACACTCTACCATTACGAAAGGCTGACGTACTCGTGCTGCATGGGTTCAGCGAATTTTCGGACTCAGCATATGGCGCATGTTTGTACATTCCTAAGCAACATTCTAAGTTTTATCGAGGTTTTAGAGCATTCTTCACGCTTAAATCATGGAGTACAAGAGTATGATACAACTTAAATTGATACTTGGATTCGGAGTATCACCTCGGATGAATTCTGTATAACATTAGACAACAAGTTCATTCCGCGAAACCCTGCTGTATCCATCTTAGCTACAAGACCTTTGTAGCTAGTTATCATGTCGCTGAGATACTGGAGCTAACACTGCATATACTACCCTTAATCATGTGCCGATTGGTCCTTTGACCAAGTCCTTTATAGGCCCAGGAAGCTTACATGTACACTGGCTCACTACGTGGCAGTGAGGGAATTTCAAATTTACCTGCCTTGTTCACCTTACTAGTATTGCCAAAACCTAGTTTCATAAATTGACAATTTTTAGAGGACTTATCTAGGCCTCCCCTCCAGAATTTTTGATGGTTTTTTTTTTAAACCGCGATAATTTGTAAGTAGGTTCGAGGCTACATTTTAATAGAAATTAATGAAATTGAACCATAAGTGACGATTTTTATCAATGTCCTCTATGTAGACTACTATACAAAAAGAAACCATTTCGAGAAATTATATTTTATTGATATATAATCGATAGCACAATAAGACGTCTTCAGGCTCTAAAAACTGACCAATAATTCAGGGATTTGTCTTTACCTTTCAATGAACTTCGTAAAACTTCAAAGACTTCTGAAAACTTCAGGGAGCTTCGTAAAAATTCAGTAAACTTAGTAAAAATTCTGGGCACTTCATAGAGCTTGTGAAAACTTCGTAGAAACTCAGAGAACTTTGGAAATGTTCAGAAAACTACGTTCCTAACAAAAAATAAATTTTTAATATTGCATTCAGGAGGATGCACTTCAATCATGTCGAATATCTCATGAAATTTTTATGGCCACAAAAATAAACAAATGCAGTAAAAGCAGCGTAATGTCAGTTCATGCACTGTATTAATTATATTTTTTACCTTTTTGGCCAGTAATATTACACTATGTTTTTGACACGATTTAAGTGCATCCACTTTGATGTGATATCAAAATTAATTTTTTGTTGTGTAGAAGATGGAACTTCATTTTAGTTTGGGGATCTTCGTAGAAGGGGGGGGGGGAGCATTATTTAATTTCAGAGACCCCATATAATTTCAGGAAACTTTTTTGAAGCCTAATGGACTTGGAATAGTTCAGACCCTGGACTTCAGGGAATTACACACAAGTTCAATAAATTTTATAAAAGGAACTTCGTCGGAACTCAACGGAAATCGTAGAAGTGCAGCAAATTTTGCAGAAGTTTTGCGAATTTTCTAGCACTTCGAAGAGTTGCGTGACACTTTATATAAATGCAGGCAATTTTGAGAAAGTTCAGGGAATTTACCGGATAGTTAATAAGTTAAGAAAACTTAGAGCTCCTTCCAAAGCTGTGGTTTTACAAAGAGGATTGTACTATCGGAGATAATTGAACAAGTGTGCGTGAGATGCTTTCTATACACATCAAACTAAACCAATAAAAATATAAACAATAGAGATTGCAGACAGCTCTCTTACCACCACAAACGTAGCCGACACGTGGTTTGTGATCAACCTAAAACACTTTCCCTGCAGAAATATTGCTCATAAACGAGCCACCGAAGGTGCTGTCGGGTTGATGTGAACTTGCCAGTACATGGCGGTTCGGTAATGAGCACTTTTTCCAGCTGGGAAATCTTCGCTCAGTTTTGTGATCATCTTAGAAACTAACAGACCGACCAGAAAAAGTATAGCGACATGCTTCTGTCATAGCTTTTTGCAATGGGTGCAGCAAACTCTATTTAACCTTTTGCAAACATGGCACCACTGTTGTGCGAAATGGTTGTACATTTGGTTTCGTATTTCATTAACTCAAGAGATGTATTTTTCTTTTTTTTTTATTCATGGCAATCCTTACGGGAAAGAAAATTGAATAGCTGAATGTTGCCATTCGAATGAGATAAAATATTTAATAGGAGACATTTGATTTTGATCCCTTCTTAAAACAGCTGTAACTTTTCCGGATGTAGTTCGATGTAGACAACTCCGGCATGATTTTGCAGAATTTTTGTTGTACTTTCTAATGTAAGTTGTTTGATCTGCCACCATTTACCACCTTATGAAATATTTGAGTTCAAAAATAGGCCAATTTTATTGAAAAATCCCAAATATCTCCAAGTATATAGGAAATAGCGAGAAACAATGTTCTACAATAACATGTATTTTACAATACAAAGAAGTCCTTAGAACATTGCAAACCTGTAAAAATTACATAGAAAAAGTTATGGTAAAAAATATGATTTAAGAGGCACGTCCACAAAAAACGCTTTATAGATCAATTGAGCAGAAAGATAGAAGGTTTATGTCTTCAGCAAAGTTGTTTGTATTGACATAACCTACAACTTTGCTGAATACACAAACCTTCTATCTCAACTTAAAAAAATGAATGTTGGATCCCACTTTTAGGGGGATTGATCACAAAATGGCTACTGTCAAAAGATGGCGCCAATTATGCCTTAAAACTTCTCTCAAGACACTATATACCTAAAGTCAAAGGATTTTGCGTAATCTCACACGATCACGTTTTTCGCCGTTTAGACCACTGTGCGTCACCATCGTCTCCCGCAAAGTTTACATTTTTCGCTCTACCAACACATACGTCAGGGCTAGCTCTCCACACATTTTTGAGACCACACTCAAAAATATTACAGAACCAATATTGATTAAATTTAATGCATTTTATTATTAATCAAAATTTATACATTGGTCCGATTAATATTTTCTTCAAAACTATACTAAGCCCGATTATCGGAGTGGAATTCGATCAGTGTATACTAAAACGATCAAAAATGACAATGTCAAACACGATGGCACTCGTAGTCGTTTTTCAGTTCACGTTGAAGGTGGTAACGTTCTCAAATGGTTCTGCAAACATCGTCCGCTCACTGATCGAAAGAAGCATATAAGCCTGCCGGAAGTGGAATCAGAGCCTGCCATCAATGACAACCCTGTATCGATTAGCCAATAATCTGCTGATGCACAGTAATTTCTTCTATCTGTTCGACTTAACGGCCAAAGCGTTGAATATGACCATTCCAGGTGGACCCAAGTTTTAGCCACCTATCAAAGATCAAAACGTCGGGTAATGATAAACCTGGGTTTCGATAATGAAGCAGTACCATATGCTTTTGCTTTAATTAAAACTTTAATTTTTATTTTAAAACAATCATATTAAGCATTTAATGAAAAAGAAGCAGAAAATACATTACCTCGAATAAACCGTATGTATGCATTGCAAGCATATTTCGATTTTATACTAAGGCAGGCATAAATAATTTTTATACTAAGTCTGTATGCTCTCCCTTTATACCGACCTTTGCGTCGGCACGGAGAGTTGCGATTTAGCGTAACATTTATACTATTTAGCTTTCAATATTTTTTGAGTGCAGGTTGGCTTTGATCAAGAGAATGTGTTGATGTCAACATTCAAATTCATGCAGATAGTTGTTCTATCTGTTAAGGTTGTCTTAATTTTCAGCTAAGTTGAGTGTAGAAGGAATGATTTTTATCAGCACTGGTTGGTAACATTGATTTGTATGGATTTGAAAGTCAGATTATCGGATCAACCCCGTTAATCCGCCACAAATTTGGATTAGCGGGGGGATACTGCTCTTACTCGCTGCAAAAAAATCTATCTAACATGAAGCTTTAGCTAGACAATGGTCTTAGAAGAGGGTAGGTAGATAGTTCCGATAGAGTACGGCAATATTCCTACCCTCTTCTAAGACCATTATCTAGCTAATACATTATCACATTAAAGCTTCATGTTACATAGCATTTCCAACCAACTCACTGTTCATCATCGACGATAATAAGCTTTTGCACCGTCGGGGTTAACCTCAATCGGATGACAGTTCAGTGGTACTGTTTGCGTGGATTTAGTCAATTTTTTCATGGGTAGATTTTCTCGATAATTTTTCAGAATGCAGTGAGATGTAAACCACACTTCTGCAATGTCTGCAAGCGACGTCCATTCACGGCACAGTTTCACGACATTTTACAAATCAAAATTCGATTTTTTTTATATATTTTTTTTTTGGTAAACACATATAAGTCCTTATAAACTGTACCGCTGAACTGTCAAATAGTTTACTGAGTTCATTCATTACATCAAACTGCAGAACCTAATAGGCATTTTTAATGCATCACCAATGTAGAGTGCGCCATGCAAGCTCAAGTGTAAACGTCAACCAAACCGTTTGTTTTCATCAGAATAAGGATTTTTCACAACGCAAATTAAAGCATTTTTCATTGAACATCTTGCCAATTTCCATCAAGTAATTGTTTTATTTTACGATTCTCCACAAATCTGTACTGACTTGCACCTAAAGTTTACACACACAAGACATCCGGAAGATGATAACCACTAAGACACTATTAGAATTTTCCATTTTCATCAACAAAAATATTCCTGAACACTAGCAGGATCCTTGAAAAATATTTACAGAATTAAATTTTTCAACTGTAGATCATGTTTTGGAGCATCTAAAATGAATAAATTGATCACGAAATGTGAAACAGTGTTCCGCTTCCTATGTCCACGGCAAACATTTCTGCTCACAACACTCTTTTTGACGTTCTCCTATTCACCACCAGAGGTTGAATCGATCGCTTAATTTCTATTAAAAAATCATCGATAGATACTACGCTCAATTCTAATTTGTTTCAATTAATTCGATGACAATCACATATTTCGTTTTACTCATAGGCATACGAGACTACACAAAAAAGGAGTTTCATACACTGATTTTGAGTTATACATATGACTGAAAATCAAAACAACATTTCAAATTTTAATTAAAACAGCAAAAAAGGTTATCTTTGATTTAATTCCACTTAAATAATTTTGGTATTCACGACAGATACGTATTAAGACTACAATGTGCAGTCTTCTTCAGTGCAATTCCCATTAAAGTCTTCTAACCTTCTAACCCCGTTAAGTTCTCATCCCCGATTGACAGGTAAAAATGTCAAGATCACAGGTATACAAATAAAACTACAACGTGCAATCGGAACACTACCTAACTTATAACCAGAGAGATCAAGGAGAAAAATCTAGGAAATTTTGCTTCTCATTTCCGCATTCACCCTATTCAGATATCTAACACTTTTAAAATTTGTGAGTTTGACAGAATCACCAACACCAAATTGTCGGGCAACACTGGTAATACAGTAGGGTTGTCCAGTTGCCCCCGGGTTAGATCAGACCGACTCAATTTCGCCTAAAGTTAGTTAAATTGCCCGAGCTTTTCTTGGAAAAATTTCTCGAATTCTGAGTCGGTTTGATGGTCCGTGCAGAAGCGCTATTTATTTAATAGTAGTGCCCCTAGTGGTTGATTCTGGAATATTTTGACCGTAAAACTGGATTCGTTTAGAACTAAGCACCAATCACAATGGATTTCACTTGATCTATATCTGATGCAAATGGAATTTCCATGAGTTTTTTTAATTCTGGATATTTTATCGGTTTTCTTTCAAAAACTCAATTTATCACTTTTTCCAGGATTTTCTAGAGAACAAAACACCCCAATCACATTTGAGTCGTATGTAAGCTCAAACGCCCTCTTGTTGTGTGTTAATCAATCCACAAATCATCTCCCTTTCCCCTATAACGGCTTTCGAGTAATCCGATAAGCTTGTCTTTAGTTATTGCTTTAACAAGAGCATTAATCGAAGCTAAGTGTATCATTGATTGATAAACCATGTAGCATAAAGCAGCGCTTCCAATCAATATGGTAGCTCTTATATAACTATACTTTCATACTTGTAATAAAAACACGCATTATTCTAGCCCCCTGTGCCGTAACCAACTAGTATGATAAATTGATTCTGCTATCGAGTGGCCTATCTGCGTTCATTTAGCACCACGTTCTGCTAGTGACTGCGTGCGATAATTACGAGAACTACCTGAACCGCATAACACATACACATCAATCAAAGTCAACCCCAAAGATCCTTCCGGTACCCTATGCTTCCGAACAGAGAATGTTTGAACTCATATATGTACCTAGCTACAGTCAGCCACGCTGGAAAGCAGCACAACGCAACCCTTAATAATAGGTACCTACAGTAGCTCACTCGCACATCACGGGTATGACTTAATGAAGTTCCACGCTGTTCACACCCATCGTGCCTTCCACTCCGTGTCCCAGCGAGGTTCCCATTTTTCATACTCGGTGCTAATCTATGACTCGACACTCCAAGCCGCGTGAAAAAGGATAACATACACACCCACACATCCAGGGACGTATTGAGGGGGTGGCCAAAGGGACGTATTCAGAGAGCTTCCTCTTAGCTAATTTTCCGCGCAATTCATTCCAACGTAATTTATTTCAAAAGGAGCATAGCAAGAAGTCGCATTATTCCCCCCTACTTCAGTATCAAAATAAAATTTAAGAATATTGAACGTTTTTGTAGGTTTAAGTATTTCGTAAATCTTGTGTTTCAAGTATTTTAAGGGGAGATTACTGAGGGAATGCTGAATAGAATTCCTAGAGTAGTAGTTTTAGAAGCAATTGAAAGGTATATTGAAATTTTGTCGAAAATACCCCTTATGTATTAAGGAGAATTCCAAGGCAACCAATAGGATGAAACTCTAATATGAAACCAAAGAGAATCTGAATATGGTTTCAAAGGAATTTAGAAAAAAAATATTATAAAGAAACAGAGTAGCAAAAAACATATAGGAGCTTCACAAAGAAAGTTTAAAGTAGAAAGTATATGAATCTCTGGGATGAAATTTAGAGGAAGAAGCCAAGTTAATTTTGGATGATTACTTATAAGACAATTCTTAACAGAATTGTATGGCAAATCTAAGAAGAATTTCATTGATTTTTTAAAAGGTTTTGTAATGGAATTCTGTGGAATATTCCAAAAGAATTATGAGGATAATTATGTAGAAAACTTCAAGCGTTGTTGAGAGGATTCCGAGAGTTTTCAAGAAAAAATATAAAAGTAATTTAACCAGCAATAATTCCAAAATGCAATTTTCATGATTTTAAGGATTAAATTAGACATCTCGGGCTCATCTAAAATTTAGAACTCATAAATATAGAGAATCCACAAAACATTATCTTTCCTTGTTGTCGAGCTGATTTAAACAATTACGAAAGGGGTGTCATTTTCAAAATTGGCGAAAGGGCGTAGCAAACCCTCACTACGTCCCTGCGCACACCTAATCAACTGTGCGCGGTTGATTATGTAAAATAAACAACCATCAAAGCGTCACTCAGCCGCGCGGTGGTAACATGACTTGCTCCTTTGTCACAGCTTTTCAGTACAACCGCGCCACGTCGTCAGTCAACCCAGAACAGGCGTTAAGTATTTTATGAGTGAGTGCGATAAACAATTACTGCCACACCCCTTTTCCTATCGGGCATCACTTCGCAAAAGCACAACACGCTGCCATAAATGATGCCAAAAGTGATTTATGAGTCCTGTACCCGCTTATCTCAGAAACCATCATCAAGCCATCAACCACGTTGTTGCTGGTTTCCTCGGGAAGGGCGAAGCTTGGTGGAGGGGGCTTTCTGCATTGAGTGAGTTGCTCGTACTCATACGTGCACCTACTAGGCTGATGCAGCAGAAGGCAAGGTCACGGTCGATTTGGAACGCTCCACGCCCCCAGGGCACCATTGACGTCCTTGAACCAATGCAACCGCCAATGAACGCTTCTTGACGATGACGATGGGGAGGACGACGTGAGACATTTTTAAGCTGGAGAGTAAACTTACATAGAAAAGGCAAAGTGTGTTCAGACGAAAATTTGCCGCAACGAGACGGCCGAGCAGAGTCAGTCGGTGGGCTGTGGCTTCAAAGGGGTGGAAGATTCCATTCATTAAATTGGCCGCAAGCTAATTGGAACAAAGTGCTGGAAATATGTTTGCCAACAAAATGAAAAAAAAAAAAAAATCCGACAAGCAGAACGAGGCAAATGATGGCCATCGAGAGGTTTCTGAAATTTTTCAACGAGCTGATGACACTTTAAAAAGATTAAGGGTGCAGCCGGAATCTTCTTGTTTTACTCAACAATCAGTGCTCGTTCCCTGGAGTCATGAAATCATTATTTTTTCCTCTTAGCGTCATCGTAATCAATTATCGATTGATGTAATCATGGCACAGAGTGCTGTTGTAAATTAATTTTAATGTTTTCGGATGAAGATTGGCAGCAGTTATGACACCCCCCCCCCTCCACCAACCGTTCGTAGATAGCATTTTCCATTTGGTCGGAAAATTAAAACATTGTAGCAGTGTGTCATAATTTATGCAACCCCGGTATTTTTTTGCCCATGCTCATGAGTGGTGGATGTTTCCAACTGAATGCATGAGTAATTGGAAATGCAATTATGAGTCCTGTCACTTTTGGGTGCGGTGTGTGGGTGTGGAGGTTTGAAGTTCGCACTGACTAACAGAAATAACCGTATAACGAACGAATCCGTTTTGGTTGATGTGATTAATTGTTAAAAGGTGGAATAAATTTATTAGCAAACAGAGATTTTAATGATCGAGACGGTTGGCTGATTTTGCCCTACGTGCACATTTCGTTGACGCCAAATGGATCCAATTGATGAGAAAAAAATATCATTTTCATTATTAGCTGAATTTGAGGAATATCAATTTGAGTAAACTGTGTGATTGTTATCTGGATACATTTCAATCACTATCATTATTGCAAGGTTTAACTGTTTGATTTCTTTTAATAATTATCAACATTTGATTGTAAAAATCATCCGTGGTCCTCTAATGCATTTGAGGTCACAGGACCGATTGATTTGGTTGCGTTGCGTTGAATATCACCATGACTTGTAATATTTGGTTTGAAATCTGCTCTTTGAAAAGAAAAAAAAAACGGAATGAATGATAATGACAACCTCTTGGCCTGGTCATCATCGTCCAAGCTTTCAAAAGAAATTGTGATTTTTGTTTTTCGTCTTTGAAGATGTAACGGCATAACGGACGTTGAGGATATCATCGCGAGTACATTTTTTTCAAATATACATTCTGTAACCTGTAAAATGTTTCTCAATGTTCATTAATTGAGTTCTCATGAGAAAACATATTCGCGTACAAATCTGCAAACAAACTTCACGCTAATGATTTCCATCCTCAATTGGTAGCATGCTCATACACTTAGAAATAACTGTTTTTCACGTCACGCAATTCATCTCTGATGTAAATCACGAAACGTACACAATTATCCCAAGTAACAAATCAAATGGTATTATTTGAATTTTATAAAGATTTTATTGCAGCAACAACAATTTCCTATAGTTTTTACGGCGGTCATCAAGGGGTAGGTTACTTCGCACACTCATCTTTTTTTTTGCAAGTGTGGCGTTTGTGCCGGTCATAGGTCACCTTGAATGTTTTGGTTTGAAATCTCAAGAATAAATCGGATTGAGGATGACGTGTTCAGTCTTGTGTTTTAGGGTTTTATAATGCCCTCAAAGGCAGACCAGAAACCTAGGCTTATCGTGCTGTGAAAAACAGCGGTCTATCAGCGGCTGGAAAGGGTGGGGAACATTGTTGGAGATCGAATATAGGGGAATAGACTTCTGTAGTTTGTTGCATCATTATTTGAATTGAGGGTGCTAATGGGGTCTGAATAACTGCCTATTTCTATTGATCCCACTCTAGACCCTGCATTTCGTATTTCGTATTTTAGATCTCTATAAGTGAACTACTGGTCTGAGCTCCTCTGTTATATTCAATTAGAGGATGTTCCTGAAAATACAGTTAAGGGGTTACGCCACCCTATGATTTTCAAAAAATCGATTTTTTTACATAAAAAGGTACTCTGAAGTGTCAAGAATAAGGGACAATTGGTTCCATGTCGAACAAATTAAAATTCCGAAAGTTATAAACGAAATTACAAAACTTTGCATCACGCACCTGAATCTGTACCTCAAACTTCAACCGCGTTTTTTTTCGATACAACATTTCTCTCCGCGGCCCACACGATAGCATCTGCAATTTTGATTCAATTTGATCTAAACTTTGACGATTGCATTCTCTGATTAATTATCTAGAGAAGTACATACGAAGTTTTCAATTGATCAAAAAATGCAATTGTGGTAAACAATTTTAGAAACAAATTTCAGGCGAAAAAAATTGATTTTTTGCAAAAACAAGTCCCATTTGCGTAAAATTCAATTTTTACCACTCGTTTTTGTTCTAGGTTCATATTTACGACGAAGAAAGTGTGGGCCGCGTAACACTACATGGGAAGCAGTACCAGGAACTCGCAGTGCTGCCAACTGCCACACATGGTTTTTCCTTATGAAAAAATACTGTAAGCACCCCTAATTATGTGTACTATAAGCCCATATAAGTTAATTTAGTATGTGACTTTATTAAATAACAAAAAAATTAATGAAGTTGGTGCAGTTTTCTGTATTCTAGGGTGGCGTAACCCCTTAAACAGCACGTAATGTTGTGAACAACTTCAATGACAGTTCTCCACCAGTGCTCTCATTTTATGCACAACAACCTAATGCTTACGCGATTGTGCCGTAGGTTTTTTTGGCACAATGTGCTGAGTGATTTACTTCTTGACGGTACGATACGGTGATTACGATACATCTTATCGTAAAAAGTAAGTCATATAAAATGCTACAAGCTATCCGAGGGGGCGTCACATCTAAATCTCAATTCAAGGTGCTCGAAAAATTTCACACTAGCGAATGAATCTACGTCATCTTTTTGCAGGAAATCTTCAGAATCGTCATCAATCTTCTTTCTATCTACTCAGCGTGAGCGCAGCTAACCACACCAAAACAAAATCTTTCCTGCATAGTAGATAGAGTCGGCCCCTTGAAGCTATCTACACTGAACCAATATTGGGGCATGAAGTAGTTCGCCTCCTCGTGGTGTGCCCTGGAAACGTTAATTATCGAACCCAAGGGAGAGATATTGCGGCTAAATGAACTACCGCAGAGTAAGGACGCTGGAATCCCATCCAGCTCGTCCCAGGAGGTTGAGAAGCCCTGCACAAACCCTCGTTGTGCAAAGGCAGGAGTGACACCGGGTTCTTAGAGTGCTTAGCACACGCAGCTGGTAAGTGGTCACATCTGTCCTGTATGGGTCCTGGACAGTTGGCTGGCTATCACGTCTGCTCTAGAACTCAGGCGAACAACGAACAGCGAACAACAAGAGGAAGGCCCTGCACAGCTGCTCACTGTGCAGTAGCGAGTGTCACGTCGGACACAACACCTAGTGATGCGCCATAGCGCAACCGGCCCCTCCCATGACGTAATGCTTTCAGGCGGTTCCGGGGAGGGCAAGGGCCTAGAGCACAGGGTAAGGTTTAGTGGGTCGGGAGAGCTACATCTCCCATCCCCACACCCTGAGTTATCTTCTCAGGTGTCTGGGAGCAGATTCCCCCCCTGCATAAAAAAAAAACACTGAACCAATATGAAATATTCCTGGTATGTGGAAGTCTAATAAATTTGTGGTGTGATCGAAACTGACATTTGTTTTTTTCCGTGGAGTTTTTTTTTAATCTTTAATCGGTTGCTGATCTGGCCAAAACCAGGTCCAAGAGACAATTTCTAGTTCCTCATTCTAGGTCCCTATTATTTACCGCTGAGAAGCTGTTCCGAAGCCAAGTAGAACCTCAACGAGGCGTCCCATCATTAGTTCCATCATTCGTTGAGTCGCAGCGTTGAACCTGACTATTGGTCACGAAAAGGCTTGCCAATGCACATCAAAAATTGACTACATACATCCCAACATTTGTTTATCTCAAATCGACGCAAGACATTCCGCGCAACCAGTGTTGGGAAAATATCAAACAATCAAATCTCACCAACGCCCAAGATCACGCTTGATTTTCATAGACAAAAATCAACAAGCAAACAACTGCGGCTGATTTTGCAAGCTGTGATATCGCAGCTCGGAATATCAAGCGAACAAAACTCACCAACTGCAAATCTCACCAAACTGTGGTGAGATTGAGTTTAATGATTTTTGCTTTACACCTGAATGCAACCGAAACTTCCATAACGGCTTGAAGATTAAAAAGAGATAGCAAACTATGCTTTCTCTTTCTAAGAAAACGATGTGCAATGGAATCATTTTGTGTCGAGTTAACTCTCAGCTTGATTTTTGCACGTTGTGAATAGTCTCGCAATACCAAAGGAGCTTGTAACATCAATATCAAGCATGATATTTTGTTCCAATATCACGCGTGATATTGCGAGCGCATGAGTACGGGAAAATATCAATTCATTTCTGATTTTGCCAACACTGCGCGCAACTACCATAAACCGGACTAGTTCATGTTGAACTTCGTCAAGCTTTGTCTACAATTTGGACTTGTACATCAACACATGTCAAGCAGCCTTCAGGTTCAATTGGCTAAACTTGGTGAGTTCGTTCCATTTTGTAAATATTTATCTTTTCAAACCAGTAACGTTGGGAGATTACCTTTTTGTGGTGCGTTACTGGTGTAAGATATACCACCGAACCCTAGTCGTGATAACTTCAATCTAGGGAATCAGGATTTTCCAGTTATCAAAGGATCACATTTTAGTCCTTGTTACTTTTTATGACTTGTTAATAGCAGTGGCGTTTCCTTAACCTCAATCTACCTGTGCACCAACTCTCAAAACATAAACAATTATCAAAATATTGCTTGCTATGGATAAATATCAAGTAAACTAGAAGATTAAGTGTATTTTTCAACCTATTCAAGTATGAATATGGCATTAAATCTGGTTTTGAAAGTTTGTGCAGAGGTAAAAAGTGAGGTTACGAGACGCCACTGGATAATAGTGACAAGAACCGGGTGGTGACCACCACCGTTATGCATTTATATATTGTATATTTAAAATCAAATTATTGTTTCTGTTCACAGATTCCACATAATCCTTTTCCCTTTCCCTCTACTCTTTTCAGAAAGCGAGTCATGACGCTATAGCCATAAGTCATAAAAGGCTAGGACAAGAGTTAGTGCTCATGCCCCAACCGTCAGAAGAAAATGGAGCATCACTTAACCTTTCTAGCTTTGATGCTTCCAACGACCAACCAATCATATAATTACCAAAATCGGAACGTACGGTACGAGATGTCCACGTTTCATCCATTTATTGGATTCTGAAGCATCGTGTTTAAATCTTCGATTTAAACTGGCCGGATGTTTTCTGAATCATCTTGCCCCTTAAACGCTGCACAGTAGGCCTGGCCGTTTTGATATGTGTGACGCATATTCTATGTGAAACATATATCAAATTGACAACAAAAATGATGTAGTTATACATATCATTTTCCAGGATGCTTTCAAGGACTGGCTGTGTTGGTGTTAGATTAGATAAAGTTAGATTAGATTAGTATGCGGAAGTCTAATAAATTTGCGCTATTAGATAATCCAATGAAAATCATATGATTTAAAATGTGTCAGGTAAATTCTATATGAATATCTGATACATTTAAAATGCTGATAATTTGGTAACTTTTATATGATCGTCATATGATAAATGAAAATCGGACAAATTATAATAATTAACTGAAATGGATTTGAAACCCATAAGCATAAGCTTTACTTTTCACCACAATATAATATATGTGTCATAAATCAATCGAAGTAAAGTTTATGTGAAAATCACATGAAATTTACTTCTTTTTTTGACACATATATTTAATCGATTTCTAAAAATAAATCATTAAATAAACATCAGGCAGTGGGATCTTTCACAGTTGTGTCTTTTTATTGTAGCTGATTTGGGATTCGATCATGAACTGTTGAAATGTGATGCTTTCGGTGTTTGCGCTCGGTTCCACTGGGCCACGGCTGACTTCAAGATTGAGCTCGTTCAATTAGCATGAAGTAAGAGAACAGCTCTCCCGACATGGAATGTAGTGAAACGTTATGCTTGTTTTGCTAGAGTGAAGAAAAATAGCACTCACAAACAGGGATGGAAAATCATTTACATTCATTTCGTGCATTCATTTACATTCATTTGCCTCTAACTTTTTTCATCAACAAAATTCCGTAAAATAGTGTTTGAAGCTTTTGTATGTTTTTATGTTAGCTACATATTTTGTAAACAACTCAAATCAGTATCTCTTATGCATGATTAATCAGAGCGATTAGAATCCATCATTGTTTTTCAGTGAATGTAAATTGCATTCACTAGAAAACAATAACATGTTCTGCCAGCTCTATTTCATCATGCATAAGAGATTTATATTTTAGTTTTTAACAAAAGTTGTAGTTAATATCAAAAGCTACAAATGTTTCATACATCATTTAACGGTATTCTGTTGAATAAAAAAATAGAGGCAAATGAATGTAAATGAATGCACGAAATGAATGTAAATGATTTTCCATCCCTGCTCACAAATGTATGCTCCGTTTCGGTGGTGTCGTGTATTCAAATCTTTCTCAATGCTCCTGTGTGCAATAAAACAACGACTACATTATATGAGTTCATGGAACTGGTTGATGAAGTTCGAGTACTAGTGCTGGAATCTCAATTAGCCAATTTTACCGAAATCAGAACAACTGAACATTCGGTAAAACTTTGACCTTCATTTTAAAGGCAATTGAATTTGAAAATAGTTTCAAAACATGTTCAACCTTGTTTAAATGATCAAATCTTGTCATTTTAGTAGAGATTTAGTTTCAAAGTAGCTTTTACCGAACAGTTCAGCTGTTCACATTTCGGTAAACATTACCGTAGTCGGTGATATTTTCTAAGTGTGTGTAGAAGGCTTACAATTAGAATCTTAGCAAAGTAAATATTGCAGTAGAATCATTTTTTTTTAATCTCAATACATTCTTTTCCGGAACCCCTCATCTTATAGAACAATAACAAACAAGAATTATTCAATACAGTATCATTGTTGTTAGCTATATTAAGTTCAACTAATCATTTTAATGAGTGTACGATAACATCGTTGAAAATTGTTTCAATGATTTATGAAGAACAATCATGTAAGATGTATTTTATTTGGAGCGATATTCATCCCAGAAAACCATACCAAAATAAATGTTTGCTATTGGATTTCTTAAAAGGCAAATCTATATGACTTTATAATGATTGGGATAGATCTGTTTACAATCTTTACACGTCAAAAATCAAAGGAAGCTATTACAATGAAATATACATGTTTTCCTTTATTGCAAAGTTAAATGACTGTCCAATAGCTTCTACGTGTCTGTTTACACGCGACATATCAACAATCGTCAAAAATCTTTAAAAGCAACTCCAATAAAATAAACATAATTATCTTATAAGATATATCTTTTAGTGAGCAATATTCATCATGAAAACAGGTACATTTTACTGAATTTTATCATTATATGATTTTCCATTAGTTTCTAGATGTCTGTTCCCACCCATTACATATCACCAGTTTTTCACCATGAAATATATCAGACAATATTCATATATATCTTATCTATCGCTAATCACGCTCAAAGCAAAGTATTATCTAGTACTAAGTATGTGAAATTACGATAGAAATCGTTCCATATCGCAGTCATAGTTTTTAAGTGATAATCCAATGGAATCTATCAATTATCACATAGAATGAATAAATCTGCTGACATTGCTATGTTTTAAGATGGATCCAATAACCGATGCATGTCGATTTGTTTCAATGTATAAAACCCAAGGGGTTTGTCACTCCACACAGTGTGCCAACATCGGATTCCGGCACACATGGGCACAATAATTGACACAGTTTGGCACCCATGGCAAGAAACATTCGTGATCGTTGAAGCTACTGGTAACACTGTACTATCCCTGCGCCTGCTCAACGCATGTGTCGAATCATAGTTGTTGACAAATCAATGTTATTGCATATTGAAACTCATCCTAGAATTTTCGCTTCATTCACCAAAATCGAGATGAATTCCCCACTAGAATTCCCAACAGTACAAATCCTAATGTCTGTCCAAACAGTAATTCAAAATCAGGGTAATCGCTTATGATCAAAATAGCATGTATAATAACACTCCACTTAATCAATCCCAGATTGCAAAAATCGCCAGATATGATATGAAAAAATGCCAAAATTATGTTCGTTTCACTGTAGCTTTGCGTGGGAGATGGGAACGGCTAAGGAAGATAAATGGCCCGTCAGAGTAAACGACAGCTTCGGCACTACCTTATTGTATTATCGTCAGGGAGGTAAGCAACTCCCTGGAGGACTCAATTTTGGCATGTAGATCAATTGTGTTTCAGAGCATCTATTGAGTGCTCTAGGACTTTGTTGACGATAATAGGTTAAGGTATTGCCGAAACCGACATATTCCCTACACTGCACAGTGGCCAAAAATTGACAAAACTGTCACTAAATTGAATATCTTGTCTGCCAAACGGTTTCAGTCAACATGTTATACATATTCTCAAAGGAAAAATTCTGCTGAATCGATTGGCCGGAGATTTTTGTGTACCGAGATAGAGGGCCGGGAGTTCCCGGTAAAGTTGGAAATGCCACTATCTATCGACATAATTTTACACTTTACTTAACCTATATTACTGGAAATTGATATTACTAAGCATATATAGTGTAAAGACACCATATACGCCCTCAGGGAAACTCTACTTGCCTAACGACCGATAAAGTGGCCACAGTATAAAAAATGTCCTAGAAACTTGCGATTTTTTCTATGTTTGTTCAATATCATGAGATCAAAGCGAATTTAAAAAAGAATTTAAATTTTGGTGTATAGTGGCCATATCCTGGTTCCACTTTATCTAGCAGTTTTGGTGTGACTTTCTACCAGTGATTCCATAAAACTGGACCAACTAATTTCTATTTGTTTTATGAAACGCACAAATTATGGCTACTTTGTGGTTCTAGAAGAAAAAATCTCAAAATAATGTTAATTATTTCAAAGTTCAAGTGATAGTAAACGTCATTTTAACTGCTCGAATCAAGTGGTTAATTCGCATCGTTCGTATGAATTGATGTGATCGGATACGAATGTAGTTGCGTGCCATGCAAAACTATGTGAAGCAATGCGATGAATATTCGCGGTCAATATTCGCGACGAATATTCGCCGTGAATGCTGTATGGGAATGTTAACTGTGGAATGTTGAAAAAAAAAAATTAAGTGCCTCATTGAGAAAACGACATTACCATTCATTATTGTTTTTCTCTTCAGTTCCAGTATCTTAGGCATTGCTCTGAAGCATTCGTTGTGAATATTATTCGGCTGCGAATCGAATCGCTGTCCAATGCATTGCCTTCGAGCAGAAGAAAGCAACTGGTGAGTGACGAATACTTGACGGCAAAATGTAGTAACTCAGCGAATGATAGCGAAGAGGAGAGGGAGCAAAAAACTGAAACAAAATGGTGGGGTTGTGTACAAGACACGACAGCATGGTTGACGTTGAGATGCTTAGTGAGCTTTTTTTGATATTGATTATTGATACAGTAGAAGTAGCTTATTTCCTCGATTTACACAATTTTCTCTCCTTGACATGTCAATTTCCTCACCCTTATTATTTTTTTCTGACTGTTTCTGGACGCTTGTCTTTATTCCTCCGTTATAAAATATGTTCCCCGTGCACACTTCAATGCCCATCCCATCTCCGTTGATCATTTTTTATGGATAACACGTTTAACCAAACGCTTAATCGCAGTGGGATACCTCAGGTGGGAAATCGTTCACAAGCATGTATTGCACATCCCAGCCCAAGTAACATTTTAAGTTTTATTGAGGTTTTAAAGCACTCTTCAAGTCTCAATCATAATTTGCAACTTCAAGCAATCACAAATTCGTACATCCAAGCAGGATCATAATTCTAAATGTTCATTGGATAGCTTAACGTCCGAATTTATCCGTCTCTTAAGCACATAATGAGCAACTAGAACTACAAGTATTCATTAATATATCTCCTAACTTTTTGCCATTCTTGCATTTGCGCAAAGACGCTCCAACCCATTTCAGAGGTTTAATTTTTGTTGGACCGAACTAAGCACAGCCCACCCAGAAACTCGGTAAACCACTTGGTGCATGAATTTTGTAACAATCAATAATGTTAAGCTCTTCTTAAAGATGAAAATGAATTTTTACCGTCCCTTTGGATCTCACTTCAACACAGGGGCGGTCTAAAATCATCAAAATTCAGTTCGTCATTTTGACAGTTCATACAGTAATGCATCTGTAATTTGTATACAACATCCGAAGTCCCTCCTTTTTTACATATTCTGCACAAAAACAACTTTTTAAGCCCCGCCCTGACAGGATTTCCCGCCGTTTTTTTTTATGAATGAGGCGTAACAGAAAGTACTTTTGTACAGCATATGTAAAAAAGGATGGACTTCATATGTTAGTCTAATTGCATATAAAGAGGTACCAGACATGTTTACACTATTTTGAAGCGGTGAGAGGTACAGCTTACATGCCATGTAAATTTTCTCTCAACTTGAAATTGTTCGCTCTTTTAACGGGTGAAAAAATAACGTCAATTCCTTTTAGGTTGTCGTTATAGGAGCAAGAGGGGGGGGGGGGGGGGGTGGGGGGTTTGTTATATAAAAATAACATTTGTCACGTTTCATATTATTTGAACTGTAATCACGCTGACTGCTGCTGTTTTACCACACCGTCTGTCTTATGCAAAAATGAGTGGATTCACAGCAGCATTGCTCTAGCCTGACTGCACTATTGTTCAGCAGAGGCAGAGGGAAAATACCACCGTTTCCTGATTTGCCCGAAGCTTTAATGAGCGGAGGAACGACAGCAGAGCTCTTATATAGTTTTACAGGTTCAAGCAAAACGATGCGCAACCAAATAATACTCGATTATGACGACTTGGCTTGGGGAGAACGTTTATTTCATTGAAACAGTGATAAACTTATCACTTTTTATTTGTACATTTTTCGACGATTTTTTTGAGAATATTGCAAAAGCATTTTTTTTTTGTAGCAGATTGTGAGATTTCCTATCGATTGGTGTATTAGGATTTTAATTTCGTCGATAAATGACAAAGTTATAAGCGTTCAAAATCTTACACCTTTTCGTGAAGGTTGCAATCTTAGATTTTTGATTAACCCCCAATACCTTCCCGTAAGACGTAGTCTACGTTAAAAAAAAACAAACAATTCGTGCAGTACTGTATTCGTGCATAACTAGCGCAACGTTTACTGTGATATCATCAAATCGCTGATGAGCAGCAGACAATGCGATGCATGATTCGTTGCGAATATCTGCAACCTTTACTGTAATCAATGGAAAAACACAAAATTTGTCCTACCGTTGTTTCTGAACGGTGGGAGGAAAATAGTGTGGCAAAATTGTCGCAGGACTTGCATTCCGTTCCCACTGCAAACTAAGAGAGCATCGATTGTGTCAAGGCACGGGTTGTCAATACTCGTGCAGCAGCGGAACAAGAACTCCGAAATATAAAATCAGAGTTGAATACAGAAGCGGAGGAAAATTCAGCTCTTCCCCCTCCTCCTGCGGAGAAACCATGCCTTTAGCGAACACAAAATATTCGGGACGGGAGCGTAATGATGGATTTTAATGGCTTAATTCAACATCTGGATGACAGCACGCAGGAATTATTTGGCGGAATAAACAAACGTAAACAATAACTTTAAACAAAAATTTCTATCATTTTGACAGAACTAAGTCTGTTCAAGTTCAGAATATTTTTATTCGTGTTCGAATTTTCCAGAGATTTTTAAACTTTTACTGAACAGTTCCGCAATTCAAAAACCCAGTTTAACATAATCCAGCCAGTATGTGTAGGGTGGCTTACAAGATGGCAAATACCTTTTTCTAATGAGGCATTTTGATGGGACAACTATGCTGGGGGCAGTAGGTGAAAGGGTATTTTGGAAAATCATAAATGGTTGTTTTTTATTTGGATTTTACCCCTCTAAGTGCTATCCACTGAGGATCGCACCCTCCACAACCCCTACGCGACTCGACTGTATATGTGTATTTTTTTTTCTTTACACACTTGCTGATTGAATGAAAAAAAAAAACATATTTTTTTAACTATGTCAATATGCATTAGTTTTTATCCATTATTATTTTAAGCTGTGTATGAGTTTGTGCGACTACGTAGAATAGTTCATTTACTTAAGGTGATACTCTAAGGAAGCATTAGCGTGAAACTTCAAAGGCACAAATTTCAGCTTCCACAAAACATACAAATTTGAAATTGCTACTCTCTGTTTGTAGTATCACTGTGCCTTTAAAGTTTTACGTTAAGGCTTCCTTAGAGTATCACCTTAAATCAAGCTTAATATGTGTTTTCCTCGTTTCAACAACTTGTTGCGACAAAGTCCACTTAATTCCGTGCAAAAAAAAACCCATCCAAACCTACCTTTCGCAGGAACCGCTCGTTGCAATCCTTGGCCGTTCCGCGCCAGTGCCGATGTCGGTACCGTGAGTTGCCCAACTTGGACGAACCCTTCAGTTCGGCCGCTTCGTTCACTACCCGTTTGATCGTTTGGAACCGTATCCGGTTACAGCGATGCATCGGCTTCATCACCGCGCCACGTTCCGGTTCCGAATCTGGGCCGGACTTGTTGTGTTCGTCCTCGTCGTCCACCCAGGCACTGAGAACCCCCTCGACAAAGTTGTACAGCATTTGGATGTTCGGCTGCAGCGGTGCAGCTCCGGAGGGTGTTGGTTGTTGCAGCGGTTGAATAAGTTTCCGGTTCTGGCAGACTTCTCGCAGCAGATTCTCGCCGAAGTGAACCGTTTTGTTGCGTCTTCGTCGCGAGTTGAGCGATGCCGCTGAGACGGACTTGGTCAGCTTGCCGTTCCCGCTAGAGGCGGATCGTTTTTTGGCTCGCGATCGAGGCAGAGAACTGCGTGAATCCTCGCGGGATAGCCGCTTTTGTGCCATTTCGGCGTTTCGTGGCAGTGAATTGCTTTTGATCTTTTGCGCTGAGGCGGAATGTGTCGGTGCAGCGAAGGCCGTACAGCGGGCATCGGTGCAGCGGGGTAGGGAGTTGCATTTGTTATTGCACTCGTAGCACAGTGGGCCGCACTTGGAGGTGGCTGGAGGAGTAGTAGTGGTTTTGACTCGAGGGAGGGAGGTGCAACGGGGGGTGTCGTAGTAGTCGTACATGTAGCAGTTGGGGTCATTGCAGAGGGACTGAGCCGAACAAAAGGGATCGGTGCATTTCGATAGGGACTGACTGCGCTCAGTGGATCGTGGTGCGGGTTGAGGCGGATGCTGTTGGGGGGGTTGTTTGTTGATGTGGTTGATGTCGCTGACGGTGGCCGAGCGTTGGGTTTTGTTACGACGGGTACGTTCGCGGCGAGTGTGTTTGGGTGCGGCGGTGGTTGCGATTGTGGTGGAGGTTGAAGGTTGAGGGTATTGTTGTGGGGGTTGAGCAGGGATGAATTGGGAACGGGGTTCACGGTCCTTTAATTGATAGCGGAAGGTTCGTTCGGGTTTTTGGGGAGCAACACGGGTGGGTGGATGATCCATGTGGGAAGAAGTCACAACCTCACTGGCAGAATGTCGCAGTTTGCGTTCCCGATGATGATGATGCGAGTGTTCACTGCGCTCCCGGTCTTTGCGGCGAATGTCGGTACAGCTACTTTGTGCCGCCGCGGCATCGAAGGTATGTTTCTTGAGCTGCTTCAGTGGATACTGGATCCATTCGGTGGTACTTTTGTGATGGAAGAACTCTTCGTTAGGCCCGAGCGAGTGTCGCTTCTGCAGTTTAGCACCACTGGATTTTTGCTGTGCGGGTTTCGGGGGTTCAAAGTGTTGCAGAGGGATTTCCTCTTTTTCTTTGAATTTTTTTGGAGCCCCAGCCTCCTCGTTAACTTTGCTGAAGATTTGCTGCTTTTTAAGCCAATCAAGAATGTCGTTCCGACTGAGGGAGATTTCAGTGGCTGCGCCTCCGGAGTGCTGGCGATGAATGGTGCGTTCGGAAGTGCCTCCGGAGGATTGCCTCTGTAGTGGTTTCTTGGAGTATTGTAGGGATTGTTGCTCCTGTTTTTCTTTTTCGAACTTGAGCTGAGCGGATTTTGCCTTTTGTAGGAATTCGACGCTTCGTTTGAGCGGCAGATTGAGCAGCCATTCGGAAATGTCAGTTTTGAGCAGTTGGAGATCACTGGGACCGGAAGAGTGTCGCTGATGACCGCCTTCTTTGGGGTAATCTTCGTCATCGCGGCGAGCAGTGCGTTCGTCTACCGAACGAGAAGAGTGCCGCTGCTTGAGACTACGGTCGAAACATTCGCTTTTGGAGATGGCACCGGTTTGCTGGGTTGAAGAAGGGACCGGAGCAACACCGGTGTCCGGCTTGGGTTTTGAAGGTGGACCAACGATGTGGCCATTGACGAGTTGTTGTTGTTGTTGATGTTGCTGTTTGATGTTACGGGCATCAGTCTTGTCAGTGTGGGAGAATTTCTCGATTTCGTATTTGTATTGTTTTAGCTGCTCGATCCACTTGATGTCGGCGTTTATTTGCTGGAGGTACTTGATCAGTTCCTCGTTCGTTAACTCTTGGCTCTGTTTCTGCGCGGCACCGCTGACATGAGGATGGTGCTGCATGGTGGTTGCGGCGATTGGGGGATGGTGGTGATGATGGCCTCCGGAAGTACCACTGCTACCGGGGACGGTGCCACTGATGGCAGTGTTAGAGGAAGAGACATTGGTGTTAGCGTTGGCACCCTGCTGTTGCTGCTGCTGTTGGAGTTGCTGCAGAGCTTTCAGATCCGATAGTTTGTATTGCGTATTACAGCGACAGACAGGAGTGCGCCCGCTAGTACCAGTGGCTAACCCTCCACTTCCGCCATCGTCACCGCCTGAGCTGGGCTTTTTGGCGGACGAAGCCGTCGTCGTCACGTGGCTGCGCCCGGGGGCTACTGGGGTAATTTGTACGATCACACAGCAGCAGTGTAGTAGTAAGGTGTTTTTGTGATCGCTGCTGTGGTTGCCTCCTTCACTAACTTCGACGAGGGCAGCACCGTTACTGGTGTTTGCTGGCTTGTAGGCACTACCGTTACACGACTTATCCTGCTCCGGATGTGATTTTTGCTGGCTCTGAGTTTGCTGTAACGCTGCCAGAATGAGCGCTGACTGTTGGGGGACTCCACGGGGAACTGGTTCAGCGAGAGCGTGGTTCTTCCGTCGTTGGCCAGCCGTAGTCGTCGACGTCTGCGATGGTGCCGTCTACGGAGCTTCTGCTCCAGGCAACTGCTATTTATATAATCACTAGCACCACTATCACTGAAGGTGCAACCACGCTTTGCACCACTAGGCCTATCACGAAGTAACGGATAAGTATTGTATAATATCACTTGCCAGCTATTCATGCCACCCTTTTTCACAGCTCATCACATACTCTTCCCGATCTTCTTCCTGCTACTATCTGTATCCTCAACTTTGTCGTTTCTTCGCAAGGGATAAAACTTTTTCTTCTACTTTCCTTAAGCGCAAAATAAATCAAAAAGCCTTCTTCTTTATAGAATCGCAATTCTTCGCACTACACCCGTTTCTTCGATCGGTCAGGTAAAACTTGCGACCAAACAGAAATCGAAACGAACCTCGGGACGGGAAGCCTCTTCAGGACACACTCACTGAAATCTCTCTATTTATTTTAACAATTATCTTTTGCCTTCTATATTTGCGAATCGCACAGAGATTTGCACACATTCGTCGCACTCGTTCCAAGCCCTGGCGTTGTCGTCATCATCGTCATCTGGATCATCGTCATCATCGCTGTTGGATTGATTCTATTGCTGCCGTCAGCATCCTTGAAGCTTGGACCACTTCTGTTTCTTCCACCGTCGTCGTTCACTTTCCGCTCGGAATCACTTCAATTTTGCATCTTCGTTTTATGGCAGCAACAGAAATCCGCAAATATTCCCGTTTTTTTAACACTTTCGCGCGACGCTAACACTATGTAGATTTCGATATTTATCCTCGAAAATGTGGTCCAGGAAAGCTCGCACTGCAGCAGCACGAGAAGATTGGTGTTTTCAACAATTACATAAAAGCTCCCTTAGCGCGTTTGCTGTTGCTGCTACTGCTGGTGGCAAACAGCTTGTTTTCGTTTTCGGGAAGGATGGCGAAAATAGTTCGTTCCTCGTTCCTCCCTGTCCTGGTTGGAAATCTGGGCGCTTCAGATCCTTTGTGTACGTTTTTTTTTTCGACTGCTTTCGTCACACTGACTGTGTTGTTTGCTATATAAGTACCACAGCGTAGAGTATTATCCTTCGCTAGGCGCCAGGCAGTGAGTGTATGTTTTCCTATACATATATTTTCGTCCTACTAGCTTTACTTCTTAGGATCCTCTATACGGTGATTTGTAAGAACTTTGAAGCACCTCGCAAGCTCGCCTGGTTAATCTCGCACCTTCAACGACAAATCTTACGGCAAAAAAAAATCTTCACGTCCAACAACCGAATAATTTAAGAATCTCTTTTTTTCACAAGGCAGACACAAACGTTCACGAGAAGATCCTCCGCAATGAACGCACGAGACGACCGCGTATTCCGCGTAACTACTGCTGGATCCGAAAAACTCGAAACGAACCAATATCTCACTCTTCCCCGGGGGCGCTGCCAGTGGGGCCGTTGGTTTGCTTGTTGCCAGCCCACTATCCTTCTTGCTACAGCCGTCAGTAGCCAGTATGAATATTAACAGTTCCTTTTTTTCTGCACTGCCCCCGAAGCACTCTGCTACAAACGCGTCCGACGTCCAGTGATGTGACACGCAATAGTTACTGCAGGAGGATCACTATTAAACTAAAACTTTCGGGAAAAAGTAGATGATTTTTTGGAGAAAGCACCCGTGTACAGCGCGAATACATGACGACGATGACATGACGCCCATATTCGGAGGAAAATTTTGTTACTCTGAGCTCTTTGGGGGGGACCAGAGAGCGAATGATTCTCTCGCTCGCGGGTTTTCCGCTGGCACAGCTGAGTTTTTCTGAGCGCGAAGGAGATTTGGAGCATTTTCGAGATGGAGGGAAAATGGCACGATTGAGAAGTGATGGAGCTGTTTTTTGCATTCGGGAGCAAGTGAGCTCACGCGAAGGACCTTGTAAAAAGGATGCTGGGTAAAAGCTCTCCAAACTGTGTGTGATGATGCAATTAAAGCTCTCCTCAGGAGAGATGTTATTGAGAAGAGCGGAAGAGATTGGACAGTGTATCGATGACGTTTTTGCGACGGTTCAAATGTATCTAAACATTGGAAAATGTTGACGAACTATGTGCTTTGCTTCAGAGTAATGTTTAGTCATGTGTCGTGTAGTTTGACGCCATGCTTTATAGGGTTATTATGAAGATTAATTACTACTGTACCACTTTACCAGTACTACTGTACCATTTTATGATCCAATAGGTATCAGAAGTTGATTTCTGCATTATTTGCGTGTAGTTTATTACCCTACCTGTGTCTTTCTTTGTCACCAGTGTGTAGCAACTGGCAAGCGAAGTGCAATACTCATAAGCAAGGGCAATGTGAGGGCCCAAAAAACAATTTTAGCTGCAGCTTAGCTTATACAGGCAAAAATTAGCTGCATAAGGCAAATTTTGGCTAAATAAGCTAGTCTGCATCTAAAATTGTAAGTTGCCCGTTGGCGAAAACGGCACCCACCAATTGTGACAAGATAAAGGGACGAATTCAGCTACTTTTCCACGACAATTATTTCCTTGTTATTTATTCATTACGCGTATTTCCAAGAGCATTCTGCAGAGAACTCCTGGGGGGTTCTGAAAAGTATTCTTAATGACTTTCGATGAGAATTCCAAACTAATTTTGAAAAGTATTCAATGGGTTTTGTGAGGAAAACTTCAGGTGAATTCTTTGAAGAATTTCAACGGTATTCTGAATAAAAGTACATGATAGCCCAAGGAACAATTTAGCTTTTATGAGGGTTCTTAGACCATGTTTTTGACTTGTAGAGTGCTTTAAAATCTTAATAAAACTTGTAATGCTACTCGGGAATGGGTAATTCCATTGCGATTGTAAGGAGAAGCTCAAGAACTTTACGAAAGTAATTCAAAATTCCGGTATAATTTGAACCAGAGTTCCACAAATCTCCTGCCGTTATTTCCAAGAGAATTGCGACAACGATTACAAGGAAATATATACATGCAAACATTTCCGCAGGAAAGAAATTTCAATGAATCTTCGGAAAATTCAACTGTGGAGGTTTGCATTGAAATTGTTATGGTAGTTCAGAAATAGTTGAAATTTTTATCAATTTTTGAGTTGGGAAATAAGGAGTTGAACTAATTTTGGGACTTGATTATTTTATTTTAAAGTTTCTAGTACTGGAACTTGTGCGATCATTGGTTTTAATTCTTCTTGATATGCTGAACATAAAAAACGAATTCAATCAGAAACAATGAGAAGACATATGTGTGATTCTGAGACAAACATAAACATTTACAATTTCCAACTTTTCTTAAAGCCCAGGGTTTTCAAAAATTATTATAGAATGCACTAGACTAGTCACTGAAAAAGTTTGCAAGTAGTAAACTAAATATGAATCTGTTTTTTCAATTAAAATGAAAGTAAATAGTGAATTATTGAAAGTGAAAGTAATGCAATAGAGGTAGATATAAAAGGAAAAACAATGTAATAACCCAAGTAAAATTGTACGTTTTATGAAGTACTACAAAGCAACTATAAAACAACATTCATAAAACCCTGGACAAGATAGCTTTGCCTTTATTACATCCACCAAAACCCCATTTAGACTAGAATCTGTCTAGTTGGCCCACCCCGAAGAAGGATTTGAAGGGCATATTTTTGAGGCACTTCAGATTGATTTTGAAAGATAATACGACGAAAGCATTGAGAATTATTTTAAATCCTTATAAAAACTATAATAAAAGCCATTTTACATCAATACTTGTGCCATTTGCCATAGATGCTTGCTAAACACACTGAACATAAAGCATCAATCATCAAAGCATCAAAGGGATACATAAATATCAACCCATTGCCAAATTCATTGTTCAAAAATTAATCGGTCAATAATCATCATAAAGTGAAAGAATTACCAAAATTATCAAAACAGTTCTCATTTTGTGGTCTATTTTTAGATAACAGATTAAATCTTATGTGAAATGTGCTTCGGAAGATCGATAAACATAAGTCCACCTTCGGAAATCGTTAATTTTACTTATTATTTTTAATTTCGAAAACAAAGTATAGTTATTGTTTATGTTAATCATTGCGTTCTGCCGAGATAATTTGATGATTTTTGTTATCTCTTTTACTGTTCATTGATGCATTGATGAGATTGAAGTCATTTTCAAGGAAAAACATCTTGAAAAACGAAGATTTTCAAGGAAAAACATCTTATAAAAAAAAAACAAATGTAATAGGGGAAATGGATGAAATGTCGGCCTTAATGCCCCCAATTTAGGCCCATACAAAAATTCAACAATCTACTAAATTTTCAATAGCGACCAAAAATATCCATTAGTACCGTCCCAATGACGTGTTCATCTAGATACAATTGATAAATAGCAGATTTTTAGCAATGGGCCCAATATTAGATCTATAAGCCAATAATATTATAAGCCATTTCCCCTAATAACAATATGGCGGTGGCATGAAAATTGCAAATTTCTTAATCAATACAAATTTAATGTTCGAGCCTTTCAAATTTTATGGAATCTGATACTAGAGAAAAATGCGTTTAGTATCATCCTTTGAAAATAGGCAATTCACACTCTGAGACATTTTTTTTTTGTTGAGCTATCTGAATTTAAAAAAACTTCAAGGGACAGCCCAATGGGGTTGTACGCAATGGTGACGTAGGACTTCGTGGTCTTATATAATAAACTTTATTTGTTGTTGAACTTGAGCGGGGTTCCCTCCGTTTATACTCTTTTGTGTGACGCGCTTGACCTAGATGGCCCACAGCGACTCACGAAGAGCTGCTGATTCCGATCAATAGCTGTGCGGTTTCTTCCGCCTTTTATGGCAGTCTTTCATTGTGTACTGGAGAACACCACCAGTCACCACGCGGTGATTGAATAAACACCGTTTGGTGAGACCGGATGGAATATAACTTTGAAATCTGTGTTAGGGAAATCGCTTTTCGCAGACAATCGGTGATACTTTTAACTACTAAACAATTAATTAATTAATTTAGCTTTATTTAGGAGGCTTTCAGCCTTAGGCTGGTTCGCCTCCAAGAGTACTAAACAACTAAACAGTTGCACCTTCGTGCAATTTTCAATAGGGGCATTTTGAAAAATGATAAAGTTGTAACTTTAACAGATGCGTATATTTCTGATCGATTGGTTATAAAATTATTGAAATTGGTCCAGGGGCAGTTGAGCTATTAACTTTCAAAATATTTCATAATTTTGTAACATGTTCCATTTTCGATTTTTACAAAGTGTTACCCATATAGAAATCACAGACGTAGTCCTACGTCAAAATGATGTCCTGGAATGAGCCTAAATTTAGAATTAATGAAAAGTGTTTTGCAAAATTGATTTCCTAACTTTGACAGTTCATTGCGACCATATTGTTGAAGCTACAAGTGTCAAATTAGCTGCCATTTATTCAGTGTGTCTTGCCAAATCACCATGGAGAGTTATAGCGTTCAATAGCACGTGCAAATGATACAATTGTTTTATCAAAGTAAGTGTTCTTTACGAGCAACGTTCCAAGCGCTTCGCCCATTTTACGGTCGCCATAAACGTCCTACCGAGAGGAATATTCGCAATGTGGTGAACAAATTCGAGGAAACTGGTTTGATCAACGCTCAACCACCATTCGTACGTCAACGGAACGCATGGTCTGCAGAGAATATCGCCACTGTACGTGAAAGTATGCAGGAGAATCCGCGGAATCCGATTCCACGCCTCGCACAAGAACTGGACCTCTCGCAGGTTTCATCTTGTCAAATCCTGCGTCGAGACTTGGGCCTGCACCCATACAAGATCCAATTGACCCAGGAGCTCAAGCTTAACGATCATAGACAGCGCCGTTCCAAGTAACAAAAAGTTCCGCATTCAACGATTAAAATCACTTCCAAGTTCCGTAAAGTTCAAATAAAGTTCCGACCGAACCTTCAAGTTCCATAAAGTTCAAATAAAGTTTCGACAGAACTTTCAAGCTTTATAAAGTTCAAATAAAGTTCCGACAGAACTTTCAAGTTCCATAAAGTTCAAATAAAGATCCGACAGAACTTTCAAGCCACATGAATCCGCACAAGTCTTTATTAGTAACAAAATTTAATGTACGTAAATATGAAATGATCAGTGGCCCGAATAATTCATATTTTTTATATTTTTGCAGTGCATCCGCATTCTATCCAAACATAAAAAAAAATAATTAAAAATTAATTTCCTGGATTCGAACCCGTGTATACGGCATGCGATCAACGAACGCTAACCACTGCGCCACAAATGTGTTGGAATACCATGTGGGCAAACACCAATTTAAAATTCATCAAGCTGTTGTGTTTCGTATTCAAGTCAGTCAGCTGGCACTGAAAACTCCAACAGTAGGCGGGATAACAGCTCACTTTAATATATCTCAGATGACCGTCAACGGAGTGCGCTACATGCAGCTTATTACCGACTTCTTCTGGCTTAAAGTGGACGATATGGATGAGAACGATATGTGGTTCCAGAGGGGTATTTATTCTAATCTACAGGGAATAGACAAAATGATCGAGACAAGCAAAATTTTGTCAAAATTTTAATGGCATTAACTTTTCAAAAAATAAACCATTTTTGATGCAACCAGATGCATTTGACGGGAAATTTATAGCAGTTCAAGACCAAAAATTGAAATGGCCTTAACTCCATTTTGTAAACAAACCTTGTAAGGCCAAAGTCCGCAAAGGCAAATTAACATAATGAATAGGTAGGGGAAATTCTCCTCTACCCGATTGTGGTTTAGGTTTGCGAATGAAGGTTTCGGTTCGCGAAAAAATGGCCTTCCAAGGTTTGCTTACAAAATGGAGTTAAGGCCATTTCAATTGTTGGTCTTGAGTTTAAGATGTTCTGGATTTTGGGTATGTCAAAAACTGGTTTGTTTTTTTTTTATGAAAATTTGAATCAATTCTGAATTCAATTCAGGCCACATATTCGAGATCTGTTAATAAACAACCGAGATCTAGCCATTTCCTTGAAATTGGTGCCGGTAAAGTGACCAATGAAGGCCATTGCAACTGGTAACGATTAAAATGATTCTGGAGATACCGCGCTGAAAAATCATGAAGATTGATACCCATATTGACGTGATTCAAAAGATCAACATTACTGGTCACGTTATCGGAACCAATTTCAAAGAAATGGCCAGATCTCGGTTGTTTCTCAACAGATCTTGGATCTGTACCCTGCATTGGATTTGGAATTGCTTCTAGTATCAGGTAAAAATATTAATTAAAAAAAACACACACACAAACTGAACGTGTGTTCAGATGAGCAGTTTGGATTTCACCATGGGCATTCAACTACTCATCAACTCTTAAGAGTTACCAATTTAATTCGTTCAAACAAATCTGAAGGCCACTCAACTGGAGTTGCTCTTCTAGACATAGAAAAAGCATTCAACAGTGTTTGGCATGAAGGTTTGATTGCTAAATTGAAAAAGTTTAATTTTCCACTTTATATTATGAAATAAGTTCAAAATTATTTAACTGACAGAACTCTGCAGGTAAATTATCAAAATTTCAAATCTAATCGACTACCTGTTAGAGCAGGAGTTCCTCAGGGTAGCATTCTTGGGCCTATATTGTATAATATTTTCATTTCAAACCTCCCTGATTTGTCTCAGGGCTGCCACAAATCTTTGTTCGCTGATGACACAGGCATTTCCGCTAAAGGAAGAAGTCTTCGTGTTATTTGCAGCAGACTGCAGAAAAGTTTAGATATTTTCTCTTCTTATTTACAAAAATGGAAGATTTCTCCCAACGCTTCCAAAGCTCATCTTATAATATTTCCACATAAGCCTAGAGCTTCCTTTTTGAAACCTAGTAGTAGTCACATAGTCACTATGAACGGAGTTCCAATTTCCTGGTCAAACCAAGTGAAACATCTTGGATTAGTACTTGACCAAAAATTAACCTATAAAGATCACATTGAGGGCATTCAAGCCAAATGTAACAAATATATAAAATGTTTGTATCCTCTTATAAACAGGAAATCCAAACTTTGCCTGACGAATCAACCTCTACTATTTAAACAAGTTTTTAGACCGGCCATGTTTTACGCTGTGCCAATATGATCTAGTTGTTGCAATACCAGGAAAAAAAGGGCTTCTAAGGATTCAGAACAAAGTTCTGAACATGATTTTGAAGTAGCCTCCCTGGTACAGTACTACCGAGGTACATAGAATTTGGAATGTTGAGACTTTAGAACAAATGTCCAACAAAATAATTAATAACTTCAGGCACAAATCGTTGCAATCCTCAATTGCAACGATTAATTCCCTTTATACTTAAATAAAATTTAGTTTTAGTTCTTAGTTTTAAGCTTTCAATTGTTTTACTGACATGCAGGTTAAAAAAAAATCTGTTTAAAATACTGAATTGCCAAGGCAGGAACAATGTAAAAGACTTAGATATATAGCATTACAATGAAGGATGGTATGTAACTGTAGTAACTGGAGCACCTAGGTTAAAATGAAATGTAATTTATTTTGAATTTGGAACAAATAAAGTAGTTAAAAAAAAGTTTTATCGCAAATAGCCATGTCCTACTATTTTTGATTTCGTCCCACTGTGTGTCGTTTAAAAACGTTCTCTACCTTTCTATCATCATCTCTTTTTGCTTCGAATCGGTTTTTTCATCTCCCTTTACCAAACTCCCCCTTTGGAGAGGGATGGTGAGGGGTGTGTCCCCCCGCCACCACTGGCAAAAAGAGATGAAAACCGACCCGCTCAAGTACCAACTGTGTGTTTGAAACAGTTCTACCGATTTTTTACCGCACTTCAGTTGTTATTTGAAGGAAGGCATCCAGTCGTAGGTTTGGAAATTGCAACTATTGTTTACCCCTACCACGATATGTGCTCCTGTCATCGTCGACTTGACGATCTCGAGGGGACACGCTTTCATCTACTCCATCTATCGTATAAAAATTACCACTACAGTCTGTTATTTGAAATTAGCATCTTCAACTATGTAAATCGTTGACTTCACGTAGAAGTAATACTCAAACATATAGTCAAAGTACATAACTCTGGATGGGAGCATACCATCAATTACTGTCAATGGTCGAAAGGTACAGTAGCAGCACCTACCCCACCCGTGTCTCCTCGAGATCGTCAAGTCGACGATGACAGGAGCACATATCGTGGTAGGGGTAAACAATAGTTGCAATTTCCAAACCTACGACTGGATGCCTTCCTTCAAATAACAACTGAAGTGCGGTAAAAAATCGGTAGAACTGTTTCAAACACACAGTTGGTATTTGAGTGGATCGGTTTTCATCTTTTGCCAGTGGTGGCGGGGGGACACACCCCTCACCATTCCTCTCCAAAGGGGGAGTTTGGTAAAGGGTTGGTACGGTCATATTCTTATTTTTGAATCTAATTTACTCCACGACATATTCTAATATTTTATAAATGAATAGTTAATTTTGGTCAATATTCCCGCAATTAAAAACGTTTGTTATGTGTGTTGGGAATTTTAGTTACCTCTCAAAACTGTTAAATCATCAACGATTAAAGGAGTTAAATGAACCATGAACATGAAATATCATAAGATTTCTCTGAGCTCCACAAACTTCTGGAACTCCAACAATTTTTATAACTTTTGGGATCTGCACGAAATTCCGCTACTCTGAATACATTCAAAATTTCCACGTCCACGTCAATTCCTGGGAAAAGTGAAAATTTCTGCGACTCCTAGGCCCACTTTTCGAACTCCAAGATGTTCTCGTATTAAACGACTACAAGAACTGTAAGATCTGTTTGTTATCCAGAGGCTCAGCATCGGAACTGCTGGAAACTTAGGTACTTTATCAACTTTGTTACCTGGGATTTTTTTAAGGATTTGAAATTTCCAGTTAATTCCACTACCTTATTTGCTTATTCTTGACAGATACGAGTATTTCGTCTACAATATGCAAACTTCTTCATTCGTCTTTAGCTAATAACAGATAATAACAGTCGAGCTTTAGTACAAGACACTGAAAAAGTCCGCACATTGTAGACGAAATACGCCTACCTATCAAGGATAAGCAATCACCAAAGTAGTGGAATTAAATGGCAATTACTAATCCTTCTCTTTTCCAACAAACTTTTGAACATTTTTATGATTCTTAAGGTGCACTTATTCTCAATGATTCTTAAAATTTTAGGAATCACCTGGAACTCGATATAATCCTTTAAAATTAAAGTTCCGATACTCTGAACACTAAGGTCTCCAAGATCTTCTAGATCTACAGCGACATTTAGAGCTTATTAATATTTTTCACTGCCGTTCACACCAAAATCCAGACACAGTTTTCGGACTGATACTCAGTCAAGTTACCACGAAATGGGATGAAACTTTTCTTGCTTATAACAAGTACATATCACATTCACATACGCTGCAGAAAGCTTTACGAGTAACTTTTCACAAAATATCCATGTTGTGATGTGATAGTTCTAAAATCTTTCAGAACCAGAATTTTACACTGCAACTAGTCGGAAAGATGCCCCTGAGCATCTGAAAAGGAAGTACAAAACAGAATTTCCTAAAAAATATCATGTGTGGCAAGCGATAGGTTCTTGTGCAGTGTTGGCAAAATCAGAAATCAATTGATATTTTTCCGCTCTCATGCGCTCGCAATATCACGCGTGATATTGGAACAAAATATCATGCTTGATATTGATTTTACAAGCTCCTTTGATATTGCGAGTCTATTAACAACGTGCAAAAATCAAGCTGTGAGTTGACTCGACACAAAAATGATTCCATTGCACATCGTTTTTTTAGAAAGAGAAAGCATAGTTTGCTATTTCTTTTTAATCTTCATCGATGACAGACGCGAAGGGACTGCTGCAAGCCGTTATGGAAGTTTCGGTTGCATTCGGGTGTAAAGCCAAAATCATTAAACTCAATCTCACCACAGTTTGGTGAGATTTGCAGTTGGTGAGTTTTGTTAGCTTGATATTCTGAGCTGCGATATCACAGCTTGCAAAATCAACCGCAGTAGTTTGCTTGTTGATTTTTGTCTACAAAAATCAAGCGTGATCTTGAGCGTTGGTGAGATTTGATTTTTTGATATTTTCCCATCACTGGCTGCAAGAGTGTCTCTAAGTGCCTTTCCTGAATAAACATGCAACGAAATCGTTGTTATGGCCAGTATTAGCCAGCTGCCATTACGCTGAAAACATCATCGCTTGGTATGAACAGAGTCACGTTGTTTACGTTCTTGAGGATTGTAATCCACCTAACTGTCCACAACGTCGTCCGATCGAAACATACTTGTCGATTGTGAAGGGAAACTTTAGCTTGGTGGAGAAGTATCTACGATCTCAGAATTTCGTTCCAAGTGGCGTATTGCTGCGAAGAAAGTTGGCAAGGAGACTGGGCTTAGATTAATGGAAGGAGTCAAAAGCAAAGTGCGCTCAACAACTAATGGAACTGAATATGTTATATTCAGTTGTGTTGAGCATGACAATTATCTTTAATATGTGATAAACAGTTTGAATAATGAACATGGAGTTATTTTTTGGCATTATTTTTGTCCGAATTTTGGAGTGAACGGCCTTTACTTGAATTGGAACATGAAGAATTCCAGAAAAAATCAGAGCTAGAACATGACCTCCTTTAAAACTACTGGGAAATTTGGTAATCTGAGAGCATACAAAAGTTGCTTGAAATTCAATTCAGATATCTGATAAGTGATGAACTAGCCTCGTGCTAAAAATCACTCTAATAAAGTAAAAAATTGGTGGGGTTGTGTGCAAGAAACGACTGCATGGTTGACGTAGACTGCGTTTAGCTGTGTAGTGAAATTCTGGTGCATTTTTTTAAATATTGATTTAAAATACATGTCCTATGTACATATTTTGGATTTCCTACTTAGTAAAACTTGGTTAAATTCAGGACCTCATAAAAACGCGAATACATATTCTATTGCATTTGGTTCCTAAATTACAATTAGATATGAGTAAGGCTTTCTTCAGATGATTCATTGAAGCGTCCAACAATGACCGTCATGATGGCTGATATTCCCTATCACTTCAAGATTTCTAGGGCTCAAATGTTGGACGGTTGTGACATCACTCATGAAATTGAAACTCCTTGTGTACTGGACTGCAACAAACGTGAAGTTCCAGTTTCTTTGTTATAAGTTTTGTGAGAGCTGATATCTGTACTCTTGAAATTTTTATGTGGTAATGAGATTGATCCTCAGCTAAAAATATTTGGACACAAAAAATCGGAGTGCACAAATTTGCATCAATGTTATGCAATATTTCATAGTTGATCGAGATGATATCAATTAGCCATTAATCCCTCCAATAATTTCTCGTTACATCTTTTATCTACCGATTGAACAAATAAAAGAAACGTTAAGGCTGTGTTCCATTTGGAAAATTTTCACTTAGATTTGATACTTCGAAAATAAATTAAGATGTTCGAAAATCCCTCTGTTGTAGATCGGCCGATTTTCGAGAAGCGTCTGTCAAATTGATTCCTTGTCTACGAGAAATAAGTCTGCTGGAATAGCAGGTTTATTTTTGAAAATTTTCCATCTGTCAAATTTAAGCAAAAATTCACGAAATGGAACACAGCCTTAATAACTTGAGCACATAATCGTTTCTTGTTGTGTTTGTCGTATTAGATGCTAGATAAAATCTTCTTTTATCGATATGTGTGCTGAAAATACCTGGGCCGAGTGGATTCAAGGAGATATAATAGAGTGAGCTGTTGTCCAACCTACTGTTAGAATTTTCAGTGCCAGCTGACTGACTTGAATACGAAACACAAAACCTTGATGAACTTTAAATTGGTTTTTGCCCACATGGTATTTCATCACACTTGTGGTGCAGCGGTTAGCGTTTGTAGATCGAATGCAGAATACACGAGTTTGGATCCAGGAAATTGCTCTTTAATTTATGTTTGGATGAAATATTGATGCACTCTATAAATATAATAATTATGATTTATTTGAACCACCACTGATCATTTCATATTTATGTACATTTATTTTTGTTTCTAAAAAAGACTTGTACGGATTGCTTCATGTGGGCTATGACGAACCTTTTAAGAAACTTTCAAGTTGCTGAGTAGTTCCACTGGGAACTTGTTCGGAACTTTGTTGTGGCCATGTTTTCAGCCTTTCCTGGAGTTCATAAGAAGTGCTTAGGGATGTTTTTGGAACTTTTTTTAAACTTCAAAAGCCTGAAGTTCCTCGTGTGCTTTCTGTATAGCTTCTAAAGTAGACAGAATGTTGTGTTGGAACTTTATATGCACTTTATGGAACTTGAAAGTGGGTTTTATCATTGAATGCGGAACTTTTGGTTGCTTGGGAAGAAAGTACTGTCGGATCTTTAATTGAACTTTATGGAACTTGAATGTTCTGTCGGAACTTTAATTGAGCTTTATGGAACTTGAAAGTTCTGTCAGAACTTTATTCGAACCTTATGGAACTTGGAAGTGAGTTTTATTGTTGAATGTGAAACTTTTGGTTACTTGGGTAGTCGCACCAGGAATTGAGAAAATTACGGATACTTGAGAATTCAGATTAAAATTACCTTCTAATATTGAATATTCATTAAGCATTACAAAATCTGAGTCTCAGTACCGATCTGTGGTATTGTAGTGCGTCGTTCTCAATAAGATTAGCTCAGCCAATGGAAACTGGCATCTATATGAGTTAGGGTGCCATAGAATGTAAAAAAGGACCCGCGTTATCTGGTGATTTTTCGGTTTTCAAAAACTCAAAGTTTAATGATTTAGTGCCACCCTTATTGTCCGATTGAGCTCAAATTTTGCAAATGATCGGTTTTGGAAATTCAAGATGACCATTTTCATTGGCACTCTACTATGAATAACTTCATTATTATTTCGACGATGCGCTCGGGACGGTGTCTTGCCGTTCAATATGATATATAAACAATAGAAAAAACATGACCATGTGTTGTGACCACTTTACTCGAGACACATCCCTGTGTGACCCGCTGACGAAACCATCTCTCCACATGTACCATTCAATGCTTAAGAGCGAACAACTCTGTTTGAAACAAACGCAAAACAATGAAGAAACGGGAGCGGGAAAATCGCAGTCCTACGGAGATTGCCTGAAACTCACATCACCCACTGCTCCCACTGGTGACGTTTCTCCCATGCATCATAACAAAGTAGGTACTCCCCATCGCACTCTAGAGAAGAGCCTTACAATGTCCCACAAAGAGAGGGAAAACCGTGAGCAAGTAAATTGCGCTGAGTGGTGAAAATTGCTCGACCCAGCATCGTCACCGTCGTCCGTCACACGGGTATGGTGACCTGGAGCGCAAAGGTCCCCCACTAATTGAATTAACCTTGCTGAAGGTAGATTCACTTTGCGTCGCTCTTTTGCAGGTTTTTGTTCGATCGGGAACCTTTTTAAACGAGTTCGTAAGGAATTGTAAATTGATGTTGAGTTTTAAGGTATAATGCGGGCTAATTTTCCGAAGAAATCAGATATTTCGTTCGAAAAAAGAAAAGAAGGTAACCATCGTTGGTTACAGCAGAGCGGATCTCCATTGCGCAAAAGCTCATCTCCGGTGTTGGGGAGCTTTGTCCTTCTCACCGAACTCAGTAAATCGTGCGGAGATGGAAAATCTGTATTTGCTCACGTGTGATGCTGCACAAACATCAAGTAGGGATGACTCCGTTTCGAAGCAGTAAGAGAGAGAATAAACAATGCTACCAAGAATTATAAAGTGACACTACATCTAGGAATACATCGAGAGTACTGGAGAGAACAAGCATAAAATGCTACCAATTAAGGAAAAAGCGAAAGAGCTACCAATATTGTGGAAGAGATTTTCCAAGCGCTACCATGAAGCTGAGTAATGGAGGGAGCGAATGTATTAAGTCTGTCGGTGTTTGTGTGTTGCAAGTATCTCGTCTAAATATGTGTCGTGTTGTTTGGATCCGTGTGAGTGTGTGCGTGTGAGGGAAAAATAAGACAAATGGTAAAGATTTTTTGGTGGAAAACTATATTCATATTTCAAAATGTTCTGCTACTAGTGGCTACGAGGTCATGCTACTTGTTCGCTACTAATGCATTACATGTTTGGAGCGGATCGCTGGCCCGGTGCTGCAGCTGCGGCGCCGTTACGCCGACGATGGCTTCAGGCTGCTCTTGCGGGTTGTTACTACGGATGCTGCTGCTGTCGTTGCTGCAACAGGGATCGAATCCTGCGTTGTACGTTTTATCAGCTTCATGCAACACTTTTTCATTGTCCTTCCTCAAGTTACAGTTCAGTACGCTGACTTTGAGTTTGAGGTCACTGACAGGGACTACTTTCGCGCGTGAAAAACCAAATCTAGGTCAATAATAGGGTCACACGCTCACACGCCAATTCAAACACGCGACGTAAAAGTACACGGAAAACCTAGTCCAACAAATTCCTCACAACCTGAGTTTTTCAGCCGTACGAGAACGAAACCAGCAATCCACCTTAAACCTCTACTGAAACCAAACGGCAAACAGGTTCTTGGAAACAAATCGAGAATCCAAACGGAACGAAACTTTGCCAGGAGTTTGCCGAAAACAACGAAATAAATGTGATTTCAGCACGCGAACTGCACACAACACTCTGACGTTTTCGACTTCGAGACACGAGCCACACGGCCAGCCACTCTCATTCACGTATGCTCTCGTCAACAAAGCGAAACTGACGGCCTAATTGAATTGGTTCCCATTCCACCGATTCCATGCACACAGATCCATACGATTACGATACTTTTTTCGCCTGAACTCTATTCTTCGACAATTTTTTTTCCTCCATCAGAAACGATGAACGGTAATATGAACGAGCTTAAAATACGATTTTCCACGAACTTGTCAAACTCTTCTTCTGCTGCTGGTTTGTTTTCGGTGGATGTTCTTTTTTGTTGCTTTTGGAAGACTCGGAACTTTGAGACGGCGGTGGGGAGCTCTCGGAAAAGGAAGCTTCGCGCGTGAAAATTAGGACGGAAGTTCACCCCGCTCGTCGACGACGGACGGACGGACACATGGACGCGCGCGAGCGAGAAAAAATAGTTGCTTTCCTCTATTCCAGCGATCGAACAACGCGTGTGGAATAGGTCTAGCACGGGTTGGGTGGGTTGGGGTAAGGGGAGAGCGTAGCGAACGGTCACCCCGCGTAGTAGTAGTAGGAGGTGATGAGGCTATTTTCACCGAGGCCCTCAGTTTAAGTGTATGTTTTGGTGTGTGGACATTTGCTCCGGTATGGATAGGCTTTTGCTCAGCCTCTCTGCGAACACACAGAGCTGCTGCACGAAGGACGTCCGTCGGTCGGTCGTCGATTTTCTCGTTGAATAGGTCGTGCGAATTGCAGAGGAGGCGCATGGTACTTCGTACGTGGAGCAGAGCAGGGTGACGTGAAAATCGAGAGTGGTAGGTTACGGATCAGAAAAAGTCCCACTGGAAGATGGCAAATGACACGAAAAGAGAGGAAGAGAGAGAGAGAAAGAGCGAAAGGGCACGAGAAAATTCCGTTTGTCCTTCCTTGTTCCTGGTTCGTTTGGTACAGTGGGTCAGGTTTGTTGGGTTGATGCAATTAGGCAGATTTAAGAGTGTCTGATGGAGCAAGAATTTAATGGCTATTAGTGTTGGTCACCGTTTAACAAAAATGTAGTGTAGTTTTGAAAGCCAATTTTTTTTCACAAAGGGGAATATACGTGTTCTCGGCAACCTAAGCAGCGACCTTCTTTCTATAGCCTTTTTCTCTATGGAACGCACACATATGCAGTATTGGTTTGTTTACAATCTTTTGCTGCCAGCTGCTCTAACAATTTCAGTCGAAAGAATTGTCAAAAACTGTTTTGAAACGCTTTTACAAAGCTCCAATCTTCTCTAGTGAGAGCGAGTATTGTCGGCAACCAGTTTTTCTTCGGCAACCGTTCCATTTGAACTGCATGTAAATCTGCTGTTCTATTATCGGCAAATCGAAATCAGCTACAATTTGTAGTGCGTGTGTTTCATTTCAAGAAAACCCTGCTAGATTGCTTTTTCTCAGTGGTAAAAATATAGTCAAATTGAAGCTGAAAGCATAAAGAATCGTTTGCATGCATTCAGCGAAGTATTTTCGTAAGAAAATCCAGTGAAAATAGTGTTTCAATTTGGGTTGCCGAAAATAGTCTGTCATGCCGAAGCCGTCATTTCCCCTACCACAACAAAGTTCTATTTAATATTTCAGCAAAACTTTTATACTGTAGGGGGGTAGTTTTTGCTGTCAAAACAACGTCTAAGTAGAAGTTGTAGGGGCTTAAATGAACCTTAAGGAAAAACATACACATACACAAGGGAAAAAGTAGCTTTATATACAATAAAAAAACATGAAAAGTTGATTCGATAAATTAACTTATGGAATTTTTTAAAAGTCCCATTATCAAGTTATTGCGAATTTAAAAGCAGAAAACTAAATTTTTGGATACTAAATAACAAACATGTCCTTCTCAGCCACGGGAGCTGTCGGACTTCCCCTTTCCGTTTTAGGCGCAGCCGAATTCAACAAGTTCATATTATTGAATGTATCTAATCTACGTTCGATTGAATTAAATTTCTCGTTTTTCATGCTTGAATATTATGTCATTAGTGAAGGTCAGTCTCAGGACATCAAAATTATAATGAGTTTTTCGTAGCGTATGGGTAATATCGTACCGGTCAGTTTTGTATATAGAGCCATTCCATAGCAAAACGATACAGTAGTTCTCAGAACATCGTAAACATTTGTAGTTTTGTTCCTTATCGCAAAATATTAGACCCGTTTTTCATTATTTTGTCATTAGAATGGTCCAAAAAATCCAAAAAATTCATAACTTTTTAACCATCGATTTTTAATATTAAAATATCAAATGAAAGGTAATTAAAATACATTTGCTATATATTGTGAAATCCTTCGCCAATTCAAATCAGTGGCCGAGCTTTCCAAACTAAGCAAGCAAATAAAAAGTGTAGTTCAATCTTTTGGTTGTATAACTAGTTGACCCTCCATTGCTGCTCCTGAAAATTGACACCCATCACAAGCCGTTCGTCGAACGACTTGAAACTCAATACACAATGACGGAACATGTCAGCGCCCAAATGTATGTCACCTATCTACACTTCAGAAGATGTGACGTTAAACTTTCGTCTATTCATAGGTTCTCATTATTAAATCTACCCTCGATAGATGAAACTGTGTCAGTTTTGTACGATACGTTGCACAGAATCTCTGAAGTGGTTGTTCCTCGTCGTCAATGCACCTCTAATGCGTTCAGCAAAAAATCCTGATGGACAAGTGAACTACGTCAACTACGCAACAGGCTTCGTAAGGCTCGCAATCGTTTTTTTTTCAGTCTGAGATCTGACGAGAATAAAAACAACCTCCGCCATATCGAAAGCAGCTACAACGAACTCCTTACATCGACCTACGAAGCATATGTCAACAATCTTCAGTCAAACCTCTAGCAGAACGCTGCATAGTTTTGGAAATTCATCAGAGATAACAAAACAAACAAACGCATTCCCTGGAATGTGCAGTATGACGGAACAACCGCAGACTCAGTGAAACTGCAACTCTATTTGCTGACTTTTTCAAAAGTGTGTTCAGCACATCTTCACCGATCCCTCATCCCGGAAGATTCCAGTGAGCCGTTTGTCTCTCTCCAGAGGAGGTACTGAAATTCTTGAACGACCTGGATGTTTCGAAGTGAGCTGGTGTAGATGGATTGCCTCCTTTCATCATCAAAAGTTGTGCACTACAACTAATGACTCCCGTTACATTGATATTCAATCAATCTCTATCAAAAGGTGAATTCGTAACCATGTGGAAAACTGCTAAAATGGTGCCAATTCACAAAACTGGTAACCTTAATCGAGTGGAAAACTATCAAAGCATTTCAAACTTTGCTGCGTCGGTAAGGTTTTCGAGAAACTGGTTCACCAATTGTTAGACAGTGCAGCTAAACCGATAGTATGTGAGTTCCAGCATGGTTTCGTCGATCGGCGATCAACAACGACTAATTTGAAGTGTTACACCAACACACTATTCTACGAAGTAGAGGCTCGTCGTCAGGTTGACTCAGTTTATATAGATTTTTCTAAGGCCTTTGACACAGTTCCACACACTCATATTGTTGATAAGCTTCTGAGCATGGCCTTCCCGATCTGGATCATTGTGTGGCTCAGATCTTATCTAAACAAATTGGAAACCATTTGCCCATGTCTAGACTGAAGCCCCTTCAGTTTTTGACGTAACCTATGGACTACCACCAGGATGCGTGGTAGGACCACTTATTTTAATTCTATTAATCAATGACCTTGTTCTCCGCTAGGCTGTATGTTGCTAAGCTTTCTTTGCAGATGACTTTAAATTATCGGCTTTGGACTGTGCTGGGATACAAACAACATCGACGAACTGTTGATTTGGTCCAAAGAGAAAGGGATGACCGTTAACATAAAAAAAAAGCGCTTTCTTTCACACGTTGTAAAAGAGATCGGCCCTAATACTCTCGAACGCGTAGATTCTATTCGTGACTTAGGTGTTATTTTGGACAGCAAACTGAGATTCAACGAACAAATTTCTACGACAGCTGCAAAGGCATTCACTATCGTAGGGTATATTTGACGCCATGCAACATTCATCACCAACGTTTATGCTTTGAAGTACCGTAAAACGGGGTAACATCGATAGTTTTTTTTTTTAAACAACAATGAATGTTTTTCAAATTTAATTTTTTTCAAACAAGTACTGAGGATTCTAGAGTTAATTTGTTAGTATTATGTTTAACGGAAATTAAACCATTTGCCATTTTACCATATAACCATTTTTGGTGTTGTGACCGAACATCAGTATTTTGATTTGGGGTTACTTTGATAATGCTCGATGAATGTAGAAAAAATATGTGAAACTCAGACAATTTTCTTATTGCAATATGTAACCTTGAATGAGTATATAATCAGAAAACATCATAAGCAATAAGAATACAACCTCGAATTTGTGATGGCTATATCGGAAATACATTTCATAAGTGATGATTTGAGTGTTTTTTTTTCAAACAGACGAAAAACACGAAAATTTGTTTTTTAATATGTTTGTAAAATATGTTACACATACTTTAAAAAAAAAACTACATACGATATCAACAGCAATACCCAAAGCTACAATAGGAACCAAACATTCTAAATCCTTTTTCAGAGCATAAATTTAATATATTATACAATCAAAGTTACCCGCATTAACAAAGATATCCCGTTTTACGGTAATTATTTTGCTCATTGGTACGAAGCATGCTTGAATACACCGAACCTGTATGGGCACCGTATCAATCTAAACAAATCATCAAATTAGAGCGAGTTCAAAATTATTTCAATCGATATCTCCGTCACCTCCCAAGTAACAATTCTGCAATCATTTGGCATCCACTCTGATTTATGATGGTTTTATAATGGCAATGAATGATCCATTTAGTTTAAATACAGCATTTCGCAGTGTAACACGTTCCTGCTTAGTAGTTCACCTTTTCGCTGTTTTAAAAACCTTTTACAGTCTGTCGAGAAGTCAAAAACTGTCTTGTTTTAAAATTAAATTTAAAGTTGTTCTCAATCCCACCATAAAACTGTTCTATAAATCAATCATAAACTTCATTAGCAATTTTTTATTAATGTCTTGATAAAATACTCTATAAACCTGTTCTATCATTATAAAAGCAATCATAAAACCATTAAGTTTTAAATGAGAGCAAATGGCATATATTGTTGCCTTTTAGGCTTTAATAAGTGTATCATAAAATCTCCTCTGTTTACAAATTGAATTTTAAGGATGGATCCTCACAGTGAATAAAAACCAAATTTATGACAAGGATATATCGAAGGATAAACGAAGTTGGAAGAAAAATTCAAGCGATGCTAACGACCGAAGGGAGGTCGATTTCAGAACCAGCACGTCCGGCGGAACGGGTACAATCAACGACTGAGCATCTGGTGGAGAAGAGAGAAGTGAGCGTGGTCCTCAAATTCATAAAACATTGTCAAAACAGCCTGAAAACAGACCAGCCTTCTCCAGACCTTGCGAATAGATGAAGATCGGAATAACTTGTGTCAGTACCGACAGCAAACCACTGAAACTGTCAGTTAGCGGACACTAGTTGGTTTCCGATCCATAGCTGCGATTTTATTCGGTGAAAGGGTCATCACTTGGAAAAAATTAATTCAACTGTACATTTCTGCATCGTTTGATGGTGCACTTCCAGAACCATCCGGAAGAAGGGGATCTTTTCGGGAATTATCGAGGTTACAGCTGTGCGAAATGCGAAATGTTGTGAACACTTTCTTAGTAACTGCTTCCAAGCCATCGGGAGATAATCTCCTGGAAGAACGCTGAATCTAACAGCGCAACTATCGAAAGATAAACAAACTTTGACGTTTAACTTTTGCAGGCAACTTTGCCTCCATAAATGCTGCCTTAAATCTGAACGGGTTAAGATCAAGCAAAATGGCTTTAGATAAATACAATTCAGCCTGCAAGTTTTCTTCATAAAAGCCATTTTACAACCTAAGGATTTTGTTATGGATTTCTTAAAAGCAAAACAACTTTTTCACAAATGACCCATGAAAATCAACTTTTATGCCACCGCCATGTAGCAATTAGTTTGCTTGTTTTTTTACAATCTTCGATTTTCTATCTATATTTCCTTGGATATAACTATATTTTGGTAAATTTAGCAATGAGCAAACATTTAAATGCGAAAATCATAAAAAAAATAATCTCGGCCTAGCTCGATCTGAATTTTTTTTTTTTTTTATTCAAGTAAAATAATTAGTCAAATCGACGTTTTACGAGAGCGGAACTATTTTTTTCGATGTTTTCATGTACACTTCACATGACATTTAATAAGGCACTTAAAACTAGGCCACATAATGAGAACTATTGTAATAAATTTGGATATTCAACACAATTTTTATACCATCAGTTTCTATTTTAATTATTTTGATAAGATCGGATTCATAAATCCTTTTCTATCTTGATTGATGCTTTCTTAGTGGATTTAGTAAGCGGCTAGGGGAAATGGCTCGGAAAGGGTTTTTATTGTTGCTAAATAGCTTTTGTTGTAGTTTTCAAATGGTTCTCAATGCGTTCGTCATACAACCTTTTGCAGTAAATCAATCTTGAAGAGCTTCGAGAATACACCCTTCAGAACCTTCTTCAGGGTGGGCCAACTAGACATATTCTAGTCTTAATGAGGTTTTGGTGGATGCATTAATGAAAAGATAGCCTTGACCAGGGTTTTATGAATGTTGTTTTATAGTTGCTTTGTAGTATTTCATAAAACTTAAAATGTTACTTGGGCTATGGAACGATGAAACACACCTGTCGCCTTATACATCACGTTGCATATTACTTGACCTGGAGACGCTGTCTGCCAGACGCTTGAAACTGCAGCGTATTTCGATATTCTTACGGATCGTATCGATTACCCTACTCTGCGTCAGCTTATGAACTTCAACGCTCTGAACACAACGGCCCTCTGTGTACATGTGTATGTGCTCTTAACATTGTTTATGATCAGTTTGACTTTAAAATTAGTAAAAACATGTTTAGTAATAGAATTAGAAATTCAGATTAGGTTGCAGTCTGAACCAGAGCTGGTAAATATCACGGCCGTCAAGTGACATTGAGAAAACAGGTCCTCTCAATATCATGAGACGAAACTACCTATCATTAGCTTTCTTGTCATTTTCCAATGATCAAGCACTCATGAGAATAATTCTTATGCGCTTTTGACATCAACATTTCTAAATGATTTAAGCAAGCAACCGTATGTAATCGGTAGAGTGAATATATTATTAAGATTCCCTCGGTAAAAGTAACTTTAATAGCAATAAATAAGCAAGTCATTAGGGGCCTCATAGCCTAGTCAGTAGATAGAAGTTTCCCCTATCCGATGATGGTGTTGGTTTGCGTGGGTGGCCTTCGATTTGTGAGGAATGGGCTTTGGAACGGTTTGTTTACAAATGCTGATAGGCCCTTTTCTATTGTTGATCCAGAATTTGGTGCTGGTGGTTCTGTCAAACTCACAAGTTTCAGAAGTGTTATCTGAATAGGGCGAATGCAGAAATGATGTACAGTAAATAAAAGGATTAAAACTCATCTTATTGTCGCGCGTTCACCAAACCGGAATGCGCGTATGATACACGTTAAGTACGAAGACAAAACTAACATTAGTGACATAGAAACTCCAGTGATGCCAGCGAGAAATGTCATCATAATAAGTTTATGATTTTTTTTCTCTGTAGTCTCGTATGTCTTTGAGCAGAACAGAACCAAATGCTTAAACATATGATTTGTAAAACGAAAATATGTGACTGTCTTCGAATTAATCGAAACAAATGAGAATTGAGCGCGGATACTTTCGGTGATTGCGATGCTATTGCTATTATCGTTGATGATGAACAATGAAAGCAAACAAAGAGCGTTATTATTACAGTATTCCCCGGCTAATCCGACAAATTTGTGACCGGATTAGTGAGGTTGATCCGATAATCATACTCTCAAATCCATACAAAACAATGTTACCAACCTAACACTGTAAAACATCTCCATAAGAGACCGGGATGTCGGATTATCGAGTTGTCAGATTGGGGGATACCATACAGGTAACTCTAGTCTTACTAGAAGGTCCCGAAGAAACGTGCTCAACTTTTTGGCTCAGCTCTAGTACTCTCTTCGGTCCCAAGCTTTTCGATGCACCTCTCGAAACATAGGAAAATTCACGAATCCCTCATTTTATCTGTCAAACTTGCATAGCGAATCAAAACAAACGCGTGCTGAGACGAACTTGGAATTCGTAGGCATTGTTTTAATTTTCTTCTGTCGCTTTTTCTCATCATCGTACTGCAGAAGTCATCATTGTTTTCGTTGTGTTTTACATTATCAGCGGCGAGTGTTACGTTTTGCCTGTGAGCAGCGTCCATTACTGGTGATTGTTGTTTGCCATGGCTCTACCTCTCACTGCGTGACAAACCGTTCTGTCAGCGATAGTCGGTTGTTGCGTTGACGAGTGTCAAGTGAGTGTCATGATAATTTGCATCACTGGAGAGGAGAATCTACGCGACAGTTAAAATTCAGAATTTTTTTCTGTGTATAGGAGAACCAAAAAAAAACAAAATAAAAGTGGTTTCACTCAAATCGGTTCAGCTATAGTCGAGGAAAATGAGTGAGAAATTTTTCAAAATTTCTCTTTTTTGATCATGAATACGCACTTTTTCTCTTCCTTCAATAAATTTCAATGAGGTTTTATGGAAATGTTGAGTTCCATGTGATTTGAGGTATAAAACGATGCATTTCGGCGCATGTCAGAATCCGTCCACTTTCTGGGGGTGCTCGGTACATCTGAAAGAGGCTATTGTGATCATTGGGTCTGATTTATTTCCACCATTGATCTTCTTGTAAATGTCTAATGTGATTTGAGGTGTCGCATGATGAGTTTATTTTTATATATCAATCTTTTGCGAATTCCCCAGTGAAATTTGGAATTCACATTTTTGTTCATATCTTCGGAACCATGATTCCTATCGAAAAAAAAAAAACAACAGCGATCTATGGGCATTTGAAACACATCTTCTGGATTGTTCCACTCAAATTGGTCCAGCCATCTCTGCAAAAAGTGAGTGAGCTACACTCATATGTACATAAATAAATACATACATACATACATATATACACACATACAGAAACATTTTCCGATCCCGTTGAGATGATTTTATTGGTATATGTCATTCGTCTCTCCGGGTCTTGGAATGAAATTGTGTTTTTCAAGTGATATCATAGCATTTCGGTACACCTTGGTGTACAAGAAAGGCAAAAATGTTAGTATCAGCAAATTGTGTTATATCAAGCCAAGTTTTTTCTCCCCCAGGTGTGTAATTATTTTGCAAAATGTAATGAATGTGTTACTTTATATATCTTATTTTAAAACAGTGTTAGTGTTCAGCGCCAATTCATCATACTTGGCTTCGTTGTACAGTACTCTCCATTTCTCGATGATGTTTATTTTGATATTCCTTCCTATCTGAATCGTGTCAGCACTCCTGATCCTGATTCATCAACACTTTTTGAGCACGAAGTGTTTAGAATCGTATTAATGCTCTTTTGATTGTCGATTTCTCAATATTTAGATGGTGAAAAGTTGAATCTCTCATTAAGATGTGCTCGTTACCCCGCTGCTGGCGTGCAAAAGGACCAGTACTAAGTAACTAACGGATTTCCACACTACATGGAATATAATATCGACTGTAGACTGAGTAAAATTTTGCGAGCCTCATTCTAGAAGAATAAATCACATATCCAATGGAAAATATTCATTAGAATTTCACATTTCAACTTTCATGTGATATCATAATCGGGAATCGTACCGCACAAATCACGTGAACCTGATGTTTCAAATGAAATTTAAGTGATTTATCATATAGAATTTATTTGATCACATGAATGTGAAATTCAGATAGATAGGGGAAATGTCTCTAATGTTGGTCTATGGATCTAAGATTGGGCCCTTCGCTAAAAATCTGCTATTTATCAATTTTATCTAGATGAACGCGTTATTGGGACGTTACTAATGGATATTTTTGGTTGCTATTGAAAATTTAGTCGATTGCTGAATTTATGTATGGGCCCAAATTAGGGACACTGAAGCCGACATTACCTGCATTTCCCCTATCATTGGTTTTGTTAATGGAACTTTGAGTCGACCTTATTTGTCGTGCAATCGTAATTTATCTTTTTATTAATTGTAAATGGATGCATTCCCAACTCTTTCAGGTTTAATCCGTTAGAGCAACTCTTTTTTGGTCGAACATGCCTTTTACTGACATTTAAAATTTCGCATCTTTTTCATGACCCCCTCCGTCACACGCAAAACTTCTGCTAATTTTATGCAGCTCAATTACAGACATTTCTGAAATTCACAGACATTTTTCGCAGACTTCTGAAAAAAAATCTGGCATCTCTGGCGTCAAGTAGGGTGAACAGTAGGGTGGGTCAAGTTTATATCATGGGTCACAACGGTCACAACCCCCCACTCTTCACTGCTTGTTCAATTTTTATTGAGGTCCCCAAAATCTTAGGCAGATTTCTCGTGTAACTCGCAAGGTTGCAAAGACTCATTTCAGCTAAAATAATGTTTTTCGGAATAATAAAACCAAAAGATGGTATGATGGCATGTTTTACTTGTAACTTACAAGAAGAGGTTACAAAGTATGCGTTGGAAACATAAAACCTGTAAATTTCTATGAGTCACAATCAGCGATTTGCTGATCGCTGAGTGAGTGAGTGAGTGAGTGAGTGAGTGAGTTTGTGAAAAATCGCTGATTGTGACTCTCATGAAGTGAAATAAACAGGTTTAATATGTCAAACACATTCTTTGCAACCTTTTCTTGTATCCTACCAATTCAAAATTTGATCATGGCATCTAATTATTTCATAATTTAGAAAAAAACATTGTTTTAGCTGAAATGAGTCTTTGCAACCTTGGTAACTCGAGAAATTGGCCTATCATTGATTGATTTTCTCTTTCGCGAATGATGCGACTGCAAATACCTTTTTCCATCGAGTGTGTTGTTTCAGACACAAGCTTACATCTTCTTCTATCGAACTGTGCTCTGAGCATAGTAAGTAATTCGTTTATGTTGCCGTGGTAAACCAAAGAGAAAGTCGAGTAAGATAATCGATCAACGAGGATAGGCCCTTTGAAATGTTACGTGAGATTTGAATGAATCTTGCTGTGATCTGTATTTGCAGGAGAACTTTTAAGTGTGTTTGGAATCCGGAAAGAAAGTATTAACTTGCTTGTCAATAACTCACACTATACTCAATATCGCCCGTACTTGCGATTGAGGTAACTATGCAGAATAACTTTGTTGAAGACCGCAAATCGATTCGACTTCTATGCAAAACGTTATTAATCGTTGAATTCCGGTCAAGTGCACCGTATATATCTACAGAAATGTTGAACGTTGTTAAAATTGACTGAATTTATAACATTTTTATTTTTAGTACTATTTAAATTTGAAATGTATGTTTGAAGACATGTGAATCTGATTATATATTTGTTGTTCATTGATTTAATTGATAAGGCTCAAACGAATTAACTTTACAGAGCCGAGGATTCTTGGTCACTATACTATACACCTTAAAACTATAGTCAAAAGGTACAACACAATAAACACTTTATCTTCCACTATCCAAAAAGCCTCCTCCATCAGAACTGGAGCCGCTTCCAGTGGTTTCATTGTATCGCAGTTACGCCAACGGGGGTCAGAGCGCTTCCATTGCAGCAATGGACGCAAAACGTGTTCAGCACTCACACGCTCATCACTAAACGGTTGCTTTCCAAAATCGACGACGCATCGACCGAAAGAAATGCTGATGAAGAACAATGGTTGCTGCCGATAAATCAGACGATCGCGTGACACACTTTGAGAGTGCCCTGCTTTTATCGACAGTCGAGTGAACACTGTTTATCTATTTGGTTATCTTGCTTCACTTAAATATTCTGTACTCAAATGTTTTTTTTTAAATGCCAGCTATGGAAATCGAATATGTTCTAAAATAGTACTATTGTTTCTTTAATACAGACAAATATAATACAACATTTGAACTAAGGAGTGGTGCATCAAATGGTTAGAACAAAAATCGTAAGGATTTTTTACAGAACAAGTTTTAGGTTTCAACACTGTTTTCTTATTGCATGTTCTTGATTATATAATACGGTTATAATTCACTGGTTTAGACTAAACCTTAAGCCATCTACCGAACACCATTCGAAAGTGGGGCGATTTAATGCTGAAGTGAACATTAAATGAGATGCTTCAAAGAGCCTTGGTTCAATCCTAGTCGGTGCTGTCTGAATTTTCTGAGGCATGAAATCTCTGATCACGGCTTTCTTCGGAGGGGAAGTAAAGCTGTTGGTCCTTGGTCCATGAGATGATGGGTCGATAGGTAGGGTCCAGGTGTGGGAGCTGCCTCCCTGGCGTCGGTATTTGGTGATAGTAGTTTGAAATCACTGAATAACCACATTTCTCCTTGGTGTGGCTTATCTTGTTCCTCTTCGAATCGTCATTCAGTAATATAAAAATCATTTTGAAAGGTGATTTTAATAAAAATTTGAAAAAATCTCGGTTCTGGGGAGGTCTGGACAATTTTGAACCAACATACTTTTACCCCCTAGAATTGGCATTGGTATGAATTTTGTTTTTATTTTCATCCGAGTGTCAGCCGCGGGTTTCTCCCACCATGAGATCACTTTCTTATCATACTTGTCATCAGTATTATAGGAAAATATTCTCAATCATATTGAGCTCATCCTCCTTCAAGAAGTAAATTCCCACCATCCTTCTCAACCCATTGCGTATCCCTACATGGCATCATCGCGTGATGCTGTGTGAACTGCGAGATGAGAGAGTCAACCCGGAGAGAACATCAATAAAGCACAGCATTGAGAGCCAAGATCCACATTCCTTACCACCCACAAGCACGTTTTCCACGTTTTTTTTTGGTTGTTGTTGCGGAAAGTTCCTTCACGCACACCATCGAACCAAAGTGTGTAGTAGTAATACGGCAGTGGGAGAGCAGTTTAAGAGCACACTATCTCTGCTACCACGGTGATGACAGATGAAATGCAATGGATGAATTGGCTCGTTCACCTGTCACAGTTCTCTTTGGTTCGTGCTCTCAGTTTCGATCAACTGAGTGAGCAGCATTGGACGACTATTTTTTGGGAAGATGGGTAGCGATTATCCGTTGGAGATGCTAATGGTAATCGTACTACCGGATACTCTGGATGCTACCAACAAACCAAATCCGATGAGGTGATGACGAGGTGCTATATTCCTACTGCTCGTGAATCGTGATCGATTTTAGCTGGTTGCTAGGTTACATTCCGCCTAGTCCAAAATTTCATCCATCAGAGCATCCGAATAGATGAGGTGAACACCACTCTTCATATCTCTCTCTCTCTCGTCCTGAGTGTATGTCTTTTATGGTAGCGGTGGCCTTCGACTGAGCTGAGGGATGTTCATTTTGTCTTTTTTGGAGGAGTATATTCCGAGACTAATTGATTCGGGGAACGTTGGAATTAGTTTCCAGCTTATTTTTTATGGAGTTAACCGTTGCTCGCGGAGTCACTTCGAGTTGAATCTCGTATCGTACCTCATTCGGGGAAGGCAACATCTTGCTAGTTACCTCACTGATTTGCATCCATATTTTACCACCCACCCAGAAGCTCAGCTCACTTTGCATGGATGTGTACAAACAGCGAGTTTGATATGAGCTATAAATAAGACTGGCAGCGGGTGATGGTGCGGGATGAGAACCTAGTGACAATGGGAAAAGTTTTTCCAACCACCTCCACTGCCCCCCAACACCAAGCTCACATCCTGGTAACCATTAGGAACCGCTGAAAAGCATGGGGACAAAAACTTAACCGCGCCCCCTCCCATCCTGTCATTTTGGAGATCAGCGTACCGCACACCCGCCCCTTTGATGTGTGTTTGTTTGAGCCTCGAAAACTATTTTAGTACGGATGAAATTGTTTCCGTATCCTGTTGTTTGGTGATGGGAAATGGAAATGGCTTTTCATCGGTTGGCATCGTCGTCGTTGACGTCTTTTTCCCCCTTGATGCGTTGTTCATGAGCAACAGAACGGTGTAGTATCATGGTGTGGAAAGTGGATTCGAGAATAGCCTATTTAATGACCTTAGGAATTGCAGCCTTCGCCAGTTGGTTGCACATCGGCACATGATCTACCGACCCGGTTCAAGTTTGGCGCTGTTGGTTGAAAGGTGAAGTGCCGCAAATGGGATTTTTGTATGCTGTCTACCACTCGTACCAAACAGTAGAGGCAGGTAAAATGGAAATGGTTTATTTGCTGAGTGGTGGTAGGCATTTCGAGTTGAGAGGATGAGTGAATTTTTTGTAGAGTGTTCCGGGAGTGACTGGTTAATTATTCGATGCTCGGTGAAAACTATGAGAAATGTTGTGTGGAGATAATAACTCAGCACTGACATGATAGAATGATGCATGCATGGCTAGTGATTGAGGTGGTGTATGGTATGCTGAGCTTGTAGTTGTGGCGAATAATGAATTTGCATTTTATGGACATTGTTGAGCTGTCGTACAATGCACGAGTGCGCAGAAAAAAAATGAACAAATGGTGTCACTGTATTTGCTACAGATTATGGAAATAAAAATCAGTGCAGGTTCTGAAATAGATTAATTAACAGCGCTCTAGGCGTGCTCATTTAACACTTACTTGATGGAAGCTGTTAAAGTCCTGCTGAGATGAATTTAGGCAATAATTGTTGCGCTCACTATAAGTGCGATTAGAAGTGGGGAAACGCTAACAAAGGTGCGCTTTTACGTTAATTCGTTTTGGTACAATCGGCACAACTTAACACTGGCCAGACTCATGATTTATAGCATGTTGTAAGGCTATTTTGATGAAATTTTTCTTATTATTATGTAATAAGTCTGTTGTCTGAACAAGGCATTATACCTTGGTTCATAATGAATAATTGCGCACATGTCATTTAAAGGATAGATTGATGATGTGTCCAATTTAAATAACAAAATACAATGCTGAACGGAACACTTAATTTTGAGCAGATAGTTGCAAAAGAAACTATTATCGAAGACAACAAATCAAGTTCCCTGCATCTCTTTTTAGTAAATGTTGGACTAACATTCCTTCTTCATCCCCACCAGTTGCAGGCCAGGACAGATCTGAACTGTTGGAAGAAGACACATCCTTTATCTTAGAGGTAGTGATTAATCCCAAATCACTTGCTTGCAGTAACGGATAAAGCTGAGACTTCTTCTCAACATCAGTTTAGAACTCGTATCTACGATTGTGTGCAACTTGAATTATGCTATGCTAAATTGAATGGAACTAATAACATATATAAGTAAACATCAACCATTTTTGGACATTTTTTTTTGTTAAAAAATTGTTTAATTGTACTATGTATAATAAACAAATTTAATTTGAAAAAGTCTCCCGATCCATACAATTTTCAATTCGGTTCAAATCCTTTGGTTTTAGATTTAAGACATTAATAATGTATAATGAAGATGCTAACTTGGCTCTGCAAAGTTTTTTTTTTTTAAATTGAGCCTGTACAAATAAAGTTATTAACAAAAAATCGAAAAAGTAAAATTATTTGAAAAGTCTACCACCGGCCACATTACTGAACTTACAGATTGATATATCCAGGACTGTGGGGGCAGAGTCAGAGGGAATCTCAAGGACTGTGGAGTTGGAGTCAGTGAAATTATACTACGACTCTGACTCCAACTTCAATAAAAATATATAGAATTCAGACTGTAAATACTTATACTCCAAATCTTCATCATATGTGCTAAATCCATGAAATCCTATTCAGGATATATAACCTCTTTATTAATAGGTTCACTGTTAAGAATTTCCGAGTCCTTCAGGTTAGTTCATACAACTACTGAGAAGATTAGAGGAATTAAGAGCAATTTGATTAACATTAGGGAAGTAGCAGGAACTTGCTGGAAGTTTCAAGGAACCGTAGAAAATCCCAATAATTTCAGAGATGTTCCAAAAACTGGGAAAATGCATGATCTTCAGGAAATATTCGTAAATTCCAGGATCATTACCGGGACATTAGGCAAGTTCCAAACACTTCAAGGAAGTCCAGAGAATTTTAGGGAAGTTTATAGAGTGGGAAGTGAGAATGACACTGATGAAGACTGCACATTGTAGTCGAAATACGTATCTGTCAAAGATATAAATTACTAAGTGGAATTAATTGAAAAATAATCACCTCTTTTGCTCAAGTTTAGATATTAAGAAGTAACAAGAGAGAATGTCCAGATCTATAGTAACCATTACTTCAGGGTAGTTTTTATTTTTTTGTTAAGCAAATTCTTTCAGAGTAGTTTAAATATATTGAAGGACTTTAATATTGGATTAAAAATTTCTGAAAAATTAACCTCAGAGAAGTTCTGATCACTTCAGGGCTGTCCAAAGAACTGCAAAAAAGTTAAGAAAACTTCAAAAAAGGCTAGAGAACTTCACAGAAGTCCAGACAACTTCACAGAAGTCCAGACAACTTCACAGAAGTCCAGAGAACTTCAAGGAAGTTCCGAGAATTCCAACAAAAATACGTAGAAGTTCTGGGAATTCCATAAATATAGCCAGAACGTCAGAGAAGGTGCATGAGTCTTAGGAAACGTGGCAACTTAAGATATGTTCTGGGAAATTTAAAGAACTTAAAGAATTTACCAAAACTTCTGAAAAGATAAGGAAACTCCACAAAAGTCCAGAAGACTTCAAATAAGTGCAGAAAACTTCAAAGAAGTTTTGAAAATTCCAATAAAGTTACAAGAGAAGTTCCGAGAATCTCTTTGACATTGCGAGAACTTCGGAGAAGATTCATGAACATTTGGAAAATCGTGACAACTTAAGAGAACATCTCTTAAGTTGCCTCCATTTTCATAATATTCATGAGAACATCTATTAAATTTAGGAAAATTCCGGAAAATCCTAAACAGTTCAAATAAGTCTGGGGATTTTATGTGTAATCCCGTTAGTATACTTCAGGCAAGATCAAAGAACTTCAAGACAGTTCCATTAATCTCAGGAAAATCTTGGGAACTTTTAAGAAGTTCTGTTGAATTCAGGGAAGTCCAGAGAAACAAATCACAGGGAAGTTTAAAGAACTTCAAATAATTTATAAAAATTCGGAAAAGATTAGGGAACTTAACAGAAGCCCAGAGAACTTCAAATAAGTGCAGAGAATTTCAAAGTGAGAGAATTTCAAAGTGAGAGAATTTCAAAGTGAGAGAATTTCAAAGTGAGAGAATTTCAAAGTGAGAGAATTTCAAAGTGAGAGAATTTCGAAGACGTGATAGAAGTCCGAGAATTCCATAAACATTATGAGAACTTCAGAGAAGATTCAGGAATATTAGGAAAATCGTGGCTACTTAAGAGATATTCTGAGAACATCTAGTAAATTTAGGGACCTTCAGCAAAATCCACAAAAGTTCAAAAAAGCTTGGGGAATTTCGGTTAGTATACTTCAAGGAAATTTAAGATAGTTCCATTAATCTCAGGAAAATTGTGAGAACTTTTAAGAAGTTCAGGGATGTCTAAGGAATTTCTTAAAGTCCAGAGAATCCAATTTCAGGGAAGTCCAAAGAACTTCAAAAAATTAAACGGAGCGGAGATGAACTAGTCTTAGGCTAAAAATCTCCTAAAAAAAGAAAAAAAAAAGAATATAACAAAACTTCTGAAGGAATTAGGGAGCTTCACAGAAGTCCAGAGAACTTCAAAGAAGTACAGATCACTTCAAAGAAGTGCAGAGAACATCGAAGAAGTTCCGAGAATTCCAATAAAATTGCGAGAACTACAGAGAAGATTCCGTGGCAGCTTACAAGATCATCCAAAAAAGTTCTATAAAGTTTGGGGATTTTAAGAAAAAATCCGTTAGCATACTTCAAGGAAGATAAAATAAGTTCAGTATAGTTTCATTAACCTCAGGAAAATTGTGGGAGCTTTTAGGAAGTTCTGCGGAATTCAGGGATGTTTAGGGAATTTCTTAAAGTCCAGAGAATCCAATTTCAGGGAAGTCCAAAGAACTTCAAAGAAGTTAATACTTCTGAAATGATTAGGAAACTTCACAGAAGCCCAGATAACTTCAAATAAGTGAAGAGAACTTCAAATAAGTGAAGAGAACTTCAAAGAAGTTCCGAGAATTCCATATACATTGCGAAGGTTTCGGGGAGGATCCATGAATATTAGGAAAATCACAGCAACTTAAGATATATTCTGAGAACATTTTGTTATTTTAGGGAGCTTCAGTAAAATCCAATGAAATTTAAAATTATTTAGAGATATGATAAGAAATCCCGTTAGCATTCTTCAGGGAAGATCAAAAAACTTCAAGACAGTTCTATTATCATCAGAAAAATTGTGGGAACTTTTAAGAAGTTCTGTGAAATTCAGGAAAGTGCAGAGGAACAAATTTCAGGGAAGTTTAAAGAAGTTCAAAGAATTCAACAAAACTTTTGAAAATATTAGGAAACTTCACAGAAGTCCAGAGAACTTTAAATAAGTGCAGAGAATTTCAAATAAGTGGGAGAATTTCAAAGAAATAAAAGAAGTCCGAGAATTCTATAAACATCGCGAGAACTTCAGAGAAGATTCATGAATATTAGGAAAATCGTGACAACATCTAGTAAATTTAGGGGACTTCAGGAAATCCACAAAAGTTCAAAAAAGTTTGGGGAATTTCTGTTAGCATACTTCATGGAAGATCAAAGAACATTAAGACAGTTCCTTTAGTCTCAGGAAAATTGTGGGAACTTTTAAAAAGTTCTGTGGACTTCAGGGAAGTCTAAGGAATTTCTGAAAGTCCAGAGAAATAAATTTCAGGGAAGTCCAAAAAACTTCAAAGAAGTTAACAAAACTTCTGTAGGAATTAGGGAACTTCACAGAAGTCCAGAGAAAGAAGTGTAGATAACTTCAAAGAACTGAGAAGATTCCATGGCAGCTTACGAGATATGCTGAGAACATCTAGTACATTTAGGGAACTTCAGGAAAATCCGTTAGCATACTTCAGGGAAGATAAAATAACTTCAGTACAGTTCCATTAACCTCAGGAAAATTGTGGGAGCTTGTAAGAAGTTTTGTGGAATTCAGGAATGTGTAGGGAATTTCTTAAAGTCCATGTAATCCAATATCAGGGAAGTCCAAAGAACTTCAAAGAAGTTAATACTTCTGAAATCATTAGGAAACTTCACAGAAGTCCAGAGAACTTCAAATATATGAAGAGAACTTCAAAGAAGTTCCGAGAATTCCATATACGTCGGGAGCCAAGCAACACGGCTTGTCATAAAGAAGTTGAAAATACTTTTTAATTACTTACGTAAAGAATCAATAGTACTTTAATATACATCATTTAATACATTTATACAACTTAAAAAGCGCAAGTCGCGGAGTTTATAAAACTTAATACTGGTCTTATAACATGTTTTGGAAACATCATAAAAACCAGCGTCAAAAGGAAAACAATTTAAAAAAAACTTGAGCATGGGATTCTGGACCAACTCCGCTTGATGTAAGGTTTTTATAAGTGTCTATCATGTTCTTGCTAATAGCATGAAAATTATATTTTCGTGCAACATGCCTTCATAAAGACGTTTTGTAAGCAGCAAAGCCAGAGTGTTAATTAAAAGTATTTTCACCTCCTTATAAGACAACCTGCACCTTTTCAGCTGAATTAATTTATGAGATGTCATAACAAAGTGTTTTCAACTTTCTTTATAACAAACCTCCGAAAACATTATAAGAAACTGCCAGTCACTGCGCCGTCAATGTTTACGTCAATCTGGAAACCACCGAATCTCTTCAAGGGCTTTATAAATTCAATTAAGATTGATTCTGTATACGACCAGTTTTAAAGTAGTATTTAAACAGTAAGATGCACGTTCCAATAACATTTAAAGATAAAAGCAAAAGAAAACTATTTTGGAAAAAATTGAAATCTAGGAAGTAATAAGAAAACATTTATAAACCTCATACATAACGTGCGATGTTTTCTGCATCACCTGTAATACATTTATACAACAAGCTGTTCTAATTCTTTTTCAAAAAAATGTTTTATGTGTTACTTGGGGAGAACTTCGGAGAAGATCCATGAATATTAGGAAAATCGCAGCAACTTAAGATATGTTCTGAGAATATTTAGTAAATTTAGGGAGCTTCAGTAAAATTCAACGAAATTCAAAAAAGTTTGGAGATTTGATGAGAAATTCCATTAGCTACTTCAGGAAAGACAAAATAACTTCAGTAGAGTTCCATCAACCTCTGGAAAATTGTAGGAACTTTTAAGAAGTTCTGTGGAATTCAGGGAAGTCTAATGAATTTCTGAAAGTCCATGGAAACAAATTTCAGGGGGGGGGGCGACCCCGGCGTAGTGGTTAACATCCATTCCTCTCACGCCAAAGTCACGAGTTCAAATCTCACCCCCGGACAAGTCACGAATGACCCAAGAGTGTTAAAGTGACTTTAAAAAAAAAAAAAAAAATTAGGGAAGTCAAAAGAACTTCAAAGAAGTTAATACTTCTGAAATGATTAAGAAGCTTCACAGAAGTCCAGAGAACTTTAAATAAGTGAAGAGAACTTCAAAAAAGTTCCGAGAATTCCATATACACTGCGAGAACTTCGGAGAAGATCCTTGAATATTAGGAAAAGTGCAGCAACTTAAGATATATCCTGAGAACATTTAGTGAATGTATGCAGCTTGAGTAAAATCCAATGAAATTCAAAAAAAAGTTTGGAGATTTGATGAGAAATTCCAATAGAATACTTCAAGGAAGATCAAAGGACTTCAAGGCCGTTCTATTAACATCAGGAAAATTGTGGGATCTTTTAAGAAGCTCTAAGGAATTCAATGAAGTCTAGGGATTTTCTTAGAGTGCAGAGAAACGAGTTAAGAAGGATTTGTCGGTGAAAATTACAAGAAATTTCCCTGAGGAGCCAAAAGAAACTTCTAAATAGAAAGTTTGGATTAACTTCCAGAGGAATCGAAAGATCTTCTAATGGACATCGGAAGAATAGTCGAATATTCTATGCGAAGTCAAAAAGACTAGTCAAGGAAGTTGGAAGAACCTCACGGAGATGTCGTATGCTGGGGTCGTTTATAACAACTGAATAGAAAAGTGAAATTAATGTTTTAAAAAACTTCCTGAAGAAGGATGAACCTTCCAGTGGAAGTCATTAGAAGCTATCGCGGGAACCAGAAGTACTTCTGGAAGAAGCTTGTGATGAAATTAGATGAACATTTCGAGGAAAGTTTTAAAATACTTCTGGGAGAATTTGAAAATATCTTCTGAATTAGATGATACTCCCGAGGGTAGCCGTAACTTACGCTACGTTAGAAGTCAGAAAAATCGAAGGCAGCGCGGAATATTTGTCCTATGGAAGCAAACATATTAAAATTAAGTTATTCCATACCTTATAAATCGATATGCAGAAGCTAACATAAAAATTATGATAAGCAACTGTCATAAATTCGACTTTATACTTTTCTGGTCTCTGAACTTAAACATTTCCCGTTTCCTGGGAATTCCCGGAAAGAGCCATCACGGGAAATGAAAACACTTATTATAATTATGGACTCTCGTATGAATTTATATGGCACACATATGAAAAGTCAACGAGTAACCAGCTCTCAATTTACCATCCCAAATAGCATTGCAAGTTTTATCGGGGTTTTAAAACATTCTAGAAGTCTAAATAGGGGTCTACAGAACCCTCATAAAACTCAAATTGTTACTGCACTGACACATACTGCTAATAAATGGGTAGCGAAATGGGACGCTCAAAACAGACCCAAAAATGCGTAAACTTAGTTGAAATGAGAAGATGACATATGAACAACATCGTGCTGAATTCAAACAAATATTTGAATTATGACCATCCTCTTCTCCGGATGCGTTAGTGGAATCATCCAATGTTTAAGAAATTGGAGACAAATTCAAGGCAACTTTGGCAACAATTTCGAACGAAATTCATGAACATCAGGTGCGTGCCGCTAGCAATGTCTTCACGAAAAGACGCAAAGCAGACATAAAAGCTAAAGGTGACCGAATCGAATTGTGAAGGTGTATCATGTTATACTTCAATATATTAGTAATAGAAAAAAAATCATTCCAATTCAAAATTATGTATTTTTATTTGGGCCAACCTTGTAGAAAATTGGATGATAAGTGTCTCGGGTATACAAAATATTGATGGGATTTGAAATACCTTTGCTCAATCTAAAATAAATGCATTCATAAATAAGTGACTTTTGTAGAGTTGATGCCAAATTCCGGAAGGGTCGATTCAAACGTCGTTACAATGCATTGATGGATACTATGAATATCCAATCCACCCAGGACTAATTAGGGCTAAATCAAATTCAAGCCCTCATTTTCGTCACCCGAGGTTTATATCCAAAGCTCCGAAGAATCTCAACGTTGAAATTGATATTCAAGGTTCACCATATTTAGACTCCACATATACAAATTGGAACCCGGTCGGGGGCGATGGTGGTACATGAGTACCCCCCAAATACTAATTGCACCTTAATTATTTGGCATTCTCCAATGCTTTTGCTTTGCTCTGGCTGGTTCCGAAAGTACCGTTCGTTGGGTGGCCACACGACCAAGCTATGTTTCCTCAATTAGCTTTCGATCCAACAACATTTCCCTTCCCGATAGCCACCGAGGTACTCTCGAGAGTAGTCTCCTCGTCGACAATCGACAGCGAGCAAAAAAGCACACCCCAAGCTTATCAGTCGATATTTCCAATCAGCGCCAATTTGTGGCCAATTCAAAGACAAATCGTTGCCAATCTCCCTCGTACAGGTTTCACCCGCCGCCTGCAAGATGGGTAATTGTGGGTGGCACCGTGGCTATGCGGAGTATACTTTTTGTCGATTTGCTCCCCGGTGGTAGCGCAGCTTTAGGGTAGGTCTATGAGAGAGGGCTTTGCACAACCCCACCATCATCATCGTATTCGAAGTCGTCATCGGCTGGTTCTGGTTGGTTAGTTGGTTGGTTGGTGCAATTGGAATGGAAAAACAATTGGGCTACATCATGCTGAATTTGACGTAGTTTGTCTGTTTCGGGTTTTGTTTTTTTTCTGCCTCCGGTTCTTCTTGGTCTTTATCAATAACGAGAAACTGTGCCAACGTTGCTACGCTGGATGATGATTTGACCGATGAATTTTCATTTTTCTTTATCAGTGGTGGGTTGGGATGCGTTTTATGAAATGAGCAAGGATGGGAAATTGGGGTAATTGTCACTGCAGGGTATCTGCTGGAAAGGTTTTTGGAATGAAGTTGACTAGAATGTGATATTGATTGCGCTTTCTGCAAACCACAGACCGTTGAAAACGACTCAAAAGCTTACTCATTTAGGTGATAGTAGAAGCAATGCATAATTTAGTGGAAGTATTCTTCTCGAACATGAGTGATTAATTTCACAAACAAATGCAAAGGTTGCTTAAAATGAACCATCGGTGATCACTTTTTTGAGCGGATCCAAAGTCGAATTAATCATTTTTTGAAATTATTTTCATTTGCTCTTTTAGAATATGTCGATAATTTTCTTCTAAATTCTGCTGAACATTATTCTAGAATTTAATGTTATCTTGTTTTGCTATAACTCATATATTTCTAACCTGTTTAGCGTTGCACAAAGTAACTAACAGCGCACAAAAGTGTCCTTGAGTTTCGTCGCACTCTATTTCGCTTCGACATATCGTCATAAATTTGTTCATTCTTATCCATTTTGTGGAACCCTGTATGTTCCATGAATCACAAAACCATGGAGAGGAAACAGCAAAGAATCATTGCCTCCGGGATTGAAAATTTCCATTCGAATGAAACTTCACGTCGGCATAGATTTTCCTCGCAGTGTGGAGGAAATTATGACTCCTACTGCTTATCCAATTGGATACCCGGAAGCAGGCGTCAGTCGCCCACGAGCGACCCGGCAACGCCAAGAAGAGTACGGCCGGTCAACTCAGCAGATATTTCTACTAAATCAACCGTGCCCCATGTCTGAGTGAGCACATTTTTCGTCCACTATCGCCCACCCGTATCGGCTTGCCGGGAGGCTGCTGAACTGCTAGACGTATCGCGGGAAAAGAAGAACACCCATTGCGATTCTATGGCACCAGGATGGGAGGGTTAGGAATCTTGCCCACATTTTTCCAGGTCGTAGCACAATAAACCTGCCAGATTGGAAGTAATCTTATGGAGAGACGCCGTATTAAGAAAGAGCTCCACCATTTGAAAAAGTCATGTAATTTTCTGCGATATCTAGCGCACACGTTGTTAACGCTTGATTTGGCGTAAATTGACTCGATGTTTCTATGAATTTTAGCGCAATATCGCTAAAATCAGCAACGTTGATACAATTTACGTATGCTAACTATAGCTCGAGATTATATGAGGGAAGATTTTACGCTATGGTTAAAATTCAGATTTTTTTTCCTGTGCATAAGCTGGAACCTAGGGGTGATTGAAGCGAGATTTTTGGTTCAGCAGAAAAATCCTCTGCCAGTGATTACGATGATGAATGATGCGGACCATACTGGAAGCGCGTCCAACATTCACTGGTGTTCGGAAGGGGTTCCTGTTTAGCAATGTTTCTTTTGTGTTGTCAAGTTATGTGTTTCCAATTTTCGTTTTAGAGATACCAGGGCAGATTTGTTTTCCTTTCAGGAAATTCTATTATTAGCTCTTCGTTTAAGTCTATTCTTAACTTAAAATTAATACTTATATCCACATGATGCTCTAGTGCGATAATTTATTAGCTAGAAAAAAGTTCTGAAGAGGATATACGGCATAGAGTACGGCAGTGTGAAAATTGAACAGAAGTTAAAATTGAGCAAAGGGCCACTGATGTCTAAATAAAAAACCTTTGAATTGATGTTGAAACGACATAATACAAAGCTGTTGGTCATATTACCCCATGAAACGTATTACGACACTTTATCCTACATGAGCAAGTCAAACGTGCATTCTTTTTGCCTGTGGGTTTGAGGAAATACCTCAATCCCCTCATCCACCAAGTGAGCTACACCGTTCAAAAAATATAGCGCACCTAAAATTAACGCTAGATTTGACATACATTTAGGCGATATTTCGTGTAAATTTAAGCGCAATATCGCATAAATTTGCAATATTGTATGCAAGCTTTCAAACGATTTTGCTGTTTATGCTCAAAATTAAACGAAGGGAGATTTTACGCGATAGTTAAAATTCAGATTTTTTTCTGTGTAGGCAAAGAAGCGTGTATTTGATTAGTATTGTCGCATCAATGGCCCCTTTGCTCAATTTCTACTTCTGTTCAATTTTTGCACTGCCGTACTCTAACGGAACAATCAATCTATCCTCTTCAGATCTTTCTCTAGTTTATTAATTATCGCACTAAAGCTTCATGTTGATATTAGTATAGCATTCGAGCATAATTTTGGACAAAATTGTAGAAGTTATTTGAATCAACTTTGTTGAAGAATGTAATTTTCTATCTCTAATGATTCACGATTTATGCTGGTTTTAATAAGTAACTTAGGCCCTTTGATTTTGGACATTTAAGGGAACTTTTTTTAAATTTCAGAATAATGTCATATGTTTTCTTAGAAAGTCTATGCGTTTGTTGAACATAAATTGACATAAGCAGAGGTGGTGAATATCACGGCCGTCATTTGACCATGAGAAAACAGGTCCTTTCACTATCACGAGACGAAACTACCTATCATTAGCTTTCTTGTCATTTTTCAATGATCAAGCAATCATGAGAATAATTCTTATGCGGTTTTGACATCAACATTTCTAACTGATTTAGGGGCTGTTCATTATCTACGTAGACAGTTTTTTGGGATTCTTGACCCCCCTCCCCTTGCGTAGACAATTGTTCATACACATTTTGTTAAATTTATATGGGCCGTGGATAATTCTCAACCCCCCCCCCCCCCCCTTACATGTCTTGCGTAGTTCATGGACAGCCCCGTATATGAATTTAAGCAAGCAACCGTGTGTAATCAGTGGAGTGAATTTTTAAGATTTCCTCGGTACAAGTAACTTTAATAGCAATAAATGAGCTAGTAGTTACGATGATCATAACACTGTCACGTTCTGTCATGACAAAAAATTCAATGAGATTTTGAAAAAAATCTCTATCATCGATTTCTAATACAATAATAGTGACAGAAGTATCTCTGTAAATATCGCGTGAGATCTCTCATTGAAAATGACATTTGCCAGCCCAGCCCATAAGTTATAAGTTTTCATCATTACGATGTGAAACTTTCAAATTAAAAGACTTTTAACATTTGAAAGCAATTACATATATAAAGTTTAGTAATATTAGGAAGTTTGTTCGATTGATATCAACAATAACACTGGGTGTAGACGGTGCATGTTAGTTTTCATGATCGTCAATCAAATTAAATCAAATATATTATTACCCAAACAAATTGTACGTGCACCAACTTTTGGGACCTTCAAGTTCAAGTTCAAGCTTGACTCCGACTCCAACTCCACGACTTCGACTGCGACTCCACAGCCCTAGTTCCTACTTTTATTATTTCAGAAACACCGACAGCTCTTGGGGCCTCCCTTACCTCTTATGCTATATGCAATAAGCTTGAAATGCGAAGAAGAAGAACAAGAAGAAGAAGAAGAAGAAGAAGAAAAAGAACACTGACAGCTCTACAGAGTTTTTGAATTTTTGAAATTTTGGAAACATAGGTTGTAATTACAAAACGTCTTGATACTTTCGGAACTCCTGTTTCTCGATTTTTTTAAAGGAACTACGGAAAAACCAGGCTCTTCAGGAACATTAAGCAAACGCAGTTCCTATAGTTTAGAAATTGGATCTACTGAAGTTTGGAGAGCTTTTGAAGTTATCTGGAGTTCTAATAGCTCACGATGAAACTATTTTTTCTATGGGATGATCCAGGGTGTTTTAATAGCTTCGGAGGAAAAGAGAATTAAAAAAGTTACCAAAGTATCAGGAAACTCGGTTCCTGGTGTACCACGAATTTCCTATAGTTTCGGAAATTTTTGGGACTTATTTCTTGCAGATTTGCGAATTAATTAATGACTTTCGGATCAGCAGTGACATTAAGAACTCTTCAAATCGATGAACTCCCTTGAAAGTTTGTGTTGTGCTGAGTCAGCATTGCAGCTTTTTCGTTGTGTAAAAAGTTCGATAATCGAGAAGAAAAATGGATGCTGGGTTCCTTCTATTTTGTTACCCGCTTAGTTTTGTAGTCAAATTTGATTAAAACATTTGAGAAGAATATAGCAAATGAAAAATAGAAACATGCAGTTAGAAACGAAAGAAGGTTAAAGTGAGTGCCTTGATTGACCCTGAATATAACCTCCAAAATTTACGACGTTTCATTGTTCACGGTTTTCACTGCCTCCCGGGACGCTGGTTCACCGTGTTCGGATGTCAAGCTTTCGGCGTGTAGTTCAATCGAGTTCAATCGTTCACGACGTTGCCTTGAATCATCAAGTTTACGGCTTGCAAAAGTGCTCGTCTGCTGGTCTCTCGCCAGTGTCGGAGATTGTGAGCAATCTGAAGGATGCCTCGCTGGATACGCCCAAGACTGGACGGGCGGTAGCTGGTGGCCGTGAACGGTTCCTGGTGAAAGCACTAGACGCGAACCTTCTCCCAGATGACCATGACAATGCAAGAAAATTTGTTTTCGTTGAAGGAAATATTACAACCAGGGCTGGAAAGCACCTCAGAACGTTAGCAAATCAACTTTGTGCATGCATCTCACAACACTCGAAAAAGAGTGTGTGGTTCTCCCATTTACTTCACACACTCTTTTCCAACTAATCTGTGAGAAAGAGATCCACACAATGAGTGTTACACTCCGTGCGGCGCAGGGAGCGAATATAATGCAACAAGCGCTAATGTCTTCTTTAAATTTTTTTGCTTTCCACGACTGCATGCATAGGAGATGTAGAAGGGCATAACAACGAAAAATTTAGATAGCGGCACCGGTGGTGTAATGGTTAGCGTGATTATCTCTCACCCCAGCAGGCACGGGTTCAATCCCAGTCGGCGCCGCCGGGATGTTCTAAGGCATAACATCTCTGATCACGCCTTCCTTCGGAAGGGAAATAAAGCCGTTGGTCCCCGGTTCATGAGTTTGATGGGTCGATAGGTAGGGTTCAGGTGTGGGAGCTGCCTCCCTGGCGTCGGTACCATTGGTGCTCAGCACGGAAAACAAGATTGACGGAAAACAAATCAAGGAAAAAAAGAAGAAGAATTTTGTCTATTTGCTGTGTTTCCCATTTTCAACTCTACACTGAGTGGCGCTCTTTGCGTTGGAGCCATCAGAGCGATGGCTACACCTTGAGCTTTCGTTATTTCTGGGTGTGTGTCTGTCTTCTCTTCTCCGCTGCTTTACACTTGCGCAGGGTGAAAAACAAGCAAACTTTGTGTTTGCTTGATGCTCACTTTGTATATTTCAGAAAATCAGTACATTGTGCGCATTGAGTGATCAGATGACAGGTAATTGCTATTCGATATTTTTGCAAACAGTGATAGCAGATACTCAAGTGGAAGTGCCGGACAAAGGTGTTATATCCTAGACAATTGGTGAGTTTCAAATTCACTGTTGTTGTCGTCATAGGCACCGTCGTAGTTGCTGCCGTAATTGCCTTCGTAGTCGCCGTAGGCAGTACCGTTAGTATATTTAAAATTAACTATAAGCCGCTGAAACTATATGAATTATCAAGTATTTCTGTTGTTCATTACATACCAAATGAAATCTTAATCATATTTTGCCGTGGAGTGTTGTGAATTTGAGATGCTCGATAACCCTAGAGGGATCGGTTTTGCTTAATGAGCAGAATATCATGGGTTTGATCCAAAGCTCTCCCACAACCGAATAAACCACCACCGTTGAGCTCCGAGAGCATAAAGCGCAGTTAATAACCAATTGTTGAATTGTTTAAACTATGAGACGTCGATTCATTTGAATAGCTTTTTGTTAAGTTGGTCGTAGATTGTGGTAATGTAAGGGACACGGTGGCTATAGACAACCGTTTTTGCTTAATGAGTAGAAGATCATGGGTTAAAACCCAAGCATAACATTACTAAGTTAATCTATCATCCAGGCCACTATTGTAGAAAATTGTTAGTAAATTGGAGGAAAGGTTCAGAAAAGTGATAAGTATATTTAGACCAATGTGACGTACGCCTGATCCAGTTCATATGACATTTATAATTACTTTGGACGATTTCATTTATTTGTAATAGCTTCTTGTAACCGAAAATATACGATCGTCGGTCGTAGCTTGTTTTGATGTAAGGGGCACGGTGACCTTAGAGCGATCGTTTTTGCTTACTGAGCAGAATATCGTGGGTTAAAACCCAAGCTTACTGAGTTGATAGGGTCGCGCCATTTGCTTAACAGGTTTTAAAAGATCGCATCTCTTTCCAATGTGAATCCAGATCTAATTTACCCTTCCCACAAACAAATACGTCCTTCCCGTGACAACCGTGGAGATGCAGAGGTATACTCGGTCTATAGTAGCAACGGTTGTTGAAATAACAATCTTTTTCCTCTCCGATGACCGTAAGGACGTGGCCGGCGCCGTTATGACCTCAAAAATAACGATTCTCCGGATTTTGTACACTGAGAATGGATTGCTAGTCCCAAGCCCCATTCATATGGTTCTTTGTACAAATTTCGCTAAATCTGGTTAATCACGGAGTAGCCACTACTGAAATGTATGGTCGTCAATGCTCATGCTCTGCTCATGCTCTTCAAATCAATGAACTCCCTTTATTCGTAAAATATCTTGATCTCTAAATTCTTTTACATGGTTAGAAAAAAGTTTCCAACGGCCAGTTCACTTTTACCTACTATTGACTAGTTTGTCTCCATTTCTCCTTCTAAAGTTGTCAAAATCGGAGGAGCAAAACCACCCAACAGGGGTAGTAAAGTGTTAGAACCCCACGTTGAGTATAATAATATTTACCTTTTTTATTGGGTACAACTAACTTACTTTTGGGAAGAAAGCTAGTGGAAAATTCCATAAGAATTGCACACAAGTAAATGAAAACTACTTTTACCCGCTTTATCTACTTTTGGGTTCCTGCACTATAGTGCCGAAATGAGTGAAAAGAACTTACTTGTGGGTACTTTTTTCTTACCGTGTAGAATTTTTGGAACAGTGATTCCAGAAATTCTTATCATCATTCGAAGCTCTACAAATTTTTTTAACGTCGGGAACCATCGGAACTCATGAACATTTTATACTTAAGGCCGTCCTCTGGAACAGCGATAACATCCGGACCTTTTAAATCTCCAGCTACTGGTAGAACTCTTGAGAAATTTAAGGAATCCTAATGGATGGCCGCCGTCCAAAGAGCAGTTCCACGCCAAATGACGAATCGGAAAAACTCGACCTTCTCCGATTTTTATGTAACTTTGTATAAATATTTGGGCGATGATGCACATTTTTGCTAAAATTCAACCATTTTGGATCATGTAACATTTTCAAAATGGCGTCTTTAAACATGACCAGAAAATTGTTGCACTTATCGAAATGACGTCTGATATATAGCTGTAGAGAAAAATAATGTTTTTATTGAAATAACCTAACATTCGGCCTAGTTGCAATCCAGCCTAAAGGATCGTCCGTTATGTCACACTTTTAGGGGCGAGAAGGGGTTTTAGAAACTTTGACGAGTCATACAAAAAATTAACGTCCATACAAAAAAGGTGACAAAGGGGGGGGAGAGGGGGTTGAAAATGGGCCAAATTTGAGTGACACAATTAATGAACCTTCGCTAATAGCTTATTCGGCTTAATTGTTATTCGGCCTAATGGCCTTTTACCGGACACCCAAGCTAATAAGTACACAGGTTGAAAAATTTATGTTTATTTCTGGGATGTATAGCGCACACGTTGTTAACGCTAGATTTGGCGTTAATTTATAAAATATTTTATGTAAATTTTTGCTCAATATCGCATAAATCAGCAATGTAGTATGCAAGTTTTTAAACAATTCATTCGTTCATGCCAACTTTATTATTTTTTACCCCTGATTTATTTTCCGTCGATCTTGTTTTCCGTGCTGAACACCAATGCTACCGACGCAACCCCAAGAATTTTCAAAAATCCGTTAAATTTCGTTATTCCGACAATTTTCATGGCTTCAAGAACTGTTGAGATCCCGGATCACATCCCACGGACACGCGTCAATGACAGTAGAAATTATGTTTTTACCTTAACTCCATCAGCTGAAAATATGATTCCATTATATGCGAGAGACATTCCTCGTTTGGTACAATTTGCTATCTGCATAACTAATCAAACAAAGTTAAACTCAATTTGGAATCCCACTTTCACCCAACACTGATGCCAATCGGTGGGTGCACGATGCTGCTGTTTGTTTTTGCTGATGAAATTCCCGGCATGAATCAAATTGTTTAGAACCAAACTGACTTCATTGCACAGAAATAAATGTGTTGGAATTTAGCAAATATTTCCACTTCTCGTTATCCCTGGCGCAAATAACGCAACAACGGTTGGATCGCTTCCAAAGATCACAAATTAACATTGGCTAGCTGTTGGTGGGTTTGGTAGATTGTCATTATTCATATTATTATGAAACAACATCGATCTGAGCTCAGCTCTCCATCAATGGCGGTGGTAATCATCGTTTGCTTTTCCGACATTTTTACTCAGTTCTGGGTGCGAGCAGAAGAGATTGCAACGCTATCATTTCGCTCCATGGGCTTCGTGGCGGTCGGTGGAAACGGACTAGGGAGAGTCCAGATGCCTTATTGATTCATCTTTCTCGCACATCGCACTGTTATAGCACAGAGTGCACACCGCAAAATGATTACGCAATCATTTGTTCTCCTGCCTCGATCCGACCCCGACCCAACCCGACCGCTCTTGGTTCTTTTCACAGTCAGAGCTCAGCGAGTAGGTAGGCCTTCATCATTTTGCTATAAATATCCTTCGGGTGAACCCACCATCCAGCTTCAGGGGTTCCTCCTGTGCCCTACTGTGGACGAGTGTCACTCCGGGCTGCCGATGAAAATTATTCCGTGAATAAACAATAGGCCGGTGCAGCCTTCGAGGCGCACAGTGCAGTGATTTTTTTCTCGATGCCTCGCGAGGAAAGTTAATTTTGAAATAATGAGGCAACAAAAGAAAATGAGCACGCTGAGTGACGAACTCATATACCCCAGTACGGTCTTGGTGGTGGGACTTAAAACAGGATAATATGGAATGGTATTTGCTGAAATGCTGCCAGCATTTGACCTGATTTCTGTGGATTTCAATTTAACGGTGAATATTGAGGAATATTTAAAAAATCGTGGAAAATGACTGCGGGTTCAATGCAGTTTGAATGTCTGTGGGGAGACTGCATGGAAAATTTGCGGTTTGTTGGGCAATTTTCATGGTTGAATACAATTAAATTCCGTATAACGTTATCTTTTTCTTCGTGGCTTTGACGCTCTGACACGAGCACCTGTTCTTTGAAACGCTTCCACAGTTAAGAGTATTATTTATATGCCAACCAATGCATGAATTTATATATTGTGTGGCAAGCACTGTGGTGCTCTATTCCCAGGAAAGATGATAATATTTCCATCTTCCTTAAGATCCTGAATCGAATCGGGAATCGAACGTGTCGACCTCAGCTTAGTAATCTGCTTTATGATGGATGACGGGTCACTTCTATGCATTATGTTAATCGTGAATCAGTGTTATTTACAACAGGCATACTTTGAAATTTCATGCTTCTAACAGCTTTAACGCGATGACTGCAGGGGCAGTGTGCCCACGTTCCGGATTTTGGACGTATCCAGTCAAGCGGTTAAAGTTAAAATCATGCAGGTTTTTCAGAGTTATATTTATTAATAGTAACATATTCTGAAGTATGATTACCAGTACAGAATGATTAAGATGCTTGCATCTAAAAATTTATATTGAAATTAAAATCTGGAAATGCAATTTTTAATTAATAACATACCTGCAAAATACGTGGTGATGCTTTGAACATGTTCGCTTGACGGCAAAGGGATAAGCGTGCTGTATCAGAGCATCTACATTTATATTGCTGGTTTGGTATTATGACAGTTTACAAAACTTTATTTTAAATTTAGCCCAACTGATGTTGAGTACTTGTAACAAAACTATACGTTTCAGAAGAATGTAATTGGCTCAAATCTTACCGTCAATGTTATTGATGTATCTCTGTTGTTTTTCTTCCAATATAATTGTTGTTTCTGCTCTGAATTGCCACTAATTCTTTGAATTTTTTCATCTCTTAATTCTTTGAAATGCTCTTTATAACTTCCATGGAACTCATTTTGAATGTTCCAAAAATTATCACCGGATTACCCTTGCAATATTCTTTGGAATTCTTTTGAAATATTCCTCAATATGTTGTTGGAACTGTCCTCGGAATTCGGTAATTAATTCCTTTAAAATAATAATTGGAATTATCAAATTATCAGAATTTTCATTGAATTCACCAATTTTTTTAGATTTCTCCTCAAATTTGTTTGGCATTCATGTCAGAACTCCCTAAGAATTCCTTTAAAGCTCTCTTGGAATAATACTTCGATTTTATTGTATTTTACCATTAGTATTCTTCTAAAATTCCCATGAAATTATGCTCTGGAAGGCGTGATCAGAGATTTTATGCAACAGAAAATACCGCCGACTGGGATTTAAAACAGGGTGTTTGTGCATACGTCCACTACCTGTGTTCCTACCCTTCCAGTTGTGTGTTATATTGTATCCCTTCCCTATACACTATCAATATAGTAGTTCATCTGCCTCCGCCATGGCAGGACGGTAAAACTACTGTCTTTTATTTATACATCCGTAAACACAACGTAGGAAAAGTTCTGTCCGTGTGCGATCACAGGGCTTTTGGGGTGAGAGGCAATCACCCTTACCACTACACTACCGGCACTACTCCACCACACTCCCTGATATTCCCTGATTTTCCAATAGATTTAAAAAAAATCCAGGTGCAGTTCCTATCCGTTTTTGGCAAGGCTCATCAGCTTCCCACAGATATGTTCTAAAGTTGTCTGAACATTTTTTCATTAATTAGCACATGGACCTCTAACCAATGAAGAATGGTCCCGTACAATCTCAAATTAAATAAAGCTTTACATTTTAGAGAATGCAAAAAGACAGAAGCCACGTGTTTCCAAAAACGAGAAGGCACCGCATTTTTCTTTAATTCACCAATTTTAAACGTGGTAAGCGGCAGGTAATAAGTTCAAACAGTAACCGGGATGTTACTGTGATTGACAGCGATGTGTGAAGGAAACTGCAACCATCTCGATATCAATCTACAAAAAAGGCTTGCTTAATCGCTTGAAAATATCAGCAAGTTCCGTGATCCGTTTGTTACCTCGATTTACTCCATGATACGAGAAGAGGTCATTGGCATGGAAATTTCTCATCCTTAGAAGCTCTTTTCTAACTGTTTCCGAATTTCACGCTAGGGGCAGAAGTTCATTAAGTTTCCCTACATCTTGCATATGAAAGACTTGTCTTTAATCCCATTATATTATTTCTCCCTTGAGCACATGTTGAGAACCAGCTCCGCAAGAAAATGCACGACCTCAGACATCATTCACCTTATACCAATCTACACAGCTAAAAAAAAAAGTAGTGTAAATTTCCGTTACTGTGATGCACATAAATGGAGCGTCATAAATCATACAAATTTACATTATAAATCGTGTAAATTTATGAGACATGTCATGCAATATTCCATATATTGTATGCAACTTTCCACCTTTGTTTGCAACATTTCTTGCAAGCTGCTACCCTAGTAGCACACTTATCACAAATCAATTGTAGAAACTTATATACGACTTATTTCAGTCATAATCAAGTTGCTGTTACTTATTGTGATGAAACTGTGCTACTCGGGTAGTTTACGTGAAAAGGAAGTTTACATGCATGCATGGATGTTTACATCACCAGTAAAATTCAGATTTTTTTTAGTGTGCAGCACGTCCTTCGTTTAGTGGCATAATGCCAAATTCGGATCGTCAGACTATCGTGAGCCTTCAGGAGAGGAAGAAGCCGCTTTTGGAGACACTCCGTTTTCCGCAAGTACAAATCGCTGTTACGCTGTTGTTTACAAAAGCTGTTACGCCCTAATTCCAGCTCTATCAAGAATTAAGAACTTCTTGGCGAACTTTGACATCTTATGTGTCCGGAAGTTTTTGGGAACATCACACTTATCCTTGGCAGTCACATATAGGTTACCTGGAATCTGGTTGAAGTCCGCCTTGACATATGTCTAGTCATCCATTACACAGGAGTGTGGTTTCGTTAACTTGTGGTCGTATAATTTCCGGGCACGGCTTTTGCGACCGTATTCTGTTTCTCGTTATGGTTTGGAGACTTCTGAACCTTAAACGTATGTATTCCAGCTCGAGTTTTGGTATTCTGCACGAAATTTTTGCTCACATGCAACTATTTAACCACACCTCGAACTGAGGCCCTTACTACGCGTTTTGATCGTTCTTCGCTTTTTTTTCCGGATCTTCACTTCCGATCAACAGTCAAACGTTCTTCGAACCGTTTTTGATACCAGATCAGGAGTTCGCGATTCCTAACTTTTGTCCGATGACACGAAGCGACAGATCCTTATTCTCAAAGTACTCGTGTAAAACTTTTTCGTGCACACACTGTTCTTTCTTCGCCATTTTGAAAATCAACTCTCAGAGTGTAAACAATACACATTAAACTATGTCTTTGCAAAATTTCAATTAATTTTATCCAACGGATCAAAAGTTACAGCAATTTGAGTGTGTGCGGATTTTAAACGGTACACCCTTTAAATTCAGGTTGTTTAGTCTGTGTTACATTTGGTGATTTTTCACTTAAATTTGACACTTCGAAAATAAATTAAGATGTTCGAAATTCCCTCTGTTGTTGAGAAGGTGCCTGTTAAAATTGATTGTCAGAAATAAGTCTACTGGAATAGCAGATTAATTTGAAAATTTTACATCCGTCAAATGTATGTGAAAATTCACCAAATGGAGCACAGACTAAACAACTTTTAATTAAAATCTCCGAAACGAGTTTGGTATGTTCAGTTATTGTTAATTACCAATATATAAAATCTTTGATACCGAAATACTAGATCAGTAGGTGTCTTCCAAAATACAGGTAGGCCATAACGTAACTGCACTTCTATAGTTGATGTTGACTTTTATATACTTATTTATTTCCCTCATCCTGTTCCTTGAGAATAGTCTAACGCAGCGCAGTTCAACGAGCGGTCCGCGGGCCGGACATAGTCTCTGGATCTCAGCCAGCAATGGCAACATTCTAGCACAATTTTATTCATCATTATGAATTTTAGCCCAGTATGAATGAGAAACATGTTCATCCCCATTTAAAAAAGCAAGTTTTGAAAGGTTGGGCAGGCCTAGCCTAAAGGGTAGCTCTGTTCTTAAAAATCGACAATGAATATGAGAGGATAGACTTTATGAAGATTCTGGGGGAAATTTCTATTAAGAGACGCAAATTTACAACTCTAATTAAAAATTTGAAATGAACAAACATCGTCAAACTACACCGAATAATAAAGTTGTTTGAAACTAGCGAGGTCAGTTGCTATGCATCTTCTCAGACTGATCGGACGTTGTATCACCAGACAATACTTTCGAGCATCTTCTGTGCGACGCGCGTGTGTGGGCTTTAAGGGCAAATTGTTTCGTGTTAGACACATCAATTCTTCCGAAGCGACCGTGTATCATGGATATTAAAAATTTCTTGTACAAAAAGCCACAGCTCGACTTGTCGTATTTGTAATGGCTAACGTTATAATTTATTTCGCAGTGCTGTGATAAATATTCGATAAATTAAGTGTGAAATTGTGCTGTGTGCCGCGGTAAAATTGATCCTACGCGTGCCCCGTAGTGATCATTGAGTGGATACGTAGGAGAACGGTTGCTACTGCAGCTGGTTCTTGTTCAACTTGTGCTTTTTTTCCTTCGCCTGGCATGCTATTGGCACCCTTTAGACAGCTGTGGCATTGTAAATTTCAGCTTTCGTTTGTTTTTACTTGTGGCGTGTTGCATGTAAAGTTTATGTGTATAGCTGGATAGATATGGCAGAGTGTGCAATATGTAATTTGGGGATTTTGGTAAGTAATTTGCCGGTTATCTGTGTGGGTAAGTGTGCTTGTGTATTTCATTGCAAATGCACTACACTTACACGATCAGAGTTGCGACGAGCAGAATGATCTGATTTCGCGAGTCAAAAGGATAAGGAAAGAGATGAAGAATGTATTTCAACTCTCGAACTCGATCACTGGCATGAGAGATCACATTGCTGCTCAGGTAGATATCACGTTAAATAGCGGGAGGGTAGACATTAGCCAAAATGTAAATGGTATTGAAAAAATATTGGTGAGAAATTGGAAACAAATAACCAGCGCAGTGTATCTAGGACGATTCAGTTGGAATCGGACCAAAATACCAGACGCAAAAAACGTAAATTAGTTATTAGGAATAGATGATGCTTTTCAAGAAAATGCGAGTTTTGCGGATGTTGAAAAAAGACATAGTCGTGATAGTAAAAGTAAAAATATTAGTAGCAGTAACAGTAACAGCAACAAACAGAGTAATCGTAAGACTCGTCCTGGCATTGTGATTAAACCAAAAGAGTCCAAACAAGCTTGCGAAGATATTCGTATGTTTTGAAAACACAGTTAGATCCATAACACACAAAATCAGTAATTTAAGGAATGGTAAAGCTGGCTCTATTATTGTTGAGTTTGCAACAGGAGCTAATCTAAATGATGTGAAAATTGGTATTGAAAGCAATCTGGGTGAAAAATATAGTGCTGTTGTTCCCACTTCGGTGCTAATATTAAAAATAGTAGGCATTAGTGATTAGTATTTCTCCGATGTCTTCATTGACAATAAAAAGTCAAAATGAAGACATCGCTATGAAAGATGTAAAAGTAGTGAACATGTTTGAAAATCCACGCTTCACTTACAACAAGTTCAGTATTGTAATTGAAGACGATGTCGATACGTATAAATGTTTGTTATGTGCAAAAAAGTGAATGTAGGGGTTGATCGGTGCCCGATAGTTCCCGCGATTAATGTTTGATTAATGCTTCAAATGTGCAGAATTTGGGCACAAGAGCATGGACTGCAAAAATTGCCAACAACACAAAACGTCGGAGTGTACGTCAACTGTATTGAAATGTATTAATTTTTGAAAATGACTAAGGAACGTCAAATGAACTTGGACGTACACCATGCCGCATTTAGCTCTGAATGTTTGCTCTATAAAATACTTTTTGGTCAGAAGAAAAGCAGCTTGCGTTTCAATAAATAGCTGCCAAGTTCCAGGAATGTGAACCAATTTGATTTTTTGTATTTTAGTCAACAATTTACGTAGCATTGTACGTCAGATTGTAGACGAAAAACTTCCTCTTTTAGTTTTATTATCTGAAACTCACTTTGTAGAAACCGAAGCTATTGGTCAGTATAGTAGTCCGGGATATATTGTTGCTGCTTGTTTATCACAGTCTAGACACACTGGCAGTGTTGCTATTTATGTCAAAGAATCCGTTCAATTCAACCTTCGTACCAACGAAGTTATTGATGGCAACTGGTTCTAGGGCATTACAGTTGTACGTGGCATGAAGATGGGTAATTATGGTGTTTTGTATCATTCTCCCAGTTCTAGTGACCAGCATTTTGTTGAAGATATTCGAGACATTCCTTGATTCTAGTAAATTAAATATATTAGCTGGTGATTTTAATATTAGCTGGTGTGATAACTATTATTCAAATCATTTGAAGCGTTTAGCTATTTTTTTTCAATTTAAAACAAACGGTAGATGAATATACGCGTATTTCCAGGCACAGTAGAACTTTAATTAACCACGTTTATGAGACCTTAGTGATTAATGTATTAGATAATATCAATAACAACGATGAATAAGTAAAATTGAAGTGCTGGAGTAAATATTCGAAACAGGTTGTTTCGAATCTTGTTGAGAGAATCGTGGATTTTCCATTCGCGGCCGGTAACTTAGATGAATCTACAGCTGTTCTTAATTAACACTTTGAAAACGTGTACCAAACAACTAGTTGAGCAAAAGTTTGTTTCTTTGAAAAACTCGAACAGCTGGAACAATTTGGAGGTACACAATCGCGCGTATATTCAAAATCGATAAAGAAAACTCGTTGTGAATAGGTACAAAGAAAGATTGATCAGCATCAAAACAACAGCAAAGGGTTATGGAAATTTTTTAAATCTTCATTCAAACCTAGTAATTGCAAACCGCGGTCCATAGTTTTGAATGGCACATTAGAACAATCAGAACAAATAATTGCATCTAAATTTAATGATATTTTTTTTGACAGTGTTCCATTGATTAATCAATCAATTGAATTGGTCGATGAACCTGACGAAATAAAACAGCCAGTGAATAGTAGTTGTAGATTGGAAGGTTTTCACCCAATTAGATGAACTAAGAGTTATTTGTTTTTCATTCGGAAAATCGGCTGGAGTAGATAATGTTAAAGCTAGAGTCATTGGCCACATCTGGCTGGACCTTAGTAATGAATCATTGCATACTGGACATGTACCACAAATTTGGAAGGAATCCTTAGTGGATCCTATTCAAAAAGTGTCTGGAACGATTAAAGCCGAAAAGTTTCGTCCCATAAACATGTTGCACACATTTGATAAAATTTTAGAACTTGTTGTTAAAAATCAGCTGTTGGAGTATTTAAATAGTAAAAGTTTGTTGATACCAGAACAATCGGGATATCAGGAAGGTCATTCTTGTGAAACCGCGTTGAATTTGTTATTAGTGAAGTGGAAAAATAACTTGGAGTGTAAAGATACGAATTTTGCTCCTAAACGCGCTTTTGAAACAATTTCTAAGCTCTTATTGTTAAGATCAATCAAGCGCTTTGGAATTACCAGTACTGCATATACATGATTTGAAAGCTATTTGTCTGACAGAACTCAACGGACTGTTTTTTAATGATTCTGTTTCCAGACCCATGGGAAATAACTTTGGAGTGCCCCAGGGAAGTGTATTAGAGCCCATGTTATTTATTATGTATATTAATGACTTGCGACGTGTTTTAAGATTTTGCGACATTAATTTTTTGCAGATGATACTGTTTTATTCATTGCAGTTAAGGATTTAGATGATGCCGTTTTACACTTGTATGAAGATTTGCGTTCTCTAAGTAGATGGTTGAAGTATAAACAGTTGAAATCGAATACAAATAAAACGAAATTTATGGTTATTTCACGGAATCGATTAAATGAGAACGTCTCTGTTGTAATTGATGTTGAGACTATTGATCACGTTCGCGAGATTGAATATCTTGGCGTGATTATTGATGGCAAACTGAAGGTCAACTCTTACATTGACAATGTCATCAAGAAAATTGCCAAGAAGTATGGAATTCTATATCGACTGAAAAACGATTCAACTATTGCCAGTAAAATACAGCTATACAAAGCAATCATCTCTCCTCATCTTGACTTTTGCCCATCCATTTTATTTCTGTCCAATGCAACACAAATATCGAGATTACAGCGCTTGCAGAATAAAATAATGCGTTTGCTTTTGAGATGTAATAGATTCACTTCCTCAACATTGATGCAGACGCCTTACAATGGTTGTTGGTGAAGCAAAGAATTGTATATTTGACTATGGTGTTCATTTTAAAGTAGTTAACGGTTTGTTGCCTCGATATTTGTGTGATCGAATTGAAAGAGAAAGTGACTTTCATAGATATAATACTAGAAACGCAGTTGAAATAAAAACACCACATTTCTTGACTTGTGTTTCACAAAATTCATTATATTTTAAAGGAATAAATGTTTTCAATTCGGTGTCTAGACACATCAAACGTTAAGCAACACTAACAGAATTTAAAAGATGCTGCATTTCACACGTTAAAACTGTCTTGTGAACAGTCATCCAGTGATTTTTTTATGAATTGACAAATTATGTATCTTGACAAAGTTATCTCTAACGGATTATTTTGTATGGATAGCTGTCATAATGACTTTTAATAACTGTTGTAGCACTGCAAAAATTATTTTTGTTCGCAACGATGGTGATGATGTATTTTTAATATTTGATGTAATAGTAGTAGATTAAAAAAAAGTAGTTTACAAAGGTTTGAGCCTCGTCTGCGTATGACGGATATAGAGGACTGAATTGAACGTTGGATAAAAAAAATGCAATTTTGAAGCTTATTTGGATGATACCTTGAGTTAGTAGTAAGTTTTCTGGCAAATGTCGGGGGTTCGTGAGCATTCCTGACATTGCTGAAAATTATGATAGCATCAGATTGCAGGGTTGTTAGTGTAATGTTGATTGCTCATTAACTCTTGATTGCTTGTAATACTTATGCATATTTTAGGTGGACAAAAAGGCGAACTAAGAGGTGGACGCCTGAGCTTTTCCACATTTATTTCGCTGTGAAGCAGCTGTAAACTCTAGAGTTAATTTATATCTGTAACTGTAAGCAGTTCGATTTTGTTTGCTAAGCTGGTTAAAATGTCATATTTAATTATCTTAAAGATAAATCGTCCAGCTCAAACCTTTGTAGGGGTAAGAGGTTGGACCATCCTCATTTATCATTTAATTCTAAAGGTGCATACTCAGAGCTGCCAATTTCTCCGTTCAATTGCCTTGAAGTTTTTCTGGATTATTTATCTCCTAAATCTTGTTTTAAATAATCCTCAGAATTCCCATGGATTTCTACTTTAAATTGCCTTGAAGTTCACTTCAGACTAACCTTGTAATAATCTTCACAATTCTCTTCCAAATTTTCCAAGATTCCAATTTCAAATTACAGATTACATGGAAACTACCCTGAATGCAGATACCACTTGATGCTTTACCATGATCTTCCCAGTACTCCATTGGAATGTGTTCCTTAGAAATTTGAATAAAGTGCCGTGAACCTTAAAAATGTTTGCTATTTTAATTTTATTTTATTAGGGTAATATTTACCCAGTTCTGGTGCATCACCATATAACAATTTTAGGCGTTCCTGACAGTGCAGTGGCGCATAGGTTTGAGGTGGTTGGAGCGTGGACATTTAAAAAATAAGTGAGAAACCCAGTTCTAGAAATATCATGACAGCACTGGCCAGGAAGTGAGAAAACAAAATTCGCAAAACTTTAAGCACCAACACAACACTTTCTGACGTCATTTGCAATTCTGATGCACTCGTGAAACGAGGAGAGGCGATCGTTTTTTTTCTACAGCCTTTTTTCGAGTATACTTCTCTGGTGGCAGTAGAAAAATACATCCACGAAGCCATGCTGAGGGAATTGCATGCTGCTGCTGCTTCTGCATTGCAGTAGAGCGTTGGAGCAAAAGTGTAGCCGAGCATCAGCTCCTAGTTCATAGCCTATTTGTTCTGATTTTGTGGCACTTGGCCGTGAAACGTGAGACCATTCATGGCATGGATGGGTGGAAATGGTTCCAATGGTAGAGTGGAACGCAAAAGATGGACAAGAAAATCTCACTCACCGTCGACGCAGTTCACGCCGGTACTTTCATAAGCTTCGAGTGGCTTCGAGGTGCCGCGCTCCTGCCGAAGCCGATGAGATGCTGGGTATGTGTGTGCGATAAAACGTACACACTGATGTGTTGTAAATTTAGATCTTTATTGGACCACGTTTTGCTAAGGAGCAGCCTGTTTTGAGCCTTCGGGGTTTTGGCGTGTATGCATCGTGAAGAAGAATGGAATAAGAAAAGAGTGCCAGACAGGAAAATTATGGGAATGATGATGATGATGGTGGTGGTGGTGATGGTGAAGGCTGTTCTGGCCAGAAGACTGGGACTATTTGGTAGGTTCAACTTCATACATGACGCGTGCATGGGTATAGAAACAGGACTGGAACTGAGACTTTTCCCATTATTCGGTTGTCCGGTTTGGCTGAACTGCTTCGTTTACGGAGCAAGTGAATTGAAACTTATGGTTATGATGGAATAAAAGTATCGGTTAGCATAGATAAACAGTGCCACAATTGTGGGTGCAAGCAAAGATAGAAGTGTAGTCTCCTGTAGCATGAGTCCGACTGGATTTTGTAGGAATCAAGCTGTTTACGGAGCCTGAATAAACAAAAATCATTAAAGCTACTGGTAGAGCGCAATGAGAATAGAGTGGATAACATTGCATAATTTTATAGCAGTACTAATCATATTGAAGTGATTACTTTTTCGTGTTACTGAATTTTGCCATGACCTTTTAAAGTCAAGTAAACAAGATGGTGGACGCATTCCACATTAGTTAATTTCCAAGGTCGTTTTTTAAGACTGATCGGAATCAGAGACAGAACAGTTTACTGATATAGTTAACTGAACACACAATATCCATCTGTAGTCAAATCCTTAAACAAAATCGACCATCGTTTTCTTTGAACAGAGCAAGGAGTTTCACATTAAAGTACCTAACGTTTTCAAGTAAAGCCGTTGAGTCCCATCCTTGCAGCTTCCTTAATTGATTTCACCGCCTGCGGTCAACCGAGATAAGCAGAATTTCGCTTCCTGGGGGATACACCATCAACTGCTAGAAAGACACCCGATAGAGTTGCTTCCAATATTATCAACACATTCAGATCACGCACGACGTACCGAACGACGTTGCACTCCACTCTCGTAGTTCGTGCCGCTTGAAATCCCCGGGAGACCGAAAAGTTCCATCCTTTCCAAGCTCATATTAGACAACAACGAGCGTTGTCACATGCCACAAGCTGCCTCAATGTGAATCGCTCAAGTAAATTAATGAACCGTGTAAGCCTCATCATTAGGGTACTGATGTGCGAGCTCATACACAAAAGGACCTCATTTACTTCCCATCTGATGGCGGCGGGCGCGGCTTTGCTGCAACACCTACGTGCTAGAACTTCTGCCTGCAAGTGCAGTGTTGTGCACTGTAATGAAGGGAGGATGAGACATTTGAAAATTGTTTAAGGCCTGCTAATGGCACCTGTTACACACTTGAGGTTGAATTATGTTGTGTCTTCTCAATCTCAAATACAAGCACTGCGGCGGGAGCACTGCAAAAGCGGTCAATTCCGTTTGAGTGAAAGTTGTCATAAACTGACGTGCGTTATGGCTGCTTCTTGACTTTTAGCGCCCCAACGTCTGAGGGCTTGCACAGTTTTTAGGTGAACACTTGGAACTAAGAGGTTCAAAAATCTATTCGATGCCTGCGGTATTGTTGAGGGCCTTAGCTACTTTATTGTCTCCTCCACCACGTTTTTGCTATGGATTTACTCCCTTACAATTGTACGTTTATTCTAAATGTGCAAACTCCGGTGGATTAGTGCACGCAAAACAAATTTCTCTTACATCCAATATCACATACCTACATTTGTATCCTGCACACCCCTAGTGGTGGATAGGGTCAACATGAAAAATTGTGGCCGACCCACCTCCACTTACGTTCTCGAATTTCTATTGATATTGGTTTCTGATGACATCGACGATGGAGCTCAGCATTTGACATCCAGTTGTGAGGCCACCAGGCACGAATTATGTACCGCAGGCATCGGTTGATGAAGACCTTCAACTTTTGAGTGTTTTCCGCTAATACAAAACACGTCTAGCTGGCGTGGTTTGTATTAGCGGATTTCACGTTGACTTATCTGGTTATATCTCCATACGTTTCATAAACACGCAAAAGCATTACTAGACTTCTTGATTCGTGCACCTACGTCGCTTTTAGTCCAACCGTCTGACGCTATCTGGCTGCCATGATATTGGAATACTTCGACCTTCTCCACTGCTTGCCTTGCTACCTTAAAGTTGGAAGGGGTGTCCGTGTTGACATCCAACGATTTGGTCCTTTTGACGTTGATGGTGAGACCCACCGCAGAGGAGCGTTCATCTAGGTCGTCGAGTCTGCTCTCCATATCAGAGCGCCGATTTGCTAATAGCACAATATCATCAGCCAAATCAAAGTCGTTGAGGTGCTCCATAGTGATAGGCTGCCGAGGCAGCCCACAGTTTGGTACACGGTCAGTTGCACCTACCATGATCTTTTTGATTACGATGAGGAACAGTAGATAGTATACATACACCTCACACCTGTGTGGAATAATATCGTCGAACAAGGCTTCGTTATGTAGGACTCTACATGTGAAAGCCTCGTACTGTGCTTCGATGAGGTTGATGATTTCATCGAAACTCCTTTGTCTCTCAGGGCGTCTAACAGATTTTCGGTGATTCGGTCGAAAGCTTTTTCGTAGTCAATGAATACCAAATAGAGAAACTCTTAGAATTCGTTGACCCGCTCTAGGATTATGTGGAGCGTGACAATATGGTCCACGCAAGATCTTCCGGCACGGAATTCTGCCTGCTGTCACCGGAGAGTCACGTCGATCTTCTCCTGTATCCGATTCAGGATAACTTTGCACATCACTTTGAGAACAACACACAGTAACATGCTGTCTCGTCAGTTGTCACACACAGTTAGATCTTCCTTCTAAGGGACTTTCACTAAGATCATCCAGTCAACTGGAAAAGTCGTGGTATCCCAGATATTACAGAATACTTGATGCAACATTTGTGCGGGTAGCATTGGGTCAGCTTTGAGCATCTCTGCTAATGTGCGGGAGCTGTCTTGGACTTCATACTTCGGATAGCTGTGTCAATATCCTGCAGTGATGTGCCGTATCCTTGGCGGATCATGCCGAGATATTGATGGCTGGTTGGCCGTCAAATCTTCAAGAGATTGTTCGAATTGTTCAAACCAACGTTTCAGCTGGTCAGTGGGTCGGTAATTAACTATCCCGTCGCTTCTTTCACTGGCATCTTCGAATTAATCCAGGCGTCGTGAGATATCGTAGAGGAGGTGGTTATCGCCAGTTGTTTCTCCCCTTCTTCAGCTACACACTTAGAAATTTTAACAGAAATCTGTAAAATTTTACCGAAATCTCTACAGCTGAACATTCGGTAAACAGTTTCGCAGATTTCCTGTAATTTTTCACAAATATCTGAGAATTTTTCACAGATATCTGTAAATAATTCCAGGAAAACTGTAAAATTGTTTACCGAACGTTCAGCTGTTGAGATTTCGGTAAAATTTTACAGAAATCTGTAAAATAACACTAGTTTACAAAACAACATAAAAAGTGTGAACTTTAGTAGTTGACCAACGTTTCTAATGCAAAATCCTACGCTGAATTCAATGCCGTGGTCAGAAAAAATTAAAGTAGAGCCATTTTTGAGATATACAAAAATTTTGATTTTTTGAATTTTGGACAAAAGTACGATTACTAAAATGTCAATACCTTTGGAACTAGTGCACCAATTTTAAATCTTTTTTATGAAAATGAAGCTAAATAAATTTGCTATCGTTCACTAGAATATTACGTCTTAGTTAAAAATTTAATTTTGAAGTCATTTAAAAATTTACAGCATTTTTTTTATTTTTCCTGCGAATTTTCCATAAAAATCTTGTTTTAATCAACATTTTTAATGGGATAAAAAGATTCAAAAATCATTCCATAATTTATTCTTAAAGTCCATTCAAAACCAGAGAAAATGAGCCTTTAATGGATGAAATCGGTTGGAAATTGTCGATGTTATGAATTTTTTTGTAAAATCATGGAAATTGAATGTTCCAAGATTGGCCGTTGTCCCGCTCCTAGGTTCATGTACCACTTCCAGTAAGCCTTTCTGCGGACGTGTACGCATACGGTGCATTTCACTAACACTACCAGCTGTCACGCAAAATTAAATGGGATATTTTCAACAATATAATTTACGCTAGTGTTTGTGAGACCGCTCGACGAGAACCTAACGCAACCAACTCAATTTGACAGCTTTCTTTCTTTAACATTGCTTAACGATGTATACGACAAAACGTGAATTCAAGTGTAAAAAAGATCCTCAAAAGTTTTGTTACGCGTGTGGCAACTATATATTTACAAAATCGGTCAATTTCACTGCTTCGTTGCAAACTGCATACAGGCTTTATTTTAAAATTGATCCTGGAGACTTTGACGAACCGTGGATTCCAAAAGTATTATGTAGTTCGTGCAAAACGTGCTTGGCTAGGTGGATGTCAGGCGCAAGGTAAATTGATTTTTTGAATAACTTTCATATAAACAATTTATGTACAGCATGGTAGTGCTTTGTTCTTTCCTGATCGACATTATCTTACTTCATCAATTTTTGATAAGTGTTAATGTCTTACTTACTAACTCACTTATTTGTTATCTGTCAGTCGCTATTTGTCCTTTGACATGCCCACCATATGGCGTCGACCGTTTTGTCATGCAACGGATTGTTATTTCTGCTTGACAAAAGTTAAGCAACAAGGACGACACAAAACAGTTGAGTATCCACAAATGGCTTCTATGACAAAACCTGTTCCACATTCAAGTTCGGTCCCGTATCCTGTTTATCCAAAGCGGAAACGAGCGCCCTCTGTTGAACCGACCGTTACAAAAAGTGAGGAGGAATTCAAGGAGGAATGCGAGGAAGACTTCGAGGTGGAATTGGAAAGAAACCCAAAACTGTTTACACAATCCGAATTTAATGATTTGGTGCGAGATCTCGACTTATCGAAGGAGAAATCCGAATTGCTGGCATCACGCTTGAAAGAACACAACATGCTGAGCAAGGAGGTCAACATTTCTTGTCACAGGAATCGTCACAAGAAATTTGACAAATATTATTATACAAAGGACAAGGCATGTTTTTGCCATGACGTAAACGGCTTGTTTGAAGAGTTTAGTGAGCCATATGATCCAGCTGAATGGCGTTTATTCATCGATAGCAGCAAGTTGAGCTTGAAAGCCGTTTTACTGCATCAAGGGAATGAGAAACCTTCTATTCCATTAGCTCATGCCGTTAATATGAAGGAAACGTATGAATCAATGGCTCTATTGCTCAATTTTTTCCGATCTTAAAGTGATTGCCATGTTGACTGGATTGCAACAGGGATACACAAAATATATGTGTTTTTTGTGTAAATGGGACAGTCGAGCTCGTAAGGAACACTACGTCCGAAAAGATTGGCAAAACGCGATAATTTCACAATTGGTAAAGACAACGTTAAAAATGATCCTACGACACCTAGAAAAGGAACTCTAAAGCTGTTGTATTTCAGCAACATTTTTAAGTGTTTTACAAAAATGCTCATAACTTCGACAATTTCCAACCGATTTCATCCATTAACGGCTCATTTTCTCCGGTTTTGAATGGACTTTAAGAATAAATTATGGCATGATTTTTTGAATCTTTTTATCCCATTAAGAATGTTGATTAAAACAAGATTTTTATGGAAAATTCGCAGGAAAAATAAAAAAAAATGCTGTAAATTTTTAAATGACTTCAAAATTAAATTTTTAATTCAGACATAATATTCTAGTGAACGATAGCAAATTTATTTAGCTTCATTTTCATAAAAAAAAGATTTAAAATTGGTGCACTAGTTCCAAAGATATTGACATTTTAGTAATCGTACTTTTGTCCAAAATTCAAAAAATCAAAATTTTTGTATATCTCAAAAATGGCTATACTTTAATTTTTTCTGACCACGGCATTGAATTCAGCGTAGGATTTTGCATTGGAAATGATCATCACCTTACCGAGTTCAAAAATGCTGTAAACTAGTGTAATCTTAGTGTGTACGGACCACCCCACACTCGCTTGTTCCGCCTGCAAGAGCGTTTGACGTCTATCGCAAGAGCCGCATACCGTTGACGGGTTTCACCCTTGGCTTCTCTGGTTCTCACCAGCTCTATCGTGACTTTTGCTTCTCTACGCTCCTAAATTTTCCGCCAGGTGTCATCAGTGATCCTTTTTTTTTCGCTGAGTACGCAGCTCATCCAGATTGTTCTCACTTGTCTCGATAAAGGCATTCTTGACGGCCGTACACTGTTCTTCTTTGCTGCCACCTTCCAGAACATACGCTGTTCGGGTCTCAAGTTCTTCAACAAACGATCCATCACAGCTTGATCTTCTAGTCGGCGTGTGTTGAATCACCGTTCGAGCCTCTCTTCCCTCACCGATTAGAAGGTGATGATCGGATGCGATGTGGGCTTCGTCTTCAATTTCGGCTGATGCAGATGTGGTGAATTTGATTTTCCGTATATCCATCACGGGAAAGCCACGTGACTTTATGCACTTGTCGATGAGGAAGAAGTGACCCCCCGATCACCATGTCGTTATGACACTTTATGTTTAAGATCCTTCTCAAGAGCACTTGTTTTCGTCGTCTGTGAGGTCGTCGCGACCGATTTTGCTTACTGAGAAGAAAATCATGGGTTCAATCTCAAGCTCCTTCACGTATACTTTATGTCGGCTTTATTTAATAATATAATGTTAAGCGTAAAGAAGTTTGGAGGGCCAAGTACGTAAAAGCAGTAATATTTGAGTTTCAAGAAAGACGTGTTGGTCGGAAATCCATATCAAAATCTTCTCAAGAGCAGTTATTATCGTTGTTTTGTGAAATAAGAGGCTCGGTGGCCTAGTGGCAACACATTTTGCTTACTGAGCAGAAGACCGTGGATTGAATCCCACGCACCTTCGCGCTATTCAATCGTTAGGACCAGGCATGGAAAATCATTTACATTCATTTACCTCTCACTTTTTTTCATAAACAGCATTCCACAAAATGATGTATAGAGCTTTTGTAGATTTTGTTATTAACTACAACTTTTTCCCATAACTCAAATCCGTATCTCTTATGCATCACGAACTAGAGCGGTCAGAACTTGTTACTGTTTTTCAGTGAATGTAAAATACATTCACTGAAAAACAGTAGTGGCTTCTGTTCGCTCTAGTTCGTCACGCATAAGAGATACGGATTTGAGTTGGCAGCAAAAGTTGTAGTTAATAGCAAAGCCTACAAAAACTCCGTACATTATTTTGCGGAATACTGTTGCTGAAAAAAAGTTAGGGACAAATGAATGTAAATGAATGCACGAAATGAATGCAAATGATTTTCCATGCCTGTCCATGATTATTCCTAAAACCTTCAATTGTCATAGAACTGCATTGATCAGGAATTATTCCAAAGAACTTCGGTTAATCATTGATCTCCTAAAAATCTTTGGATATTCTGTCAAGATTTCTCGTAGATCTGGTATTAACATTTCGGAGACCTCCAAATTCAAATTTCTTAGATATTATCTCAAGATAGAAGGATGATTAGAAAACTTCAGTGGATCAAAGTTCTCCATATTGTTTTCTGGATCATTTGTCAAGACTTCAGGTTGATATGGGATTATGTGGAAGATCTCCAATTGTTCAATAGATCAAATAATGTTTCTGAGAAATTTTTGCAAAATAGCAGGATGGTCAGAAATGGTTCCTAAGACCTTCATTTTTCCAGAGGCTAGCGGAAAGTACTTTGGATATTTGATCAAGACAATGACCAGGTATTATTCTGACGATCTATAACTGGTAAATAATTCAAACCATGTTTCTCAGAAAATTACTCGGGTGGTGAGGGGTTTTGCGAATATCCACGGTCCTTACAAATTTTTAAATTTTTACATGGACGATTGTCCACGCAGCAGAAGGGGGTGTCTTAAACCTCTCAACACTTGTCAGCGTGGAATGTGGACAGCTCCTAGAGCGAATGGGTATTTAGCCCTGTCGAGGGCATTCTAGGCATATCTGAATGTGGAAGAACGAGTGGTTAGCGAGGATTTTGAGTTTACATGACGGTATTTAGGACGTGCTTCCGAGCCAATCGGTAATGGAGTTTGTTCTGACGGAAATTGAAGAAGTATGCATAATATATAGTAGACAAAGAAAACTTCCCTTATTGCTACGCATGTCCTCTTCCATGATTTTAATGTTGCCTCTTGTCAGCCTCCCAAGAGACTGGCTCCACAGATTTTTAAATCGTGAGGATAGTTTTCAGGTGGAAGTTTATCGCACCGGGCTCTTCCTCCAGCTTACTCCAGAAAAAAAACTTAAACTGATGGAAACACAGAAACATGTGATATGATTTGAAGAAAACTATTTTTAGTCAGTTACTTACCGCATCTATATTAGAATGCTCCATTTTAATAAATAAATACCGCTTTCCGTAAATACCGTTGTTTACGTACACGCAACTTCAATGACCGTTGTCAATGGTAATCCTGGCAGTGCTCTCAGCTTATTTTAATTATAATCTGATACACACGACAATGTGCCGAGAAAAGTGGCCTAACTGTGCCGAATCTACTTTCGGTACATTGCGCTAAGTGGCTAACCCCTTGGTTGATCAGGAGTTATTACAAAGGCCTTCAGTTGATCAAAGATCTCTATAATGTAGTAAGGTATAGAAAGATTACGTTTCAATGAGCAGATCTCCAAGAATTCAACACTCAGATATTCTTCCAATATGACAGGCTGATTAGGAAATAATAAACAATAAAAATTATCTGGTCGAAGATTTCAATAAAGTTCATTGGGAAATTTTTCAATTCTTCATGTTGAACTAGCTTTTCTGAAAATCTTTATTGGACTCGTCCATTAATAATGTCACACTTTTATGGGGAGGAAAGGTTTTGTAAACTGTGACGAGCCATAAAAAAAAATTAGGATCCATACAAAATATGTGACAAAGGAGGGAGGGCCAAATTTTCGTGACATTATTAATGGACCTTCCCATTTGAACAAAATTGAAATAAAGTGTTTTAGATTATATTTTGTATTAGGACTATTTCAGATGATCGTTGATTTCAGAAATGACTATTGGTAGACATGCAAAATATCATGACACTCACTGGACACTTGTCAACGCATCAACCGACTATCGCTGACAGAACATTTTGTCAAGCAGTGAGAGATAGAGCCATGGCAAACAACAATCATGAGTTATGGTCGCTACTCACGGGCATAACGTAACACTCGCTGATGATGTAAAGCATAACGAAAACAGTGTAGACTTCTGCAGTACGAAGATGGGAAAAAGCGAAACGACAGCAGAAAATGAAAACAGTCAACACACTCACATAAGCAAGAAAAGCAGCAACTGCTTCAAAACGAGCACAAATGAGTGTCGTGATTGTCGGGAATGACCAGATCGGTGATGGACCACCACCGAGGACGACATTCACAGATTGCTTCTTACTTCTTTCGTCAACTTAGTGGATGGTCATGGAGAGTGCTTCGATAAGCACATTGATAGGGATGTACTAAGCGTTACTACCATCAGCTGTTTGACGATCGTGATTGTGATAGGTAGCACCTCTGACTATTGCATATGTTTTCAACATTTCGTGGAATTTTCCGAAGTTCGAATATCTTTTTCGATTATCTTAAAACCTGAATGTTTCCTCTGTTATCCTGATTTGTGCAAACAATACTTCCCACGCAACATAGTCAGCTTGTCTACTATGCTTGATAGGTAGACGGTTTGACAGTTCGATAGGTAGATTTTGGTTTCAGTTTGCGTAACTCTTCTTTTATCAACTCTGGATGTTAGGGATCGTCCATTAATTATGTCACACTTTTAGGGGGAGGGGGGTTTTGGATTCCCTTAGGAATGCAGCAATCTACTGTTTCTCGTATCATAATACGTTTCGAAGAACGTTTAACTGTAGATCGGAAGCAAGTGAGTGCAAGAAAAAGTGTTCCATACTGCGTTGAAGATCACAAGCGAGTGGTTGCTGCCTTCCAATGCAAACTCAACTATTCCGTTCGAGATGTCGAGAACAAACTGCACCTGACATAAAGTTTCGGGCAGAAAGCCAAGAAACGAGCAAGACTACGTTCATTCGAGGTTCAGAAAGCACCAAACTAGATCGCATGAACGTTAGCTGTACACACAAATGTTGCCAAAACTACACTGCTGTATCATGAACGATGAAACAAACGTAAAAGTGGACTTCAATCAAATTCCGGGAAAGCAGTATGTGACTGCGAAAGACAAGTTCGATGTTTCAGAGTCCCTCAGGAAGTTCACCAAGAAATTCATGATTTGGGCAGGAGATTTTTGCGTGCGGAAAACTGAACAAGCCTTTCGTAACAACTACAACCGTTAATGGCCAAGTCTACACAAATGAGTGCCTGAAATCACACAATGTTTTGGCCGGATGTAGCCTCTTGTCACTACTTCAAGGACGTTTTGGAGTGGTACAAGACGAATGGGGTCAAATTCGTGTCGAAAACTCTTAATCCCCCAAACACACCGGAGTTGCTGGCGATCGAAAGATACTGAGCTATAATGAAGCACATACTCCGTAAGCATGCTAAAGTTGTCACTACCGAGCAGGAAATGTTGAAATCATGGTTGAAAGCTGAAGCAAATGTCGATTCAACCCTTGTACAAGACTGATCGGTGGAATTAAGAAGAAAGTTCGGGCATTTGGATTTGGTGAAGAATTGGAGTCAAATAAAGATACGTGTACTAAGCTATTAGGGAAATGGCTCTAATGTTGGCCTATGGATCCAAAATTGGGCCCATCGCTAAAAATCTGCTGTTTATCAATTTTATTTAGATGAACACGTCATTGGGACGGTACTAATGGATATTTTTGGTCGCTATTGAAAATTTAGTCGAATGCTGAATTTATGTATGTGCCCATATTAGGGGCATTTAGGCCGACATTACATCCATTTCCCCTGTATAGTATATATTACAGTCCCTGAACATTTCATGACAATCAGTTGAGAGACTTATTTTTGGCGATTGATTCTAAGTGATGTAATTTAACTGTGGACACCCTTTAAAACAAAAATATCTCAAAACTCATAAAATTACCTTGAAGCGAATTTGGAACTTCATAAGCTTTGATGCCAAAAAAAAAATCTAGATTCTTCAGATAAATAATTGTACTGTACCTTCTAGTGCATTGAAGCTGCCTTGTCGAAAATGGTAAACCTATTATATAACAATCAGAGAATACTTAACGTTGGAAAACCCCCTTACTGCGGTGCTTCTGAACAAATAGTGGCTTTATTTTATATGCATAACAATACCCACTCTTATTCCACCCAGACAACGAAATGGAATTAACTCCGCTCATTACTGTAATTAATTTGAATGCACCTCATAATGGCAGGCTCGTAATGAACGGTAGGTCTTCTTTTGTCCATCGTCTTGCACCCGACAGTGGAATTAAAGCATCAACGAACTGCCACTGTACTGACTGGGCCACAGATATAAAAAATAAACGAATTAACATACACAACGAAAGCACCCGGTAAGTTCCCCACTCGTTTAATTAGCTCGCTGTCACAAAGGGACCAAAGCAAAACTTTCCACTTGTTCTGAACCGCTTTTCCAACCCGGGAAAAGTTGAAAGTAAACCCCTGTTAATTTTTTCGGGTTTTCCTTCAAGTTTACAGCCGGCAACGGCCCGGCTCAAACTAAACCAAATCGTTAAAAAAAAAAAACACCGACTGACAGTAGAAAAGCTTCGGTTCGTGGTCGAAAAGCGCCACAAAAAAGGAACCTTAACTAAAAGCCAAAAGCAAAAAAGCGTGGACATGTGAAGAAGCCCCAAAATGGACACCGAAGCAAGCTGTTTCGCTCGCTCATCCCCCCCTATTGAACCACCGTCAACTTTTCCAATGAAGCCAACACCAGCAGAGTCCACCCGGAAAGTTTTGATTGTGTCCTTCCAACTTCCACCCATCCGGTTGTTTCTTTCGCCATCCCGGGATAAAAAAAAACTTGCCAACACATCGCATCATTTGAGTGATGAAGCATCGCTCGGAGGGAGAGAGCAAAAATTTAATTCTTCATGATCATCCTGTTTGACTTTCCACTTGAGCCTGCGTAATTTTGTTTCCCATCCGCTTTGTCCAGCACCAGACGTCACTCTGCCACTGATTGTGTGATAAATCTTCGTTCCTTTTCCCTTCGCGTGTGCTCTGCTCGCAGAATCAGCGAAGAATAATTACATTGTTGAGATTAATAAAACAGCACTCCCGTGAGTAGCACTACCACCTTCGTCTTCGTCCGTCTGCTGCCCTTCGGTCTCCACGCCGGAAGTTACTGGGTCCCGCAGACATGTTGGTTGGGCTGAATTTTGAGCTCTATCTACATCCGCTTGTCGTTGGCGGTGGTAGGCAGCTGAGTTGGAGATATTGCCGCCAGTGTTTTTAGAAGTGTAGTATGATTATTATAATCGCAAACGTAGGCAAGGCATGACAATGTCAACAGTGTAATGCGCGCTGTAAAGTGGGACTTACGACGATAGATAAAATTGACTTGTTTTATCGCAAGGTGATGAACAAAATGGAGAATGGTGACATTGATTAACTTTGAGATGATTCTTAGACCTAGGTTTATATTCTTGGAAGGTTCACTCCAGTTCTTTAGTAGCATGTTTTTCGCAAATCATTTGGAACACAAGTTCATGAATCTTTTCGTGACGAAAGTGTGCTACTAGGGCTATTTTTAGAAAAGTTTCCCTCAATTTGGTGTAGGAATTGAACTTTCTTTGCATTCTCTTTCAATAGACTAAGTGTAAACATGTATCTTCTTCCATTGTACATCTGTGCTGTTGGTAAGGGGTGCCATAAAATGTCGTCCCAAAAACTTTTAACGCAGACCCTGCAAGTGATTCGAAAAAAAGCATACATTCAGGGGAAATTTATGGTTCTGGTTTCATCGGTGCAAATTAATGTAATCCAAGTAAAAGTATTAGTTCGATCCTGTTTCACACCGCTTTTAAGTCAGCATTACAAAATAGGGCAGCTCCTACACCTGTACCCTATCTATCGACCCATCAACTCATGAACCCGTGACCAACGGCCTTACTTCCCTTCAGAAGAAAGGCGTGATCAGAGATTTGTATGCCTCAGAAAATCCCAACAGCGCTGACTGGGATTAAACCCAGACCCGTAGAAGTGAGAGACAGTCACGTTTACCACCACTAAACGGTATGTGCCAAGTCAGTTTCTTACCAAATTAGTTCAAATTTTGAGAGGTTAATCAGGACCCGATTTGGAACCGTTTGAGCACTGTGGAGCGAATTTTACAAATTTTGCATTAGTCTAGTGTACATATCCATACCAAGTGTTTCTATAGATTTTTATTATTATATCTTATGAATGATTGTTTCTTTTACGTTTAAATAATTGATTTATTGGATATTATTTGATCGATATGGCGAAAATAGGCGCTAAAGCTAAGATACCCTAAGAATGCAACAATGGTACTGGTTTAAAACGCTCTCAATAATCAACCGTGAAAGTGCTCAAAGTACTAAATTGAGAACAAGCATAACTTCCGGCAGGGAAGTACCAATGCTGCAGATAACAATTGCAGCACACTGGACACTCTAATCCTAATCGAAAGACTTGTCCATAGCTCCTTGCACTAACTTTTTTCAAATTAATTTGATCGACTCCCCTCCGCAAGCAAAAAGAGAAACTTTTTTCCTGGTCTGGATAGGGGATCTCGAAAATTCAGCTTAATTTCATGAAAATTAATGTAATTAAATTACGGCTTCAACAAACTATTGCTGCCATCATCGCCGGTGAACTGGTGCATAGTAACTCTTACTGCAGAAGCAGCACCAACTGTGACTCCAACGACCACAACCATCAGAGATGCATCCTTTCAATAATGCGGAATCAACATCAACCGGGCTGGATGAAATGCAGCGCGAGCAAAGACCAATTCAGCTGTACGTTCCGTTGCAACCTAAAAATAATAATGTGAAAAAGGCATCCGCTAAAGTTATGAAACAACTTTCCGGAGCAGAAAATTATCCCATTCGTTGCTATCGAGTTTGCGGAAAAAGTTGTGTGTTCAGATTTGCTCGGATACTTAACGTTAGAGGCAGGCCAACACTCATCAAACATTAAACGTGAAAAAAATGCGTTCCATCTGTTGTGGTACTTTTGAAACCATTGATTTTCATTAAAGTTCTCTCTCATTTCGTTTCCATCACCCTTTTCTATGCATGTAATAACATAGAATCTCGTTACGTAGGTGTAAAACAATATTTACCCATCCCTTCACACATCATTTTGAAAAACCAAGCGGTTAACCGCATAAATTATCCCCTGCCATCCTCAGACCACTTTTGCCAGAGAAAGGTCACCAACCCATTGCAGTCTAAGCAGAGCTAACGCATCGAGCGTGAATCCACTGTTAAAAAAAACCAAAGTGCTGACCTCACTTTGGCGGATGAACTTTGGCATCAGAAGGGTTAAATCTAATTTTGATGCAAACTATTTTCCAGTTATGATGATAAAATAGCCACGGCGTATTTTGTCTGGTTGCTTCTCGACTTCTTGAGGGAAAGCGAAAATCACGTGGCTGCGATAGGGTTCGTCCATTAATTATTAAGGGGGGTTTTGAAAACTGTGACGAGCCATAAAAAAAAAATAAGATCCATGCAAAAAATGTGACAAAGGGGGGAGGGGTTGTTGAGAATGGGCCTATTTTGCGTGACATATCCATCCCATACGCCTTTTTAATCGAAACATCAAAAAGAGTATTGTGAGCAGAAATAGTTGCCGTGATACATAGAAACCCGAGCAGGAACGAATATCTCGATACCTTAAATTGGTATGGATGAGTCTGACATAAGAGGTAAAATACCAAACAATAATACCAAAAAAAAATGTTCCCACAATACCATTCCAATACCAAATTATGATAATGCAATACCAAAACAATACCACCCAGGTATTCTTTTGGTATCCAAATAACAATTTTTGGTATTCAAAAAGTATTTTGCACGTAATTTTTTGGTATTATTCTTTGGTATTTTACCTTTTATGTCATGCTGGTCAATACCAAATTTTGCTATCAGATCACAATGAGGTATTCATTAGTTATTTTCTCCTGCTCGGGAAGCGGAACACTTTTTCACTTTTTCTGATAATTTGCTTCATCTGAGATGCTGGATTTTTTTCCCTTGATTTGTTTTCCGTCGATCTTGTTTTCCATGCTGAGCACCAATGCTACCGACGCCAGGGAGGCAGCTTCTACACCTTAAACCCTACCTATCGACCCATCAACTCGTGAATCGGGGACTTTACTTCCCTCCAGCAGCGCCGACTGGGATTGAACCCCGGCCTGCTGTGGTGAGAGGTAATCACGCTTACCACTACACCACCGGTACCGCTTTCATCGTTTTATTTAAAAAAAAAAATGTTAAATTACAGTGCTATTTCGTGTAATTACTAGTTTTCGTTTTATATTGTGTTGGAGTGTACGACTGTGAGGTTTTACAATAATCAGTTTCGGCTTGGCACTCATCAGATCAAATTAGTTTTGTAATTTGTCCCAGTTTTACAAAATTAATTTGTTCTGATGAGTGATTGCCAGACTGCCAAGCCGAAACTGATTATTGTATTACTAGTTTCAATTAAATTTGAAAAAAAAACATGCTAAGGTTATGGACATGGTTATGTTAACAGCCATTCCACATCGATTCATGATGATATACGCCTTCTTAATAGAAACTAAATTATCGATTCAGCCTCTGGTGGTGAATAGGAGAACATCAAAAAGAGTGTTGTGAGCAGAAATCTCTGCCGTGAGACATAGGATGCGGAACACGTTTTTACTATTCGTGATCAATTAATTGATCTTACATGCTCCAAAACTTGATCCACAGTAGAAAAATTCAATTCTTTATCGTTTTTACAAGATTCATGCTGGTGTTCAGGAATATTTTTGTTGAGAAAAATGGAAAATTGGAATAGTGTCTTAGTGGTTATGATCTTCCGGAATTCTTGTGTGTGAATAGTTGAGGTACAAATCAGTTCAGATCTATGGAAGATCGTAAAATAGAACAATTACTGATGGAAATTGGCAAGATGTTCAATGAAAAATGCTTTAAAATATATTCCAATGCAGGTACTCGATGCTGGTTGTTGGTTCAATCCGATACACAGTGGGACGAATTCAAAAAAAGTGGGACATGGCTACTTGCGACGAAACTATTGAGTATAGCTTTTTGTTGTCTTGTAGAATGTTTCTTTATTTTTTAAGTACTTTATTTTAGTAGTGAAAATTTTTGGTTAAGGAGGGTATACACTCAGATAAAAAAATAACTTTTTTATGTCTTGTTAAATTTGACGAACACCTATGAAAACATTGAAGATGAAGTCTTTTTAAGAAACTTTGTCCAAGGTGTAAACTTTCTATCTCTCAATTGGACGAAGTTATAGGGTGAAAATGGACTACAAACGGTAGTACCCCCTTAAAAAACGTTTTCTCACCATAACTTTTTTCTTTGAATTTTTTCGATTTTTAAATATTCTACAAAGTTGTAGGTGCTTAGAAAATGCACATTTTTGCACAAGACAGTAAATCGTTATCTCTTTGTTGAAAGGATTTACGCCTGTTTTTACAATTTGTTTACACTATCTTTAAGGGGGTCTACCTTGCAGGTTAGCAGGTATTAGCAGCTAATGACAACGTCATTTCATTCAGCAACTTATACCCTACTGTTTCATATACAATTCATAGGAGGATCCAAGGGGATGCTTAATATTTTTTTTTTAAAAATGTAACTCAATTTTTTGTTACGTTTTGCTGTTTTCATGAAGATTGTTCCAAGTATGTACATACATGAAGACAAAAAACGTGTTGCTTACTGTTAATTATGACAAAAGAAATCATTATGGTGAACATTTGCACTAGCTATTATAAGTAAACGGCAATTAAGCAGGTGACAAAACATTTATTCAAACTCTTTTGATTCTTGTTTGGTTACAATTTTTATTACAGTTGATCGTTCTCCTCCTAATCTTTATCGCTGGATGAACATGGCATCTCGTTCTTTAAAATACTCGGTTCTTTCAAAAACTTCAATGCATCTCCTCTGAATGGAATGCTTTTCCTTCTTGGAATCTTTCGCATTGATGAAATCAATGGGTCTGAAGACACCATCAGTCGGCTTAAAATGTCTTGATTTGTGGCTACACTGTTGAATACAAAAACAAAACATAAAGCATAACTATGATTAGAAAATATAAAAAGCACATATCTGTACCGTGAACATTTCCTTGCCTGATGTTCTCGAAAGTTTTTGATGTCCTTATTTCGGCATTCTTGAGGTTCTTCTGATAGAGTACAAACACGAAGAATAGAAGTTCTTATAATGTCTGCGCCGTGAATCAGGAAAATTCCAGGATTCGTTAGTGTCAACATCAATTACGGGATTTAAACGCAAATAAGTTCAAATAAATGTGTTACCACCTACTGTATTGCCATTTAATATTGATAGCTAGTGCAAATGTTCATCATAATGATTTCTTTTGTCATAATTAACGGCAGGGTTACTTCCACTCACTTGCTATAAAAAAATGTTTTTTTGTAATTATGTAATCATGAAATATTATAATGCTAATTAGTACTTGTATGTTACAAGAAGAGGTCATGAAGTATGTGTTTGACACATAAAATCTGTCAATATTGCTTTCAGTGCGTCACAATCAGCGATTTTACGACTCGTGAGCGCTCACTCTGAGTGAACGCCCACGAATCCTAAGATCGCTGATTGTGACGCGCTCAAAGCGAAATTGGCAGGTTTTATGAGTCAAACACATACTTTACACCCTCTTCCTGTTACTTACAAGTGCAACACAGCATTATAACATCTAATGATTGCATAATTCCGAAAAATATTTTTTTATAGCAAGTGAGTGGAAGCAACCCTGATTAACGGTAAACAACACGTTTTTTGTCTTCATGTATGTACATACTTGGAACAATCTTCATGAAAACAGCAAAACGTAACAAAACATTGAGGTACATTTTTAAAAAAATGATTAAGCATCCCCTTGGATCCCCCTATGAATTGTATATGAAACAGTAGGGTATAAGTTGCTGAATGAAATGACGTTGTCATTAGCTGCTAATACCTGCTAACCTGCAAGGTAGACCCCCTTAAAGATAGTGTAAACAAATTGTAAAAACAGGCGTAAATCCTTTCAACAAAGAGATAACGATTTACTGTCTTCTGCAAAAATGTGCATTTTCTAAGCACCTACAACTTTGTAGAATATTTAAAAATCGAAAAAATTCAAAGAAAAAAGCTATGGTGAAAAAACGTTTTTTAAGGGGGTACTACCGTTTGTAGTCCATTTTCACTCTATAACTTCGTCCAATTGAGAGATAGAAAGTTTACACCTTGAACAAAGTTTCTTAAAAAGACTTCATCTTCAATGTTTTCATAGGTGTTCATCGAATTTAACAAGACATAAAAAAGTTATTTTTTTTTATTTGAGTGTATACCCTCCTTAACCAAAAATTTTCACTGCTAAAATAAAGTACTTAAAAAATAAAGAAACATTCTACAAGACAACAAAAAGCTATACTCAATAGTTTCGTCGCAAATAGCCATGTCCCACTTTTTTTTAATTCGTCCCACTGTGCGATATGATTATATTCGGATTTTGCACTACGATTTTTTTTTATTTCAATGCTATTACAATAACACGTCAAAAATAGTTTTCTTATCACAAACTTGAAATGCAATTTGGCAGATAATCTCAAGTTCATCAACGCTACGATTACAGCGCCGCGGTGCCGGGTATACACTTGGATTTTCCAATACAAGGTATGGAATTAATGGGCTGTATGTATACACCTTTTTAATGCACCACCAATGTAGAGTGCGCCACGAGAAAATGACAGTTGTTGTTATTCACATCGTCGTGATTGTGCACTGCTAAATTTGGCGATTTTTTATCACACGGGCTATCGTTATTCGTTTTTTCCGTTCGGTATACCTCTAATATTGTACTGGTTGTTAGTGGAAAGTGCATTTCATTGCGATAATCATCTAATTAGAGCATATTTTGTGTTGTGAAAACAGTGAAAAAGTTATCCAATCAGACATATTGTAGTGTATACTGTCTAGAATTGGGCGATCTTGAGAATCCAATTCCTCTTTGCGTATTAGAGCATCTCCACCGCTGTTTCTAAACCACTTTTGGAAACTGAGTCAGCATGACTACCGCCTGTGACCAATGCGCTAAACCAGTTAAAGGCGCTGAAGAATCCGTCTCCTGCATGGCTTTTTTGCGACAGAATGATTCACCTAAAGTGCGGGTGCAGTTTCGAGCGCCTTTGGATACGGTTGTGTTTTAAGTTTGTTCTCTGTTTTGTGCGTGCGTTCGCTCTCATTGTTTTCGGCTGCAATTGCCGGATTATCGCTGGCGGACGTTTATACGTGTGTCATTGGTAGTTTTCTCACTTTCCGGGAAGTTTTAGAATAGAGAAAGAAAACGTGATTCAACATGTTTGCAAGCATCAGAAGAGATGTCGCGATCTGCGTTGTTTGATTTTCTCCTGGACCAGAAATTAGTGGCATCGCGAGTGATAATTTTTAATTTCAGTTTATTTACACGCTGCAAGGTGCGTGACAGAGCTCGGCACATTCGGTGTTGATGTTGGCTCGCTTGTAACTTTTTTGGTTGTGTTTTCCAAAGATATTGATCGAAATTGTACCAAAAGTGCTTCTGAACGTGTTTCGCAGTTGGGTGTGGTGAAATTCGTGAATTCACGGTTTATGGTCAGTGAAAATTCCGTGTCACAAAATTGCTCACCGAGTTTCTTTTTTTTACCGTTCGACGACGACGGGTTTGCGAGAGAAAAATAAGCATCGGGAATTTGCTCCCGGATGTATTGATTTGGTGAGTACGTTCCAGTTGAAGATTGTTCTTATACATATCTCGATTGCATTTTCGAGAGGACGTTCGGAGAGCTTTGAGATTTAGGCGTTGTTGCATTTGCGGGCAGATGAGTTGGTCGCCGGTAAGGGCCCAGCAGATGAATCAAGAGGTATTCGAAACAAAATTCATAAGAAATGTCCATTCAAATCGATTAAATACAGTTGAACAAATTTCAAAACTATATACGTGCCAGATTTGGAAATAATATTTTTTGAATCTGGAAGTGTGTTTATGATACCATTATCCATTTGATAAAAGTAGAGTGAACATGCGGGGCTTATTGTAAGTAAAAGTGACCTCGGAGTGGTTGTGAATTACCAGGCATTCTGAAATGGGTCACTGGAGCTGCAATAGAGCTAACACCTTCTAACTCCCGGACTAAACCTGCTTTAATTAAAGGGTAATAAAAAGCAGTTTTCTTCCATAATAACACTGCCGGACAGTGGGGGTTAGATTGTACACACACACACACACACACACACACACACACACACACACACACACACACACACACACACACACACACACACACACACACACACACACACACACACACACACACACACACACACACACACACACACACACACACACACACACACACACACACACACACACACCACCAATGTAGAGTGCGCCACGCGAGTTCGAGAAGAAAGTCAACCAAACCGTTTGTTTACATCAGAATAAATATTTTCCCCAACGCAAATAACAGCATTTTTCATTCAAAATCTTGCCAATTTCCATCGGTAATTGTCTTATTGTACGATTTTCCACAAATCTGAACTGATTTGCACCTTAACTATTCACACATAAGAAATCCGGAAGATCATAACCACTAAGGCACTTTTCTAATTTTCCATTTTTTTCAACAAAAATATTCCTGAACACCAGCAGGATCTTTTCAAAAACGTTACAGAATTAAATTTTTCAACTGTAGATTAAGCTTTGCAGCATCTCAGATGAATCAATTTATCAGGAAAAGTAAAAAAGTGTTCCGCTTCCGATGTCTCAAGGCAAAAATTTATGCTCACAACACTCTTTTTACGTTCTCATATTCACCACCAGAGGTTGAATCGAGCGTTTAGTTTCTATTAAAAAGGCCTATAGGCACTTTTCATGCACCATCAATGTAGAGTGCGCTAGCCGATTTTGAGAGGAAATGTCATCCAATCCATTTGTTTACATCATAATGACGATTTCCAAACCTCAAAATAATGTACATTTTATTGCACAACTAGCAAATTTCCATCGGGAGTTGTCATATTTTTCGATTATCTACAGCTCTGAACTGATTTACAGTTGAAATAACCACATTTTAAAAATCCGGTAGATCATAACCGCTGGGAAAATTTTATAAATCTTAATTTTTCTCTTAAAAAATATATGGAAGCACCAGCAGGATCACTGCAAACCCGATACAGAAAACAAAATATTCCACATGGATGATGAATTCAAGCACCTGCGGTGGATAAATTAATCAGGAAAGGTGAAAATATTTTCCTTTTCCTATGCTTCGCGGTGAAAATTCCACTCTCATCACTCTTTTGAGAGTTCCCCTATTCACCGCCAGAGGCTGAAACAATCGCTTAGTTTCTATTGGATTCGCCTATACGCCTTTTTTAATAGAAACTTAGCGATCAATTCAACCTTTGGTGATGAATAGGAGAACGTCGAAAAGAGTGTTGTGAGTAGAATTTTTTGTCGTGAGACATAGGAAGTGGAACACTTTTTAACTTTCCATCATAAATAGATTCATCCGAGATGCTCCAAAACTTGATCTACAGTCGAAAAATTTAATTCTGTATCCTTTTTGCAAGGATCCTGCTGGTGTTCAGGAATATTTTTGTCGAGAAAAATGTAAAATTAGAATAGTGCCTTTGTGGTTATAATCTTCCGGATTTCTAGTGCGTGAATAGTGTTTCACGTGAGAAATGCTTTAAATATATATTTTCATTTTCCATCATATACGTCATGAAACCTCTGTTGATGTGTTTCATGAAAGACGAAACTATCACAGACGAGCACTCTTCGCTCATCCGTTTCACTGAAGCTTGAAAGAAAGACCAATGGAGCGACGGGAGAAAGAGAGACAAGCGATTGAACATTTGTTTGTGGACGCTGACTGAGGTTCTAGAATGCTGCGAAGCTGTTCGACTTTAACATCGCATCGATTTGGTTGATTGAACCTGACTTTGTGACACCTTGCTTATCACTTGTTAGCGAGTGTGATCTGTCAAACGGGAGCCAAACATTCAGAAGCAACACATGCAGCTACTGTTCTTATCTATCGTCAAGCATTGTAATCTCATACAAATGATCCATACTTTTTCATAACACATTCTTAATTATAAGCTCAAAGGCAAAAAACCAGCAGGTTCAGTGATGAAAGTATAAAAACCAGCTTAGTTTTTATCTAGGAGGGAGAACCAGACTCAAAAAATATGAACGTCAAAAGGAACCAGAATAAAGGAGCCAAGCAATTTGATGATGCTTTTCTTACAGTTGAACAATAATACACAAGGTAGTATTGAAATCTTGCTTAAAGTAATTTTAAACAAACTATCGTTTCCAGCTATTTCATTCGATGGGACATCGGTTTTTTTTTTAAATTCATTGAATATACTCAAATCAATATTGAGAGATACCATCAACCAAGGCTTACTGGACAATCTCAAACAATCACTACATGCTCAAAACAAAACAGACTATTTTGGTACTTTTGATTTGATTTTAATTGCACAAATTTCCATGACAAGAAGAACAAGCTATAAAATAAATTCCGTGTGTGCTATCTGCTTATCCCTCCCAGGTTTTTATAACTCAGCTCTGAGTTTTCAAATGCAGTACATCATATTTTGGTGAAATATGTATGTAAACAAGCTTTGATGAAGTCATGGGGCACGAGCATTCCTGGTTCAGAGCTTTTTAGCGGGAATCAACCAAGGGGGAAGACGGCTTTCATTTGAGTACCTCTCAAATTCTCGTTAACTCAGAGTTGCCCAGGGCTACTCTGGTTTGCTCTGGGATCTGATCTAATTTGCGACGAAAACAGCATTAGTAGGGCCTATAGTTTTGAAATCTGACCATGTAAATGTTAGTTCGGATGCAATATATAAGGTTCATGGGATCCCAGCACTTCGCGTTTTCACTGGCACTTGCCATCCAGAAGCCATATAGATGTAAAAATTTAATGAGATGCTTGCATCTCTGCAGCAGATGTGTAGATTAATTGTGAACTTTGTCCATTAATTAGATCGCTAGATATGTGCCCTTGCAATTGCGAAGTGGTAAAACAAATTGTATGGAACATGGATTCCATCAATAGTGTCATTAAATAAGGAAATGATCTCATTTTCGACCAGTTCATAGATGTTTTGGATATTTTCTTAAATCCCTGTGGCGATTGCTTTCTGCAGGACACATTTTGGTTTGCAGTGGCAATTAAATTGATCAGGATCTTGGCACCGTAATACTACTGAGCATCCAGACGCTTAGAGTAATCGAATAGATATTCCCTTTCGGCTACCAGCTCCAGTGAGAACATGTACTTGAGGATAAGTCCTGCGAGGCTCTCTGTTACTAGAACAGGAAAATACATCTACGAGTTTAAACAAACAGGGCTATACCAGCATACCTTCATATACACCCCCCTTCTTAACACCATTTATTCAGTATCTGAGCAGCAATGTTCCAAATTCCGAAAATGTGATTGCTTGTGCTGCGCTGTCAAAACAATCGAGATAATAAAATCGTTCATCAGAGAGCAAGAGAGTTCCTCAGAGCTACTATGGATTGCTCTGAAATTCTCATTGTCTTCCCCCGCGGAATCAACTGAAAAAGAGAAAAACAATTTAAACATTGAAAAAAAAAGCAGTTTTCCAATAGTTTGCAAAATAAAATCGATCGAATCCGCTGTACTCAGGGTACCTCTTATACGCCTTCAGCTATTACATTTTTCTAAGCGTTGACAGACGAGTGGTCCAATCTAGGGGTTGAAACAGTTGACGTTTTTGACTACACTCGCTTCGTTGTCAGGCGCGACAGTCTGCAAGTTTGACGTAGGACTACGTCTTTGATTTCTATATGGGGGTACACTTTGTGAAAACCAAAAATGGAACATGTAACAAATTAAGAAAGATTTTGAACGTTAATAACTGGTCCAATTTCAATCATTTTATCACCAATCGATCAGAAATATTGCTACACATCGATAACGAATGTTGATTTTCAACAAGAAACAATTGAAAAACTGGTAAATGTCCAGCATTGTCCAAAAGCGTCGAATTAACTAACAAATCCACCTACATGCATATGCTGCTTCCCCAGCACAGTCGTCAGAGAGTAGTAAGTAGACGAAACAAGTCGAAGTGGCATTCGCCTCCGATCCTCGGGCGCGTGCAAATAGGGAGGATGGAATTGCGTAATATTTTGTACACTCATCGCCATATTCAGAACCACATGCAAATTCTTCGAGATAACCACCATCCGTCGTCTGGCTCGCCGTGGCGGTGTCTGACGTATCTCCGGTCTGATTTACGAGGTGTGCTGAAGATGTTCTTGAAAAATGAGATCCGTGATGCTGTCACCTACACTAAACACGCCAAGCGTAAGCGGCCATTGATGTCATCTATGTTTTGAAGTGACAGAGACGCACTCTGTTTGGTTTCGGAAGTTAAATCATCATTGGCAACAAAACGACTCTTTTGAGGGCCACCAAGCTTATTACAGTAAAGAGTAGGAATAGAATTCATCTGCCTGTTTGTCCATATTCAGAACCAACGATCACACAAAATGCTCATGTTATCAAACTGGAAGCAGTGATACAAATTATTTCGATCAACTTTGAATCGCCACGGCCGGATATTTTCGATGGAAGAAGCAACAATCTAGCATCTAATTCGACGAAGACGGCAGGAAACATTTGTGAAGTCGAGTTATTTACGAACAGAGCATCGATGAAGAGAATCGATCAATGTAGGTAGGACCTATTGAAAAGGGACGCGAGATTTGTTTTCCGAACTGAGCTCCAATGGACCCTACCAATCGACCCATCAACTAAACCGGGGACCAACGGCTTTACTTCCCGAAGGAAGGCGTGATCAGAGTCTCTGATTCAGATATGTTATGCCTTAGAACATGCCGGTGGCGCCGACTGAGATTGGACCCAGGCCTGCTGGGGTGAGAAGTAATCACGCTAACCACCGGCGCCGATATCTTTCAAGGTGATATCACGGCGAATGAGATCGACCCAAATTTGAGTTTAGTTATCTCAGAAATAAGAAATAAAGCGCAGGAACTCAGCGATGAGTAAATTTGCCTCATGTTTTCCCAGGATTTTCCAGGGAAAAATTTCCGAATTTGAGAAAAGTAAAGATTGGATTCACTCAGTCTATTGGTACTACTCCGAGACTGTATAAAATTTTCGTCAATTTCCTCATTTTCTGGCAGATTTTTTAGGTTTTCCACAGGAAACCATGAGACAAATTTACTCATCGCTGAGTTCCTGCACTTTTGGCGATTATGACTGAACTATACTCAAATTTGGGTCGTTCTCATTCTCTATGTACGCAAAAGGAAAAGAGCCAGTGTCGCTACTTGATAGCAAACTACTCATAATGGGAGGAGTTTTTGTAGCTTTTATACTTGGTTGCACATCATTCTGCTTTAACCTGAAAAGATATAAAAGAGCGCTGCTGTATGGCATTAGCTCATCAGATTCTCTGCTTGAACGTCAAGCAGTACAGTTCGGTCTTTGCTCGCTCTGTCGAGTTGTTCTAAAGTTTATAGTTTGTTCCAAACATTCGCAGTTTAATCGCGTCGTCAGTAGTGTCGGTCGCTTCGTGTGATGGGAAGACAGCGCTCCCGGAGCAGGCTCCGAGAGAAAACGGAGAAGAAAAACAGCGGTGAGGGTAGCTTGAGTGTACCTATTTCGAATAGGTACGCTACTCTTCCCACCGATGTAGGGAATCCCACCTCAGCCACGGTGAAGCGGTCTAAGAAGAGGAAGAAAAATCAAGGCCAGTCCGATGGTGCGAGTGGACGGGACGATGCCACCGCGACGAACGTCAGCGTCATTGGTGATTTTGCCGACGCCGTCGACAACGAAACTGCTGCCACCCCGAGTGCAGCAAAAATGAAGCTTCCTCCACTGGTGGTGAAGCAAGTCCCACTCAACACGCTGATTGGCGATCTTTCATCGCTGGGCGTTGCAGCTGAGTTTAAGCTTGGCAGGATCGGCACCAAGGTGATGCTCCGAACAAAAGCGGAGTACGAAGTGGCCGTGAAACATCTGAAGGATACCAAGGCGGAATTCTTCACGCACGACATCCCCGTTGAGATGCCCTTCAAGGTAGTCATCAGGGGTCTACCAAACTTCGACCCCAAGATGGTTGAAGCTGAAATCAACCGGTACAAGCTTGCCCCAATCGCTGTCTTCCGAATGACAAGGAGAGACGAAAACGTGAAGACGTACCCGGATTGTCTTTTCCTGGTGCACTTCCAGAAAGGGACAGTGACGCTCAATGCGCTACAAGCCATCCGATCAATCTGCTCCATCATCGTACGGTGGGAGCCATACCGTGGCGGCCATCGTGACGTAGCGCAGTGTATGAGGTGCCTCAATTTTGGACACGGTACCCGCAACTGCAACATCAAGCCACGCTGCAGCAACTGCGCTCAAGAACACGCCACTTCCAACTGCCCTGCGGATGGAGCCGTGGCGATAAAATGCGCTAACTGTGGTGGTGCACATCAAGGTTCCGACAGACAGTGCTCCAAACGCGAGGACTTCAAACGCATCCGAAAGCAGGCGTCAAGCAACAATCATCCAGGACGCAAGAAGGACAAAACCCCATCATTCAGGACGGAGGATTTTCCGCCTCTTCGTGCTCCCCAGCAAAGGCAAGCGAATTCGCGGGTGCAACCCGCCCCCCCTTAAGAAGCTTCCGGTGATTTTGCTGGCCAAAGCTCTCCATCCCCCCCTGGATTCTGGAGACAACCAACAGCGGAAAACAACAACCCCGATCTGTTCTCAGCGGATGAACTGATGGAAATTTTCGTCAACATGTCCGGTGCTCTTCGTAAGTGCCGCAATAAGCCCGAACAGATCCAGGTGCTCGGTAAGTTCATCATCCAGTATGGCGTCTAAACCGCTAACTATCGTCACCTGGAATGCTTGCTCTGTAAGAGCAAAAGAGATTGAGCTTGCCGACTTCCTCCGCAAGCACAGCATCGATGTGGGCCTTCTAACCGAGACCCATCTAAAGTCCGGCGACAGCTTCTGGTTGCCTGACCACAACATTATCCGGCTTGATCGCACCAGCTCCAGGGGGGGTGGTGTTGCGGTCGTCGTCAAGAAAGGAATAAAATACCACACTCTGTCCCATATTCGCACCTCTATCATCGAGGCCCTTGGTGTGGAGGTGGAGTCGTCGACTGGATACGTCCAGTTCATCGCCGTCTACTGCCCTCGACAGTGTGCCGCCAGCAGTGGACTAGCGGCTAAATTTAAGAAGGACCTGTCCACCATCACCCGTACCGGTTCCCGCTTCGTTGTTGGAGGAGATCTGAATGCTCGTCATGAGGCATGGCGGAACTACCAGCAGAACCAGAACGGTCGTCTGCTGTTCGACCATTCGCAGCATGGGCTGTACTCCGTTTGGTTCTCGGACGAGCCAACATTCATCTCACCGGCAGGCAACCCATCGACGCTAGACCTGTTTCTTTCAAATACCGGCTTGTCCAAGCCGGTAGCCTTAAACGAACTCAGCTCCGACCATCAACCGGTGGTGGCTGAACTGGGATACAACGTAGCTGCTGCTCCAAGCCTGCGCAAGGACTACCATCGCGTAAACTGGGCCCAGTTTGGACGCGTGGTAGACAGGCACATCATCGACAACCCGCCGCTTGACTCCGTGGAGGACATCGACCGAGCGTTGGAAGTACTCCACCAAGCCATAACCGTGGCTGACGAGGCGTGCGTCCGACGAGTTCCTGTGAGGGGTAAGTTTATTGCTATTGATTCCCACACCCAACTCTTAATTCGCCTGAGAAATGTTCGTAGACGCCAGTTTCAGAGGACTGGAGATCTAGCGAGGAAACGTGAAATGGCCAATCTGAACAAGGAGATTGCTTCCAGAATGGTCTCACTCCGGAACGAAAGTTTCGGGCGGCTTGTCCAGAATCTGGACGACCGCTCCAGACCATTCTGGAAAGTTGCCAAGGTCTTAAAGACGCACCCTAAACCCATTCCGCCACTAAAAGATGAAAATGATGACGATCGGCTCAAAATCACCCCTCAGGAGAAAGCAAATGCGATTGGTGAGCATATTGCTAAATCGCACCTGCTTGGCTCCAACATCCAAAGTCCGCTCGAAGTTCAGGTTGAGCAATGCGTACTCAACCTTGATTCCTCCCCTTGTGCCATCCCTCCGGAGGATAGAATCACAGTGGAACAGATTTGCTCAGCGCTGAAATGCACCAAAAACATGAAGGCCCCCGGGTTTGACGGAATATTCAACCTAGTGTTGAAAAATCTCAGCATGAAGGTTCACTCTCTGCTGGCTGCTGTCTTCAACAGATGCTTGGAACTGCACTACTTTCCAAGTATCTGGAAGACAGCGAAAATCATACCTATCCGCAAACCCGGGAAGGACCCAACGCTAGCTTCAAGCTACAGACCAATCAGCCTCCTTTCAGCGCTGAGCAAATTGTTCGAGAAACTCATTCTCAATCGTTTGCTCAAGTTTGTCGAGGAAAATAACATTCTCCTTCCGGAACAGTTTGGGTTCAGAAAGGGGCACTCCACCAATCACCAGCTAGTGCGGGTGATGAATAACATCCGAAGTAACAAAGCTGTATCCAAGTCCACAGCCATGGCATTGTTAGACGTTGAGAAAGCGTTTGATAATGTCTGGCACAATGGGCTTGTATACAAGCTTTGTAACTTCAACTTTCCATTACATCTGGTTAAAATCACCCGTAGCTACCTACAGCAAAGGTCGTTTAAGGTATCGTTGAATGGTTGTCTTTCCGACACGTTTTCCATCCCAGCAGGAGTCCCGCAAGGCAGTCTGCTGGGACCCTTGCTTTACAGCATTTACACTTCCGACATTCCTCCCCTTGGAGACGGTTGCGTGTTTTTCCTGTTCGCAGATGATACCGCAATAGCCGTCAAAGGAAGGATGCCTCGCGAAATAACGAACAAACTTCAACGATGCCTTAACGCCTTTGCTGATTATGCCACCACGTGGAAAATCAAAATCAATGCTTCCAAAACACAAACAATCATGTTCCTCCATCGGCAATCACCCAAACTAAAACCGACTCCCTCTTGTACTGTAATCATGGATGGCACAAGGGTTGAGTGGTCCGCCGAAGTAACCTATCTCGGGATGTTGTTTGACGAAAAGCTCCTATTCCGCTCGCATGTGGAGAAAACCGTAGTCAAGTGTTCCGCCTTGGTTAGGAGTCTGTATCCGCTGATTTGCCGCAGATCCCGCCTCTCAAGGGTGAACAAACTGGCCGTCTACAAACAAATCGTAGCACCTGCGATCCTCTACGCAGCTCCGGTGTGGGAATCATGTGCACAGACTCACAGGAACAAAATCCAGGTCGCTCAGAATAGAGTGCTGAGGATGGTTCTTGATCGTCCTTTCGACACTAGAATAACAAATTTACATGAAGAGGCAGGCATTGCCAAAATAGATTCCAAAATTAACGAAATTAAGACTAAATTTACACAAAAATGTAATTTATCAGAACATGCTTTGATAAGCAATTTGTATATAGTAGGTTAGGTGTATATAGTAGTTGTAGGTTAGTTGTAGTTGTAAATAGTAGTTATAAGTAGTCTCCTTTTTCCAATTCAAATCAAACCAATCCCACCAAGGTGGTCATACTTTAAAATAGGCCTGATAGGACTAGGAACTGTAAATAATAATTAAAATCTCAAATGTACCAAAGTTGAAAAGACGCATCTGTGTCACTTAACAAATTCATACATGTAAACCACACAATCACAAGAAATAAAGATCATTTAAATGGCAAAAAAAAAAAAAAAAATGGCATTAGCTCATTTTCGTTTCGGACGGCGTGGTAAACAGCAATGGCAGCAGTAGGAAGATGGTGGCTAGTCTACTCCTTCACACCTAACAAGCAACAATTGACTGGTCGTGGCAAAGGAGGAAAAGGTCTGGCGCCAAGCGTCATCGAAAAATTCTTCGAGATAACCGCCATCGGTCGTCTGGCTCGCCGTGGTGGTGTCAAACGTATCTCCGGTCTGAACTACGAGGTGTTCTGAAGGTGTTCCTGGAAAATGAAGTCCGTGATGCTGTCACCTACACTAAACACGCCAAGCGTAAGTGGCCATGGATGTTCTCTTCAATAAAACGGCCATCAAGCTTACATCAGTAAATAGTTGGAATAAAGTTTATCTGTGCTTGTTTGTCCATATTCAGAACCACAAGCCCCCAACGACCACACAAAATGCTCTTCAGAGTTGTAATCTTGTAACCAAACTTGGAAGCAGGGGTGCAAGTGATTTTGATTAATTCTCTTAATCAACTTTCTCTTTGAAAACAATTACTACAAATTTGGTACGCCTACAATTCAAAAACGGAAAGAGTTGAGATAATAGACAATTGATCTATTTAAAAGAACTAAATGATCTTCACATTTATTCCGTCCACTAGCGGTCCTACGTCAAGCTTCCGTTCGTGCCCCTAGGCACAGACCCTTCTACTTTTTATGGACTACAATCGTTTTGTCAATACATTCCTTATTGGCGTGAATAAATCGTTATTGATAATACTTATGTATTTACATCATCAATATTATTGTCGATTCTTGTAAGTATTGACACTATTTCTTAAGCGCCCATTACATATGTCAATATATTGACAAACATCGTATTGTCAATTTTCCTTACAATAAAATCAATATATAAATATTGACAACATTAATGACAATACACTAAAGCGTTCGTTAAACAGGTCAATATATTGACAATAAATTGACATACTGACAATATTATTGAAAAGGTAATATTGATGACGATGGATTGATGACGAGTATTGTTGAAAACTGATTTTCATTTCACTTTCTCAATATTCTTCCCCTACCCAATGGGAGAGAGAACGTACACGGAGATGAAAAACTACCCAAAATTAAGTACATTTCCCTCAATTCCGGGGTTCAGCCCAATAACCCAAATTTGAGTAAATCACATATAGTAGTTTCCATTTAACACCAGCAAAAAAACTACCGACTCTAAAGTATATTCTACCCAAAATTAAGTTTAATTCACGTAAATTTGAGAATGTGCAATTTACTCAAAAGTAACTTATTGGGCCGAACTATATCGTTGGGTCGAATCTCTCGTTCCTTTTTTGACAACAATAATGAGTGCAAGTGAGAGGCTGAAGTCAATATTAAGTAAAAAGAACTCAAATTTTGGGTAGTATTTTTTCTCCTTGTACGTCATTTAGACCGACTGACTCACAATGCACCTCCACGCATGCAGTGTTGCGATTTTGTTTAAATCTTCGTATGTGATATAAAATTTAAATCAAACTAAATAAAAAAGTATCCTTGTACAGTCGCCAATCACTACCCAGGCCTCGTCTATATGGATGTTCATTAGACTGATGCAAAATTTGACTTTTTCGCTCCACAGTGCTTAAATGGTTTCAAATCGGGTCCTGATTAGCCTCCCAAAGTTACAACTCATTTGGTTAAAAACAGACTTCGCACAACCCATTTGAAGTTTACATGTAAATTACTATGGGAAATCTCAAATTTTTGTTCATTGCCTTCTAGTCTGTTTCCATATTGAGCTGCGAAAAAGTTTGATAGCCATTCTTATATCAAATTTTCTCAGCTACAACTTTGCTCAAGATTGTTTCTATGTAAAACGAGACAGGAAAAAGTTATTAATTATTTAAGAGATTGGTAAACTTATGACATGATCAAGCAGCTGCTCTATAGGCAACACTGTATTTTGCAGTGCGACGTAGTTGCCATGGTTTTTGTGTCCTATTCAACGCCCCAGAAACACCAATGTTGCCTGCTGAGCAGTTGATTGAGCATGATCATAAGACATCAGCGCTTTGAACAATTGATAACTTTCAATCCTTGCATTTAATCAAAAAGTGGTCTTTTGTACCTGGGAAAATTTCCTACAAGTGAAGTTGAAAGCTTTTGAAGCAGACCAATATGGTGAATTATTAGATAGACATGAACAAAAATCTTGGTTTTACCATAGTAATTCCGATACAAACTTCAAATGGTTTGTGCCATCTCAGTTTCTCACCAAATGGGTTCAAATTTTGAGAGGTTAGTCAGGATCTGATTTGGAATCATTTAAGTATTGTGGAGCGAAAATTTCAAATTTTGCATCACTCTAATGTTCATTTTCTACAAAATCACAAGCATAATCATGTATTTTTTTTTACTTTAGAATAAAATAAATACTATCTGCGTTTCAAATGCCTACACGTAACGCAAATTAAATAATATATGCATGTTTTTCCTTGAGGAATGATTACCAAAACATCAGCATAATAGTTTAAATATGGGAAACTGCATACGTTGAACGTGGGTTATTCAACACGCGTGGTAATTCCACGCAGTTGACAATCGATTTGATTCAATTCCATTAATTTGTAACAAAACATGTGTCTGCATGTGTTATCAGGTTGTCCTGTGTCCTGTCAAAAAGTTACATTTGATATTGGCGTTGACGGAACCGTCGAGAAATCGTTTCTTCTAACAAATATTGACAGTTTCTTATTGGAACTTTCAGTGGAGTGAAAGGATAGTACCAACCAATCCAACAATTTTGAAATTTATTGCGAAATTTTACGGACCTAGTTAAAATCATTCAATGATAATGTGTCGATTTTATTGATTTCTTACGAGTAATGGTAATTTAAAATTTTACCGGCTTTTTCAGTAGTTAAAAAAACCGGGTAAAATTTTACCGACTTAGGTGATCCGAATTCAGTGTGTAGCTAGTTTCTTTTTCATATGTCCAGGAACGACGTTTCTCTTTTGACCCGCTGATCCATGTTTCTTGTGTGGGAAAATTGAGACAAGTAATATTGACTTTAATACATTGAGGTTAAAAGGCTTCAAACGTATTGCCATTTATGTTGTCAATATTCCTATATTGATGATATTGATATAATTTACTGTTTTTTTTGTCAATATATTTGGAGTATTGACAAAGTGAAATGAAAACCAGATTTTCTTCAATACTTGTCATCAATCATCATCATCAATATCACCTTTTCAATAATATAGTCAGTATGTCAATTTATTGTTAATATATTGACATGTGTAATGGGCGCTTTATCGTGTGGGGTTTGCTTTACACAACACAAACAGCGGAACAACATTCAAGCAAATGGAAAATTATTAAATAACTTTCATATGAAATGTGTGCTTTCGTTCTAATTCCTCAAATTAAACCATTTCTGATCAAAAATGTTATTACTATGACATCGTTGCTTGCTATTTTCAGAATGCACACAAGCACAACATCAGCAGCTCTTATTATGAGAAAAACTAAAATACATACATTCGTGACGGTCTTCGGCGATAGTGTCGTATGACAGAGCCTGTTACTGCAGTTACTCATAGCTATTGAGTAAATGCATTTTTTTTTTTTCAAATATGAGTAAATTTCGTTTGGAAAGAAAATGATCTGAGTCAATTGAATTCAAGGTTGTAAATACTCATTTCAGCTAAAACAATGTTTTTCTAAATTATGAAATAATTAGATGCCATGATTATTTTAGCTGAAATGAGTATTTGCAACCTTGATTGAATTCAGTCCCTGATTTATAGGAGTGTGCCGTGTAAACGCAGTTGTAGAGGAATCTTATTCTGAAAACGACGGGTTTGACTCATTCCTGTGGCATGGTAATTGGTTCATGATGCCACCGTCGGTGATAGCGGTGACGTAGTTGATTTGAGTTGAAGCTATGTTTATGCATTGGATTCCACACCTCCGATTATGTTTATCCTGTAGCACGGTCATCAATGTCTGTACCCACCGTGAATATAATGCGCTATATCCAAGGGGTAATAAACTCTGCACACTGTGCCGAAACACAGCATGGCTCACTGTTCGGCACGCTAGAGCACACGTTGACAAGTAGAATACAAAAAAATATAATATAAAATAGCATCACGGTCGATCGTTGACGTTTTGCCAATCGTTGTTATGGATGAATACTTTGTTTACTGTAATATAAATTCCAATAAGTTCATGGATTGTGACATGCCACATTTCGAACATCTGTAAGTATTTTATGCACCATGAATCCAATCAAAATAACAAAAGTCAGTCCATCTAATCTGATTCACAGTGAAATCTCTTGCGACTTGTGGTTTTGTCAAGACGACCGTAACGGGTTAACTCCAACGAGGGTTGGTCAAATGCCCAGAAGATCTGATTCGGAATGCGATCGGCGAAATCGTTGAGTTTTCCTATGGTGTAAACATAAAAAAACAAACCGGTAGACATTGAAAGTCAGTTTATGCATGTTCGAAGTACATAGGTACATATCTCTGAAGGGACAAATCTTCTCTGAACGGTGCTTAATTGTTCCGGCTGCAGAAAAAATGTTGAAAAACATTGTTTCAACGGTACTTGAGCATACTTCCGGAAAGAGTGACTGTTTGCCTAAATAGATTAGATTCTTTCTTCTAAACAGCCCTTGAAAATATTGCTCTTCATTGCAGCTGATTTTTTACAAGTGGAGATGTTCCTGACACAGGTGCGCAAAACGTACAACAAAGCCATAACCGAAACAGGAACGACCGGAAAAATATCCTGCATCATGCGATGGTCAAATTTACATTTGCAACGAAGGATAGGGCAGGATATTCTATGAGAGTCAAGCTACATTTACAAGTTTGTTATGTAGAATAACTGATAAATGTGCATCAGCCTAACGTACTTCGGTTTCATGACCCAGCACCGAATAACCAATAAAGACAAAACGATTATCATAGGGGTTTTCGGCCAGGTTCGAATATCGGTTTGGCCAAGGATTTTCCGTGACTCTTCCAGGCCTATTCTACGAGTCGTGTGACTCTCTGTCACTAGTGAGGTAACTCTCCATTTGATGTGCACGGAGATCTTCCTCACTAGTTCAACTTGTTCATCGCAAGAGGCATCGCGATGGGTGGCCTACCGATCTCTCAATTTTAAAGCCTGCTGAATTTTGTACAGCTGAAGATAATCAATAATTCAAATAAACACCGAGTCAGAATCTTGTGGATCGGTAGAGATTGGTTGAACACCGTACACATTTGATAATTTTCAGTTTCTGTTTCACCTCCCGCTCCGAAAATGAAAATTCAAACACAATCACAAATGTCATTATAACTTCAGGGTTGCCAAACTCTTGGAATATTTACATGAGCTATTGGCACACTTCGACCTACTTCGGCACTTTCGACATAGCGTATGTCGCGTATAATCGCACCAAAGAATTAACCAAATCGGCTTCAAGCAAAGTGTTCTTGGATGACTTTTGTGCCACCGAAGTGGTTTGACTAGAGAGGGTCTAGAATACTAGACCCCCTCTAGGTTTGACGGGTTAAAAAGCAATTTTTTCTTATGTAATATGAAGGGGCACCGGATGATTTCCTGCCCAAATCGAGTGACCCGGAAATTACCAGGATAGCAACAACATGATCAAGATAAAAAAAAACGATGAAAAACAACAACAGAACAAAATTTGATATCAGAATGGTAGCCGTACATACGGATCCAGGTAATTTTCAAAGCAGTTTTTCCCAATTCAAATTTACCCGGAAAAAGTAAAAGGACCGACAAAGAACTTTTTCAACGGCAAGTACCCCGTGCGCAACGGAAGGATTCTTTAAAACAAAACAAAAATAAATAAAGAAGAAATCCTTCCCCATCAGACATGTTCAGCTCTTGATTTCACCACCAACAACCAAACTCTTCATCTGTGCGTCAACCGAGCGGGAAAAAGTTAGTCTCAAAATAACCCACGTCGATGCCTGGAGCTGAAGTTGAGACGCATTTTTTTTTTTGTTTTCCAAAGATTAGGACCCGACCACAGCTGTCGGACGGTACGTCAAGCCCTGACATGCCGACCCGGGTACAACACAAAAGTTTCGATGAACCACCGACCGCCAAAGCAGACCAAGAGAAGTGATGGATGAGCGTCATCGAACGAGACTTGGCTGAAACTGAATACTTTTATTTTCAACCACCTTATTGCCATACAGCCGGAGTGAAGTGGCATCAGACGGAGAGGTTCCGGCAGGTGGATGAGATTTCACCACGCAGCCTGTCGTCGTTTGGTTGGGGTTGAGAGTGGTTTTTTTTCCACTAGCGTACCTTGTTCCGTTTTGAGATGAATGGGATATTTTTAAACCGAGACCACTTGGTACGATGTGTTGGGATAAGTTGTCTTTGAACTCTATTTTTATTTGATCTGTAGTATTAGGATACATATTGACCGAACAAGTTCAAGTGACCCTTCGCCATCGTTTCAAAGGAACAATGTGATTTCAATTAAATGTAACAAAGTTAAGATGCTTTTCAAGCATGGTTCGATGTAGCCAAATTTTCAAAACGAACACGAGAGCAAACTTTCACAGCATCAAATTATCACTCATTTAACGCATCAGAGTCTGAAAGTAACTTTCAATTGATTGAAGCTTGGGTTGCTGCTAGTGATGTGTCAATTCACGTGTCTACCCTGCCAGAACTCTGGTAAACCGCAAACTTTTCCTTCGTTTCGTCCGTTTGAATTTCTCTGACGGCAAATGGTACCTTTTACCAAACAACAGGGATGACAGTAGGACGAAACAAGCTTCACACATTTACCACACAGGATATCAAGAAGTAGGAGAAGAAGGCGAAACACTATTGTGTCGAAAAAGTTGTTCACCAGGGAATATTCAATCCCTTTCAGCCGTGTAGAGGAGCTGGGGGGTAATTCAGAAAAATAGTTATCTACACGGACAATATTTGAGACCATTTGCTCCCTCATCATCATCTCTAGGGACAAGGGAAAAACCAAGCGAAATTGGCATGCGTCATGTTGTTGGCAGCAACTTGCCTGGGCTTTAGAAAGCCAAATTTCAGCAAAACGGTACTTTGGCTTTTGGTGACGAAATACAAGTGTGGGTACACGCAAGTCCGTCAGTAATTTAACGAGGAAAATTCAACAACGTGGGAGGAGAACAAATTTTTGTTTTCCTCGTTCAATGTAATTGGAGCCGATTTTGACTTGTCCTTGATGGTGACGATGTGATGGAAGATATGACTTTTGAGCTGTTTTGCGGGAAGCTAAAAAAAATTACACCGCAATGGAGGATGAGGTAAAGCCGGTGGCTTCAACAATAAACGATGGATTGGTTTTTGGGAGCAATTAAAAGTTTTTCGAAAGTTGTGGAGGATTGGGGGGGGGGGGGATAAAGACGAGTTCCTTCCTGTTGCTGTCAAGAAGGGTGGAAAGTCAGTATCTGGTTGGTGAGATGATTAAAGATTGATGGTTCAATATCCAGCAGATGGTAGAGGAAGTATCTGATGTTGAAGATTGTTAGATCGTTTCATAAAACGATTCTTACTATTTGATGCATGATATCAACATGATATCAAGTATCATAATTTGGAGGGATGCTAATGATTGGGATGAACTTGATCAAAACCTCGTTGGTACACTTTTTGTCAATGTATTATTATAATGAGATTTTTTTTTATGTGCACAATGAGCCACGAATTACATCTAGCAGGAATAATAACGCTTTGTAATAACGCTCTAGGATTGCATCAAATTTTGTTAAAGTTTTGAATCAAGTTTCTCGGATAAATTAGGACTACAATTTGGTGGATAAAAATAGTTCAAGTTTTTGACGCAAAGATAGCGCAGTGGTACAAACTTTTTTTTTGCTAGATAGGGTTTTTGATCTAATTTCCGTCGTACTAAGCACAACCCGCGCTTTACCTCTCTTTTCTGAACGAGTTTAAACATAAAATGGAATATTTCTGTCAAAGATGGCTTTTAAATTTATTCACCTTTCCATACGTACTGTTAGATTTGATAAAGAGTCACAAATTGTTGAGATATTGTTGAAAATCTAATACCGCTTCTTGATTCTAAATTCGTTCTACGAGTTTCAATTCCGTCCTAACGCATTGAAACGCCATTAGATTTTCTTCGTCCTACGGATAAATGTAGAAAAAGGGGATTCGCTAGGAGCGCTTCTTTTGTTTTGAGAACAATGAGCGTAAACATTCATACAATGCGCTCTTACAGGATTTATGTTGTAGCTAAACTAATGCATCGGAACAAACCTTTTATTGATTTGTGCATGGTGAAATCACTGATATTATTGATCTTTTCTGATTGATAGAACGGAAATGGGCGATTACGACGAAGTAGTGCTCTACTTAGGTCTTCGGCAAAGTAGTAGAACGTATATTTTATGAAAAGTTACCGAAGACATAAAAGCGTGTATTCACTCATTAAAAATTAAAAATTGGCCGACAGCAAACGATGACGAAATCTGGAGGCTTTGATATCAAAGTCAAATAGGTCAGATACTTCGTTGAATTGATGAATCATGGCGACAAAGGAACTTTTTGCAACATAGTTGGTTGCATGTACTTTTTCATGTAGCAAGGCTCTCGGACGGAGTGTTTGGGCAGGAGCATACAGATTAATTTTGACCAGTAACTCAGGAACATCAAATTCTGCGAGCAAGACTTTAGCAACGAAGACGACCTGCGATATGTTTCGTCGATTAGCAAGAGTATCCAAACCAAGGAGTAAGTCACTCAGCACATTATGCTAACATTAGATTCGGCACTGCTTGGGCACAGCTCTGCCGATGCTTCGGCACAATCTCGTAGACATTGGTTGGTTGGTTGTCTTTATTAAGAAGATTTTCAGCCAGACGCTGGTTCATCTCCGGGACTCGTACACATTGGATTGTTGTAAATAAAATGTTAGCACTGCTGGACAACTGTCATTGAAGTTGTTCACAACATTACGTTCTGATTGACTGTATGTTCAGGAACATCCTTTAGTTGAATTTACTAAAGGAACTCAGACCAGCTGTTCACTCATAGATCTAAATACGAAATGTAGGTTCTAGAGTGAGCTCAAGAGGACTTAATCAAACCCCATTAGTACCCTTAATTCAAATAATACTGCAACTCACACTAAACAAACGACCGAAGTCATATTCATCATCCTCTATAGTAGGTCTCCAACTATGTTCCCCACCGGTTTCGGCCGCTGATAGACCGTTGTTTTTCGCATCAAAATAGCCTACACACCTAAAAAAATTCATGTAAATTTAGGTGCTCTGAGACTGACATATACGAGCGTCATTTTTGACATAAAATTGAGTCGTAATAGACGCAAAAATCAGCTCAATCAAACGTACTTTTCGTCGAGTACCAAACTTTTCAGTCTCGGAGCACTTAATTTTACATGACATGTTTGTTTCCGTCTCATCCTGTATGTCAAAGATGGATTCCGTCACGTGTAAAATTAGGTATTTCTAAGTGTGTAGGCTTCTGGTCTACCTTTGAGGGCATTATGATACCATATAACACAGGACTTTTATTATCCCATGAACACAAAACACCAAAAATTCGCACATCTGCCACTTCCCGCGTCATCCTCAATACGATTTATGCTTGCGATTTCAAACCAAAACATTCAAGGTTTCAAAAATACCGTTTTGCCGGGATGGGTATTTTACAAACAATTGCAGCTTGCTCTATGACCGGCAAAATCGGCACACCTGCGGCACACATGCGGTACACTGACAAAAAAGATGACGAAAGATTGGTGTGTGGAGTGACCTACCCCTTGGTACAAACCCAGTAAACGACAGCGGTCAGCATACGGTGGTAAATTCAGCGGGTCACTCCATGGAAGATAGCGCAGTGCGTATCTGACGAATTTGCGTTGAACAGCTTCAAATCGTCCACTCCATACTGCTCGGTAGGGATTCCAGACAACACACGCGATTTCCAGTAGTGAGCGTACCAATGAACAGTAAAGGGCTTTAAAACACAGAGGATCTCGAAATTCCTTAGATATCTTGAATATGAATTCAAGCTGACGATTAGCTTTGTAGATCGTGGTTGGGAAGTGGCGAGTGTATGTGAGCTTTACATCCAACATGACACCGAGGTCTTTAACGTGATCGACACTTTAAACTGCAGTCCCAGCAACGTTGCAATCAAACAAAGCGGCAGTTCTAGTTCGACGGAAACTAATTACGCAGCACTTTGAGACGCACAGGACTATACAATTACGTCCACACCTATAATTAAAGATTTTAAGAAGGTTTTGTAGTTCTAAACAGATTGCTATAGCCTCGAACGAATAGATAAATCTTCAAGTCATCGGCAAAAAATAATTTACCTTCACGTAGTAGAATAAACGTTACATCGTTCACAAATAAAGAGATGAGCAGTGGTCCCAAAGTGCTACCATAGAGGTAACTCTAAGACTAGAAGGTCCCGAAATAACGTGCTCAACTTTTTGGCTCAGCTCTGGTACTCTCTTCGGTCCCAAGCTAATCGATTCACCCCTCGAAACATAGTAAAAACCAATAACCCCTCATTTTATCTGTCAAACTTTCATAGCGAATCAAAACAAACATTGCGTAGTACTAGAATTGCGACTAGAATGGGGTACGTTAATCGTTTGCTTGGGACCAATAGGCTAGTCAAGTAGTGAGCCAATATGAGAAAAGCTGGACAATATAAATATAACGCTAAAATTAGAGTATTCTTAAACAAAGGAATATAATATTCACAAAATATTTTCAGTACATTTGATTTGACAGAGATGTCAAAATCGATGCGCTTTCGAAAACTGTTTTATCGCACTGAGCTTATTTTCATGTTATTTTTAATTCAGATGATGCATATTTCGGCAATGCACAGAACAATACAATGAAAAACTGAAATTCTTTTCCGAATGGCAACAAAACACGTAATCCTCTCCCCATGCAATATCCATCAATTTGATCATGCCTCATCTTCACATCATTCCCCGTTGAATAATGCCGCAAATTTCGCATTACGGGAAATTTGCGGCATTACTGGGCGGGGCATGGATGTGAAGATGAGGCATGATCAAATCGATGAATATTGCATGGGGAGAGGATTCCGTGTTTTGTTCCCACTGCGAATGAGATTGAAGACGTATGTAAATAATGGGACATTTTTCTCCAACATTGCCTCAATATTCAGCATTTCTACCCGGGCATCAGAGTGCGAATCGTTGAAGGCAGCTCGCTCCAATCGATTCCCAACGTCGTCCTTGTTGTTATCACATCATGCTGTGAAATGGTCACCAATTTATGAAACGAACGACCTGCTGCTCCGCCTGCCTGTGTGTTTTGTGGAGGAAAACTGGAAGCGATAAAAAACTCATATCCATTTTGCTTTTATCTCTTGCGTATCCTACCATCTACATACCTATCCGTAGGCAATGCGAGCTATGTTCAAACGCTCTGTTTTCGACAATTTGGGTACAATTTCGTCACAGTTATTGCTTCCGCATCCTGCACCAGATGGCGGTTGGAGGGATGAGATTGAGTGCAGTATGTTCCTTGTTTTCCGCGAAGGATGATGATGCTGAAAAGCGAGGCGAAAACAGTAGATTTCATTCAATTGCCACTAGCTCTCAAGTGCATCTTCAGCCTTTTGCAAAAAACCCGGAAACATGTGCTCTCCCATCAAGGAAAATGATGTAACGTTTGCCTTTTCCCAGATTGTTTGTTCTATTTCCCCGTTCCATCCGTCAGTAGTATGCTCAACTTCGGTCTTGGGAAAACAAATTAATTAATGTTAGTAATTTGTTTCTGGACAACGTAACTTGACATCTCCAGGCTATTAAATAGCAGAGGCTAATTGTGATTGCTCCGCGTCGGTGTACGGTCCATTTGATGTCCAGCTCCGTAGTGCATACCTGACTCTCGTGGCGGTCATGGTGGTGGTTAACTGACAAATCGAAGAAAATGGACATCTTGTATGACACTGCTTCCGGTCCGTACCGTGCGATCATGACGACCAGGAAGACTATTGCACACCTTGCTGCCATATTCAGCGACTGCTTTGAGCTGATGATGATGATGATGATTAAATGGAGGAAAATGGACCGACATAAATTGTGATTGGCCTCCTGTGTTTGACTGTAGTGCTACAACATGCAACGTTCAATGGTTGATTTGTTGGGGGCTGACAACTGCGTTGCCAGATTGTTTTAAAGTTTATCGGTATCAAAGGTTTAAAAAAATTGGTATTTATCGGTATTTAATATTTTAATTTATTTTATATATTAGCTGTTTTTGATCGAAAATTTCGAATGAAAACTCCGGGGAATGTTTGAATTAGCTTCTGAAGAAACATCTAGAAAAAGAAGAAAGAAGCTCTTCTGGACGAAATTTGAGAAAAATTCTAAGAAAAGTTGGAAAAACATCCGGAAACTTCCAAGACAAGAATTGAAAAACTTCTAGTGAATATTCAAAGAAAAACCTTCCAATAAAAGTCGAAAACCTATGGCTTATGGACTCACTTCCACAAGAAGACGGAAGAAGCTTCCTGAAGACATTGGCAGACACTTCCTAAGGTAGATTGCAAGAATCTTCTGGAGAAATTCGGAAGCCAGAGCGCCTACGGAACAGTCGAAAGAAACAAGGACATAATTCCGGAAGAAAGAGATTCCTGGGGGATGTTCTAATGATCCAGCAAGTTTTCTTGATATTCATAAAACATCCCTTAAGATCCCGCAATGGCCCTGAAGTTTTCGGAACATTCCTGAAATTCACTTAGGAATATTCCATAATTCCACGGAATTCCTTTAATGATATTGTAATTTTCTTAAAGTTAATGAGGCCGTTTAACGGCGCGGGTGGTGTAGTGGTAAGCGTGATTACCGCTCACCCCAGCAGGCCTGGGTTCAATACCAGTCGGCGCCCCTGGGATGTTCTGAGGCATAAAATCTCTGATCACGCCTTCCTTCGGATGGGAAGTAAAGCTGTTTGTCCCCGGTTCATGAGTTGATGGGTCGATAGGTAGGGTCCAGGTGTGGGAGCTGCCTTCCTGGCACGTCGGTAGCATTGGTGCTCAGCACGGAAAACAAGATCGACGGAAAAAACAAAACCAAAGGAAAAAAAAAAATGAGGCTGTTTAAGAGTTCTCTTATCATCCTCCAAGTACTCGGAACTTCCCTGATTATAATGAGGCTACCTGAATATCTATAATCATCTTCAAATGTATCTGGACTTTCTTGAAGATTACAAAATTTTTTAAGTGATCTCACAATTTTCTTGAATTTATTGTATCATTAGCATTAAAAATCTCTGATCTTCCCAATTTTTAAAAACTTAATTCTTGGCACTGCCATTAAAAAGCACGGAATTTCCGATGAAATGTTCTCTCAATGTTCAAATGTACACGTAACTTCCCTTACGTTTCCTAAATTTGTGGAAGTTTCTCGAAAATCCTTTAAAATATCAGCATTTCCTTGAAATTAATTGATCCATCCTGATGTTCACGTAGCTTAACTACAGTTCTCTCAATTCTCTGAAACAAATTAAACTTTCCTGGATACCCTTAAATTTCCCTGAAGTTAGTTGTACTTGCAGGACTTTCCTGAAATTTTCGGGTTTTGGAATTTGAACAGAAGTGAATGAAACTATCTTTAATTTATCGGAACTTACTCAAAAGCCTAGACTTTTCTGAAGTTTCAGAACTTCTTAAAAGTTCCTGCAGCTAGTGTGAATGGGCAATAAAAATCTGAAAACATTCCTGAAGTTCAGGGGAAGTTGAAAAAACTGGTGGGAAAAGACGGAAGAACCATTCGAGCGATAGCTGAAGAAGCTTCCAAGGGAAGTTGAAATCAGTTTTCGTGAGGAATAGAGAAATAAGAAAATTATAGACAAAAGTTGTTAGAAAATTCAGGAAGGTAAAAATGTACAAAAACTTTAGGAAGTTAAATAATATTTTAAAAGTATTTCGCGATTCTCTAGGAATAACCGGAAAGAGCCATCGACAGTTTCTCCATTCATGGGTAGCCAAAAACGGTGAAGAAATGGAAACATTAGTCTAAAGAGTATTAAGCATATGACATTTTCAAAGATGATTTTTTTTAATGAATTTTGAGGACTCAAAAATTTGAGTTATTCAATAAGATACAAGTCTCTCACAATAATTTTCTCCGAAATTTGAGCGCAGGTAGGCAATACTAATTTTGATCATTTAAAAAAAATGGTATAAATCGGTAGACAATCACAAGAATCGGTATTCTGAAGAATCTTATATGTATATCAGTATATAGTTCGGAAATCGGTTTAAATACCGATAAATCGGTATATCTGGCAACGCTGGTTGAGAAGTTTGTTTCTCGAAATCACCAGAAGCCTTGAACCGTAATGCACCCAATACCGGAAGGTCCGTTTATCAGGACATTTATTTTCTACTTTGAAACTCAATTACTGTGTGTGATGATTCTGAACAATACTTAAGAGAAAACTTATGGCTTCCAAAATTAATTAAGTTTTGATATTTTTCTAAAAATTTGGATTTTTATTCTTTTTTTTTAACGTATTAAAAAAATTGTTTCTACATATTTCATCATGACACAAAGTAAGATATAAAACCCCCCAAAAACTGATCTTTTGGTTTGGTTAGAATTCAACTAGTCTTTTTCCAATATTAAAAAAAAAAATCAGAATTTTCCAGTTCATAATTTTTGTTTAGTGGTTAGGATTCTCATGAAGTTCATGGTAAAATTTACGTGCTATTTTGAGCGTATTAGACAGTGATAATCAACTTTTCAATGTGCACGGACTTATGGCCTAAGTGTCCTGATTTCGAACCATCACGGTATCGCTGGACAATCTGATTAAAGTGGAAAGTTTTGCTTCTTCTGGAAAGAAATATTGGACTGGGAGCACAAAAAAATCAAACGAAAACACAACTTTCGAGGATGGAATTGTTTGCCTTATTTAACTTTCTTATGCTCTCCTGAATTAATGTCTACAATATACTTTTGCCATGTCACGTTTTCTAGGTACCGCTCTCTTAATGAGGTTGTTCCACCCTACAAGCGTGTATGAGACCAGTGTTCTTTGAGTTATTTTCTACAAACGGTGCTTGCACAACAACAATGCCTCATGGTAGTATGAGATCAAAAATAAGAATACAGCAATGACCCGATTTTGTCAGCCCCCTTTTCGATAATCTTTTCTAATGTTCTACATAGCCTTGCGCTTTTTCATGGGCCATTATTGTAATATCCCAATGCATAAAAAGGGCGGTTCCGTCAATCGGGGTGAGGTTGATTGTTACACACGTTCAAGTTTTGTTTCTCAACAATAATAACAAACTAACAAACGATGCATTCTAGCACACCAAATGTACATCATCCCCATTTATTCTAGTACTGTGTTCGACGAGATGTAATATTTCACTTAATTTTGGATCGCTGAAACCAAATTTACTTAAAACTTCCAATATAGTAACATGCAAATTATTTAAAGAGAAAAATTCATAGCAATCGCCTAATTTATGCAGTTTTCCGCAAACCACATCTTTCGTAAGCATTTTGGAGAAAAATGCACTTCTATAATGGGGTAATATGGCTTTCCTTGCTGTCTTATAAATTATAATGATAAATTGATGCAGAAGATCGTCTTCGTTTTTTACAGCTTCCCATTCAAAGGTCCAAGAACGTTTAATGACCATAACAGAACGTAAATAAAGCCTGTTTGCTGAATGATCATTTTGCCCGAAGGAGTGCATTTGGCTCCGAATGTATAAAGAAAGTGTTTCAGATCATAAAAGAGAAATAAATATATGTATGCCCTGCACTTTGGTCAAAAAGTGTATAGGGTGTCGTTGTGCAAATTTGGTCGTGGCATATTTCAAGAATGAGAGAGTGATTGCAGTTAGATCAAAAGTGCATGAGATAAATGCAAGTACTTTTGCCGATTACCCGAAGTTGCAATGGTGAAGATATGGTAACAGACAAGCAGATACAGCAATATCAAAATGTTTCTTGGTTGGTAGTACTGCCACTTGTGGCGCGTATAAACAATTCCCTTGCATTTGACGTTTACACACTACAGTCATCTGTTGAGTTTATGCGACAGATGGCGGTAGTGTTTACAGTAATAAATGTTCAATGTGTTGTGTCTGTTTGTCTGTGTTATAATTTTGAGGTAGCGTTAACATAAAATCAAAACATTGAGATATATAACGCATCACGTCCCAACATACTTCACTTCACGCACCGCTCCTTCCGAGTGCTCGGTTGACCAGCTGCTTAAGACCAGATGACCATATCAATGCAAGAAAAATTGTATCACACACAGGTAATTTCAGAAACTATATAAATTATCGCGTATCTTTGTTGTTCATTACATACCAAGCGGAAACGTAATCATATTTTGTCGTGGAGTGTTGTGGTTTTAAGATGCTCGATTACCCTGAAGGGATCGTTTTTGCTTACTGAGCGGAACATCGTGGGTAGTATTATATTCTTATTTTCTACATATTTCTATATAAAAATATAAATCCATTGAGTAGGAATGGGATCATCACGGCACCCGATTGAAGCGATATGGAAGGCGAGAGTGGAATTGATAACTCCCTGTTGTTAAAATTTCGTGAATAGAAGGTGGGCTGTTCTCCCCACTTATTGGGACATCCTCTCGTACGATGGCTTGTTCTATGTCGGGTTGGAACATTTTTATCATTGGAAGGAGATTCTTCTTGCTCCCGTGGATCACGAGTAAGTACTTCAGTTCTTGGCCCTTCATACAATGGTAAATTGAATATAACCACACAGTTCGAAAAAGTAGTGTAAATTTCTGTTCAATATGATGCACATAAATGGAGCGTCACATATCATATACGTTTACATTATATATCATGTAAAGTTCTGACCCATTTCATGCAATGTAGCAAATATTGTATACAAAAGCCCATCTTTGTTAACAACATTGTTTGCAAGTTGCTCGTTTGCGTGAAATGAAATACAAGTCTACGTGAATGAAATTTTACATCACAATTAAAATTCAGAATTTTTATCTGTGCAGGTACCGTTCTTCATCAAGTCATAAGAGGTGGACAGTCCACTGTCTAATTAGCGTTGACGGATTACAGAGCTCTTTACTCCTACAGAAAATCCCGTAATAAAGTCCAAAGCTATACTGATAAATCAATAAATATTTGTTCCACGACCAGCCAAGATTTCAAAAATTCAACTACTCACAGTCTTTCAAAAAATTGCCCATGCTTAATTTTGCGATACACTGTACATACATACATACAGTATATACAGTGTACTGTATATCATGATAAGTTTGCTGTGTGACGCGTGTGAGTGAAGAAGTCTTTGCTTCTTGCTCTCGGTTGGTTATGGTTGGAGACGATTCGCGGCAATATTCTCGTGGTGCTACGCTAGTGGTTCTGGATTTAAATTAGACCTAATACGAGGGGTGCTCGATAAGTTTTGAGATAAGCAATTAAAAACAAAGGGTTGCTATCAAAAATAGCTTTATTGTTTTCAAAGTACACTTTTGCATGCAATCGAACTAATTTATGAAGTACTTTTCCCACTCCGAAGAAGGTATCTCCAAAACATGCGTTTTGAACACATCAACCGCATTGTCAGGCATCGAAAAAACGTTCACCACGCAATTTTTTTTGAAGTGTGGGAATAAGAAGAAGTCATTGGGGGCGTAATCAGGGCATTACGGCGGTTGACCCATCAATTCGATGTTTTGAACGTTCAAAAAGTCATTTGTGTGACACGATGTGTAAGAGCTCGCATTGTCGTGATGGAGAATGATTCTTCCTTGGCGGTTCGTTTTCCTATTTTTTCCCGAAAACTTCTGGCAAACAAATGGTTATATACCATTCATTGTTGACAGTTCAACATTGCTCTAATGGAAAGTTGGCGATATTTCCGGTTTTTCCAAAGAAACAGGCGATCATTTGCTTCGAAGTGCTCCGTGCGCGAACAACTTTTGTTGGATTTGGCCCTTCTTGAAGCACCCATACAGTCGACTGTTGTTTAGTTCCGGGTTCATATGCATAGATCCATGATTCGTCGCCCATCATGATCTTATGGACGTCTTTTGAAGCACCGCGATTGAATTTTTTCAACATTTCCGTTCACCAATCGATGCGAGCCTTTTTTGATCATTAAATTTTGTCAAATCAAGCGGTATCCACGGCGAACCAATCTTTTTGGTGGCCAAATGTTAATTCAGTAGAGGAAATGTTGGCTTCGGCAATACCTTAACCTATTATCGTCAGGGGGTAAACAACATCCTTGAGAGCTAAATTTTGGCATGTGGATACATTGTGTTTCAGAGTATCTATATTAGCCAAATTTAAGTGCTCTAGGACTTTGTTTACCCCCTTACGATAATAGGTTAAGGTATTGCCGAAGCCGACATTTCTCCTATTAAATGTTTGGAAGTGGAAATAATGCCCAGGCATGCCTCGATCTCACGGTAAGTCACATGTCGATCTTTCGAAATCAGGTTACGCACAGAATCAATGTTTTCTGGCACAACAGTTGATTTTGGACGTCCCTCACGAAATTCGTCCTGGAGCGCACGATGACCACGACTGAATTAGGAAAACCTTCGAAACACGGTGGCCCGGGATGGTGCTTCGTCATCAAAGGTTGAATCGAGTTGATCGGCACATTGTTGTTGAGATAATCCACGGTGAAAGTCGTAAAAAATCAAATCATTTTCCACCGAACCGTATTTTGCAACTCACTATATATAGCACATGTAGACTCGAATGACTAAAGGCCCAAGCGCAATGACAGCGGAAGCGGAACGGCAGTGGCAGCGGAAAAGCCCGATCAGAGTAAGCCTACTTGTCGGATTGAAAACAAGTTAGAACCAAATCGACTTCGACTATGCAGCTTGATGTCATTTGTGACAACTATCAAACTGTCCGTTTCCGTTCCGCTTCCGCTCACATTGCGTTTGGGCCTTAAGTGTTCTGAGCACGCATACCATTAAAAACACTCAACTATATGATGCTAATGTCAGATTTGACGTATTGAAATAAGTGTTGCCATATCTCTAAACTTATCGAGCAACCCTCGTAGCATTGTGGCTGAAGCTGCTTTTTAGCCTAGATGTTGTAATTCACTCGAGAAGGACCATTTTATAATATTCCAAGTCCAATGCCTTAAAGAAGGAATACGCCAAAACAGTAATACGTTGTGAGTTTATTTATTTATATTTTGTATTTACAGTCACCCTGTTGTTGGCGGTGGTATCAGTGATGAACGTGTACTTTTTGAAATTATTGAAATTTAATTGAAGATTGCGGAAAGCAAGAACAATTAGTCTCCAAAGCATGTCGTTAGTGTATGTGTATGTACGTATAGCAGACCCACGTTCGCACGTACAGTTGTACAGCAGGAATAGCAAAAAAGGTGAAAACAAGAATGACGCTTGCTGGATGGCTGCGGGACTCGTCGTTTTGCTATCATACGTATCAAGAGGGGAAGCAATTAGCAAAACGAGCTGCAAAGCTGTACCTACTTGTGTTAGTGGTTTGGTTTTGATGGATTATCCTAGAATCAAAGTGTGCCAAGAGAAAATGAAGCAAATCGCGAATCTTCATTTCCTTTATGCTGCTCGGGCAAATTACTATAGATTTTCACGTCCGGTTGTATTGGTGCGATATGTGAGATCCGATGAAAATTCATAACTCATAACTGGCAAACAAATTTGGACAGATCATACATTTTTAAGGTTAGTCCGAGGAAAATAATAAACAACTTTACACTGTGATGCACCCACTGTAGATTCCACCTGTTACAGAGATTAGTGACGTTTACCGCACGTACAGGTAAACGTCACTAATCTCTGTTACAGGTGGAATCTACAGTGGTGCCAGATTTTTGGATCATTTAAAAGGGAGAACATTTGGTTAGATTGTTTTTTTATTAATATAGGTACTAGCTGAGTGCGCCCAGCCTTGCTTGGGATTCAATATTAGCTTGAGGCTATGCGCCGATTAAAAAAAGCATGCTATATTTTCATTTTCATTTGTATGGGAGCGAAGTTTATGGGGTTTCGAACCATAATAAGAACCTTTCCCATCCCCAAAAACCCCTGCATACAAAATTTCACGCCAATCGGTTCAGTAGTTTCCGACTCTATAGGGGTCAGACCGACAGACAAACAGGGGTAAACAAAGTCCTAGCGCACTCGTATTTGGCCAATAGATGCTCTGAAACACAATGTATCAACATGCCAAAATAGAGCTCTCAAGGATGTTGTTTACCCCCTGATGATAATAGAATAAGGTTTTGCCGAATCCGTTATTTACCCTATATAGATTATCAAAAGTATTAGAGGAGTATTCAATATAAAAATCACACGTTGTTGTAATTCAAAATAACCTTTATAATAGTAATAACGTAAATGTCAATATTACATCGGAAGATTTGTTTTAAATCATGGTAAATCAAATGGAATTGACCCAAGATAAACGAATGATTTGATTTATTTTCATTTTACGATGGCCTTCAGCATTCATGTAAAAAAATCTTTTAAACACGAACAATCAACAGCTGCATTCTCCCCACTTGGTATTAATTTAACTTGGTATTAATTTAACTTAACTTCCTGTCGTTTACAATTCGTGGATTGAGGGCGGGCTCTTCTTCCCCACTCATTAGGATATCCTCTCATACGATGGCTCGTTTTGAAACTTCTTGCAGGATCTTTGGAAGGATGTACTCATAAATTCCGCGGGTTTCGCGTTAGTGTCTCTGCTTACGGGTCCACCCCTCCGTTTTTGGCCCATCATACAATGGTAAATTGAATGCAGCCTGGTGTAAAACTTGATAAATACAATACATTGGTGTTTCAGGCCTGGCCGTAATAAAGTCGATCGAAGAAGAAAAGTATGAAACACTCAGGTCTTTTTCAACACGGGAGATGAGTAATGTGTAAAAAAAATCGTTGCAACAGTCGTTATAAATTAATGGAGACGCATGGTAGTCTAGCCACATAGGGGTACTGGTTGAAAACCCAAAACTTCATAACGTAAAAAAATAACTCAAAAACGAAAAAAAAAAAAAAATACATCGCTGATTTTTTGAAATGAGTGTAAAAAGTTCTGAATTTTCAAGGAAACACATAAAAACATATTGCGTCTACAAACCATGAAAACCATAAAAAATAAATAAAAACGGGGTTGCTTCCACTCACTTGCTATAAAAAAATGTTTTTCGGAATTATGCAATCATTAGATGATAAAATGATATGTTGTACTTGTAAGTAACGAGAAGAGGGCTTAAATAATGTGTTTGACTCATAAAATCTGTCAATTTTGCTTTCAGAGCGTCACAATAAGTGATCTTATGATTCGTGAGCGTTCACTCAGAGTGAGCACTCACGAGTCGTGAAATCACTGATTGTGACGCACTGAAAGCAATATCGACAGATTTTATGTGTCAAACACATACTTGAGTCTTGTAACTTACAAGTTCTTATTATCACTATACCATCTCATGATTTCTGAAAAACATTTTTTTTATAGCAAGTGAGTGGAAGTAACTCTGAATAAAAACAATGTTTCTCAATACAAAATACCAGTCAATATTATTATATTTTTCCTATAAAGTAGTCTCAATTACCTCTCATTTGATATTTGAATGATTTGAAAAAATGTCGTTTTTGAAAAAAATGATTTCTTGGACCTCTCTAACATGAAAATGATTTTACTAATGACAAAAAAATGAGGACGTAACGCACGACCGCCTGTTGACGTAGAACTACGGGATTTTGTTGCTGTTCCATTCAGTATAATAAAAATAACAAAATAAATGGTTTAGCAATTTATTTGAAAATTCGAAAACCCTTGATATTGCGTCTTGAAAGTTTCATTAGAATTCACTTGAAATTATTTTGTTCGAGGAATCTCTTTGAGGTTCTCAAAAGAACTCTCGGAATTTATTTAGAATATTCATTAGAAATTAACCTGCAATCCTCTTAACAATCGTCATGTAATTTTACACAGAACAACCTAATAATTCTACTTTGAACCTAAACAATTGACTTGGCACTGTAATCAAAACTTTGTAAAAATACTTCCAAAATCTCAATTGGAATTTGTATCTTACATACCTTACAATCTCAAGAATTCATTCTTAAATGTCCTCTATATTCCTTAGGAATTTTAATCAAAATTGTCGGATAAGTTCTTTAAAGTCATTCAATGTGTTTTTATGTTACTTCATACGCGATGTTTGCGATTTTCAGAGTTGGTTGGAAATGCTAACATGAAGTTTTAGTGTGATAATTTATTAGCTAGAGAATGATCTTTTAGAAGAGGCTAGGTGGATAGTTCCGTTAGAGTACGGCAGTAACAAAATGGAATAGAAGTTGAAAATGAGCGAAGGGCCATTAATGCGAGAGTACAAAGTCTGTTTTTGCCTGTAGATTTGTAGACATACTTCAAATCTCCGCGTCAATCGTACAGGTTAGGCAAAAAGGTGTGCGTTTGACTTTGTACTGTCGCATTAATGGCCCTTCGCTCATTTTCAACTTCTATTCAATTTTCATACTGCCATACTCTAATGGAACTATCCACCTACCCTCTTCTAAAAGATCATTCTCTTGCTAATAAATTATCACACTAAAGCTTCATGTTAGCATTTCCAACCAACTCTCCTTTAAAGTGATTGTATCCGGAAAATCTAGTAGTTGAAAAGATTATTATTTTCCAAAGAGAGGACGAAGTATATTTTTTCCCTGTTCATCATTGAAATTCACGGTGATTTAGAATTTCCGGCTTTATTTTTTCGATTTCCCGGTTCACTGGTCACCCTGTGTCCAATATACAATAGGGCGTATCCATCTAAATAACATTATTAGAGATAGCAATCTCCTATTTAGTCGAAACACAGAGAACGAAACTAACTCAGAGAGTGAGTTACTTTTGCTAATTCGTAAGGATATATTTCTAAAAGCGTTGGTCACTCAGTGCTTGTGTGACTCACTCTCTGAATAAGATTCGTTTTCAGTGACTGTAGACTGCTCAAGCAAGCCTTTTGAATCCAATGTTACTAGCGCTGCATGGTGAGTGAATTCTGAACTAAGAGGCCAATCATGAGATAGGTATTCGGAATAACTTTACTGAATACAGAAACCTGCTTTCTGGCCATGCTGTCAAGTTTAAACATGGATGTTGATGCAAATTGCACACTGAGCTTGACTATCCAATATCCAATTTCTAGCCGAGATGGGAAGCTAAATACATTGAAAACAAATATTACTCAGAGAATGAGTCTCTTTTACTGATTCGAATTGATAATTTTTTTAAATCGTAGGTTACTCATGCGTTAATAGCCTACGCTTTAAGAAAAAAAAAAAACTCATTCGAATGAGTAAAAGTGACTCACAACTGAGTAAAAGTTATTCACTCTCTGAGCTAGTTTCGTTTTCAGTGAGCAACGCAACGAACGAACACCCCTCTTTATCACTCGGCAGCCATACGATGACTGCAGTCTAGGAATGGGCGATGTCGATGCGATTTTTACAGAATCGATTTTTTGTGTCACGAAAAATCATTTTTTTTTCATCCGATCTTTTTCTGTTCGATGTTTGACAGGATCGATTTTTCAAAGTTGATATAGATTTTTTACTCATTTAATTTTTTTTATAAGGCATTTAAAAAACAAAACGCCTAAATTACCAATGGAGAAAATAAAATCGCCGAATTCTTTTTATGTTGTTGTTGTTTCTAAATAGAGCTGGAATTAGGGCGTAACAGCTTTTGTACACAATGACTTCTATCGTTGAATCAAATATTATAATTGCATTCTTGCTAAATCAGACTAAAAAATGATAAACAAAATGGTATTTCACCATCCTAAAAATTTGTCTTTATTTAAATTTTAATTTCATCGTCCTCAAATTTTGCTTAACACCCTTTCAATCTTGGGCTTTATTTATTTGTTGCATTTTATGTTATGTGTACTTTGGACCCATTCTTTCTAAATCATACAGCTGATATTGTCTGCAAAATAACACGCACTCCTTGACGCAAAAAAACAACATTGGAAAGGTGAGTTTTAATACCTACGGAAGATTTTGAAAGCCTAGATATAGAGAAGAAGTTGAAAAATCTAAATGTTCGCAATATTTATTTCTAAATTATTCGGTGTCAATATTTAAATAGAGTGCAATTGCTTTCGTGAACTGGTTCTATACAAATAACACACACATATACTAAAACAACAAAAAGAGTAATATTTCGTCTACTAGTAGATTATAAAGCGTAAATCAAATATATATATATATAAAACAAAATCGATTTCCCTCTAATCGATTTTTTTCCTTTCGATATTTTCGAGGTTCGTTTTTAGATTCAGTTTTAGAATCAATTCGACAACATCGATTTTTTTCAAAACCCCATACCTACTGCAGTCTAACTTTCTACGTTTTCCTTACTTAAGCATTTGGATTATCATTCTATGCCTCTCCTTTTTTTCTGTATTTAGCTGATGAAGTAGGATTAATAGAAAACAATGCTACGATGTCCACTAGACTGATGCAAAATTTGAAATTTTCGCTCCACAGTGCTCAAACGGTTCCAAATTGGGCCCTGTAGCCTCCCAAAATATGAACTCATTTAGTGAGAAACTTACTTGGCACAAACCATTTGAAGTTTATATGAGAATTACTATGAAGAAACCATAATTTCGGTTCATAACAACCGTAAAATTCACCAGTTCACTCTACTTTAGAAAATGATAGCTGAGTTAATTAAAAATTTTCTCAGCTACAACTTTGTTCAAGTCCAGTTTTCGATCAAATTTAAGGAACAAAAGTTATTAATGATTCAAGTCACTAATGTCTTATGATTATGCTTAATCAATGGTTCAGCAGGCAACATTGCTGTTTATGGCGTGTAGAATAGAGGATAAAAATCATGGCTACTATGTCACACTGCAGAATACAGTGTTGCCCACAATACAGTGGCTTAATCTTGCCATAAGATTTTCAATCTCTGAAACAATTAATAACTATTTAATTTGATGTTTGGCAGAAAAACAATTTTCTGCAAAGTTGTAGCTGATAAAACTTCCCATAAGAATAGCAATAGAATTTGTTAACAGTACAATATGTAATAAGGCTAAAAGACAATGAACAAAAAGTTTTGTTTTCCCATAGTTATTTCCATATAAACTTCAAATGGTTTGTGCCAAGTCAGTTTCTTATCGAATGAGTTGAAACTTTCGAAGGCTAATCAGGACCCAATTTGAAACCGTTTGAACACCGTGGAGCGAAAATTTCAAATTTTGCATCAGTCTAATGTCCACGCTACAGCATACAAATTTGAGGTCGACCCGTCTAACATGCAACGCTGAATGATTATGCGGCTTCGGCTTGTGCGGTTAGGGACCAACTTTCTGATGGCTGTATTAGGAGTAAGCACCTTGCGGTTGAAGAAAATGAATGTTTCCATATTTTTAAATTTTGAGCTATGTAAATATCTAACATTTATAATTTATGACATACCACACTGCTGAAACGATCGATGAACAAATAATCAAAATTCTTTGATTATTAGGCAAGTTATTAGTATTTAAAATCTGACCAATCTTTGTTGCATTTCCCTGGATTGGCACCTTTCCCAAAAGACGTAGCCCTAAGTAAAAATATATGGATCTAATATTTGGCGATAAGGAACAAAACTTCTAATTTTTACGAAATCTAAATAAATACATCACTATATCGTTTTGCGTTGGAATGGCTGTAAACTAGATTGACCAAATTGCATTTTACATAAATTTAAACTGAAGTCGCGAAGTATTCTGAATAGAATTCTTGCCATATTGCTGTCATAATATTCTAGAGTGAACTTTGATTAAATCCTGAGATGAGGATGTTTTTTTTAGATAATTCTGACAAAATCCTGAGAATCCATTCAATAACCTGAAACTACGATTGATCACGAACTTCTAGGCAATATGATTAAATCATCATTTTAGTAGGAAAAGCACTCGAGAATTTTAAAATAACTCGCAGCATGTAAATCAAGCATGAATCAGAGTGATCGATTGCTTCCAGCTGATTGAATTACGAAGTAACGACATCGTCGCAGCCATTCGGTTGTCCATTTCTTTGCCAATTGACTGGCTCCTTCATCGTTTGCCAAGTATGCAAATAGTTAGCCTAAAATGATGGATTGTCTACTTGTACCCGAGTCGAGAGAAGGAGTGTGGGAAAGAACGAGTCTTTAAATTATCTATGAGCATTAAATAGAAAGCGATAAATTGTCATTCGAAAGCTTCGATTCCAATAATTGCTCAAATTTGGTGTCGCACTACCACCCTGCGTCCAATTCGTTTAGAGCTTTCTAATTGCCTGAAAGCAGCCAGCAACATCGATTAGACGGGTAAGTTGATCCGGCTCCACACCACATTGATGGGTCATCCGAATAGAAGGAAAACTTTTCCGGTTCGGCTCTCAATTTTAGTTTTCAGCGCTTCTGTTGTCGCTGCCAGCGGTGAAACGAGTTGAACTGCCGGAACAAGTTTTCGGGCAGCAACTTTTCCCGGCCAACACTTGCCAGTAGAGGAACTTTTTGCCAGCTGACGATGCTTCAAGTTCTGGAGGTCGAATGGGTAAGTCGATCAACAGCATTTCCGTCGATAATGAGAACTTTTCAATTTAATTGATATTGATTTTGCAGCAACAGCAGCAGCAGCATCTAGCACCATCACAATGTTGGAAGTGTGCTATCTGACGTGTTTTAATTACGTAATCGCTCTTTACATCAGTTCAATTTATCCCGTTCTCTCCCAGGCCAGGAGTGTGCATGGTTTCAGCGGGATACATTGTATGAAATGGATCGATAATATCTGTTTCTGCTGCGGGAGGTCATCTGCAGGGAAGCGGGAAATTAAAATTTAAACAACTGTTTTTCGGGCAATAAGTTCATTGAGCCAATGATTGGTTAATGCAATTTGCTGTGTTGGAGTACAACAATAAAAAATGAGTGAATATTTACGACTCTATGGATTCGGTGAGATTATCCAATTATACAAACAATTGAGTTTACGTCCCGCACTCGATTGCGGGTGATGTTTAGTGTTTTGCGCTATCGCATTCGTGTTCCCCGGTTGAAGTCGTTTCGATTCCTAAATTTACATGCAAACGGTGCGGAAAAATAAATTGGCACACGTACACATAGAATGGATCGATCGTCGACATGCCACGGGTTAAAGTAGGGCCCCTACAATTGCACCGAAAATAAACTCGTCGAACTGATCGTTTTTATGTCACATTACTCTTTACACATGAGCTTGATTAGTGTTAGTGAAAGCTTATTTCCAAAGCAAATGACAGCTCATGTGTCGTGTTGAATGTTGTTTTTGTTGTTTTCAAAACATAAAGCAACAACTAGCCCGGGAGCTAGCTCAACTAAAGTCCAGCTAGCCAACTCAGGCAACAATCGTCATAATTCCGCAAGTTAAACGACAACAGTCTCCACAAACCAGCGCATCCGGCAGTGCCAGCTCAGAATCTTTCCGTGCCAAATAACAGTATCCTGCAGCAGATGAGCAACTTTCTGATCGCAGTCCCGAAAGAACTTCCACACCGAAGTCTTCACCGAACATTGATGAAAACAAATCCAGGGCTGTTACAACAGGCGCGGATATCGCGGATTTGAAGTTTCAGTCGTGAAAATCGCGGAAAGAATTAATGATGTCGCGAAAATTGCGATTAGAATGATGTACTGTCACACAAATTGTGGAATTCATTGTAACCTTTCAGTCCCGGAATATTTAGCTGTCATCAATTTTGTTGTTCATTTGGCTTTCAATTTTTTACCGGTTCAAACTAAACACCCTGCAAATAATCTAGACATGATCTTAATTCCATAAGTCACGCCGGATTTACACGGAAATTCCCTGGGGGTCCTTCCAATGCGAGACATTTTCATATTTTTTTTTATTTCCAATATGAACATAGCATTTTTCGTTGTCAAATCATAAACGAATCGTATATATGCGAGTAATTGCCATGTATACCGGACATTATAGGTTCTTCAAATCGTCCTGGAGTTGAGTTATTGATTTGTTCTACTATATCAACCAAGACTGCAATAATCGACTGTAGTATCGAAATATGTCCAAACAGATTGAAAGTGTCTATTTGGATCGTGCCCGACCTATTGCTACGTATACAAGATGTTATGGGTTCTGAAATCATTCTGGAGATCAGATTATGTTTCTACTAGATCACCCAAGACTAATTCATTATTTGTAGTATCGAAATATGTCCAAACAAATTTGCAGTGTCCTGTTGCATTGTTGCATTCAATTCGGTTGAAGCTCTGTGATGAATTTTTCCCACTAGGGTTCTCTGTTTCTTGTTGAATTCTCATCATAATTCTCTTGGAATTCTTCTTAAAATCCATCTGTTATTTTCCTCACGATTCCCATTCACATTTCCTCAGAATCTCGTAGGAATTTCCCTTAAAGTTTTTTTTTCAAAACTCCTTTTAAAATTTTCTAAAATTACTTAAGAGTTTAATTTGGAACTTGCATTCTTCTGCATAGAAATCCCTCTAAATTCATCTAAGGACTTCATGTCATATCAATTCTGGAATTCTGTTGAGAATTTTTCCCTTGGAAAATTATAAGGGAACCCTCCTCAATATTTATTTAAAATCATCACTTTGAATACTTTTAATTTTTACTTAAAATTCCAGGGTTTGTCCGCAATATTTTATAGATTGTTCTGTAATTTTTTATAACCCTTCAAATGCTTTCAAGTCTCGGAACATTGACGATTATAACTCCACGACCCATAAGTATGATTTTGACGTAGGATTACGTATTTCGGAACCATATTGCGGGTGCAATTACAAAAAATCGATCGCATTACGAAAAGAGGTCAGGTTTTGACCACATAATATGCAGATAGATTTTAATTCTAAACAAGCCAAACAATTAGAAATTTATCTACCAATCTGCTAAAATGAACACTTTATTAATTTTCAATGGGTTACTATTGAAAATTACACAAATGTCCAACTTTTGCAATGGTGATCAAAATTATCACCGAATGTCTGAAAACAGTGCATTCCCTAACACAGACTTAAAAATCGAATTCAATGCGGTCTCACTGAACGGTGTACATTCAATCACCGTAAGTGGTGGTGACCAGTCATCGGTATCAGCAGGAGCAGCAGCAGCAGCAGCAGCAGCAGAAAGTAGCAGCAGCAGAAAGTAGCAGCAGCAGCAGCAGCAGCAGCAGCAAAAGTAGCAGCAGCAAACAGCAGCAGGAGTGCTTCGGCAAACATTGTTCTCCACAGTAACAACGAAAGGCTGCCTGTAAGCAGCGAGCTGCAGTGCTCGTATGAGCAACCATAGGAGGAAGAAGCTGCACCGCTATGCTGTGAATCGGAATCAGTAGCTCTTCGTGGGTCATCTATGCCAAGCGTGTCACCCTTGCTCTAAACAACTTACAGCTCGACAGCCTCATCCGTGTAGAACACCCACCTCAGATTTTGTCAACCATCACTACAAAACGGTCCTTTTCAGGACCACCAAAAATTGTTGGAAGAGTATTACTAGGACATTTTTTAAGGTAATCAGTTCCCGCAAGCAGCTTGGTATCAAGGCCCTGGTCTATAGAAGGTATAGAATTGTAGGCACGAATGTATTGGTGAGATAAATCATCATCCGGCCACGCTGGTGGAAGTGTTAAAATCAATATAGAATTTGAGAGAAGCTAAATAAATAAATCCAGGGACATTCATTTTTTTTCCCCCGGAAATTGATTTCTCCCTATGTAACCCAAGTAACAATTTCCAGTTGAAGAAACGCTTTCGTTTTGATTTTGTTCAGCTGCATGTTGAATAATAATTGCACAATGTGTTCACCACAACTTTTATAAAACCCTTGTTTACACTCGTTTGGAGAACCTATACAACTGCAACACAAAGGTGTTGTCTAACGTATTCAGTAAAACGTTTACCCAAAATCAATTTCTTGTTGAAGAAACGCTTCCATTGTGATTTTATTCAACTGCATGCTGAATAATAACTGTACAATTTGTTTATTACAACTTCTGTAAAACTCTTGTTTACACTGGTTTGGAGGACCTGTTCAACTACAGCATTATATGTATACGCGGTATAGGAGTAGAAGCAACTTTTATACAACGTTTATAGATACATATTTAAACTCAAGCTTTATTATTTTGGTGAAAGCTCTTATACAATGTTTGTAGACACTGCTTGACAGCTGCTTTGAAATTTAGTAGAGAGTAAACCTGAGAGGCGTTTGTTGCACTCTTTTATGACTCCTAAATAATCATTGTACAGCAAGCGGTGAAAAGCGTTTATAGCACTTTTCAATGACTCCTTAATAACCGTTGTGTAAGTACTCACAATATTCACAGATTAAAACTAGTTTAAAAATTGTCGTGGTACGCCAAAACAATTGCTTGTACAGTTTTTATTAATTTAATTTATTTGTGTACATTGAAAAAATATGTAATTATGCCATAATTCACATTCTGTGATCATATGGAGGAAGTAGTAACAAGCATTTGTTTAATCTTTGATTGATATTCTTTCAATTAATCTCTCTAATCATTAATTGAGAGAATTTATCTAGAAATGTTATCGTTGATAATATGGTATATGTCTTAAATTATTGTTTGCATTTATTAATAACACCTATATATAATTTACCTCTACTCCACCGAGGGTTTCTCGAAGCAAGATTCGAACTCATGATCCCGGATTGCCAGCCGCTTCTGTTTCCATCTGCTCTATTCTTGAATACATATTTTGATCATATGAGAGAAGTATATGAAGCTCATCTTGAGTTGACTTCTCTTGCAGTCGAATATTCATTGCCTTATGGGCATATAAACGTGCCTATCACTTGTGCTATTTTTAGCAAAAAAATTGTGGTTGGTGGTTGGTCGAACGTAAACAATCATTTAAGTGTACTCCAAGCAGCTTTTGAAGCTTTTAACCAAATGGCAATACAACTACATTCTTGTACAACTCTGGAAACTATTATTCAACGTTTGATCAACTCAGGTGTTGTATAAGAGCTCCCAATGGTTTGTTTTGATGCGTTTATTCCACATCCTATATGGCTCCTGTCAAACAGTTTAACCGAACGTAAACAATCATTTAAGAGTGCTCCAAGCAGTTTTTAAAACTTTTAATCAAATGGCAATACAACTACATTCTTGTTCAACTCTGGAAGCTATTATTCAACGTTTGATCAACTCAGGTGTTTTATAAGAGCTCTCAATTGTTTGTTGGGATGGGCTGTATTCCGTTTGGTTTTCGGATGAACCAACATTCATCTCACCGGCGGGCAACCCATCAACGCTAGACCTGTTCCTGACAAATATCGGCTTGTCCAAGCCGGTAGCCTTGAACGAACTCAGCTCCGACCACCAACCGGTGGTGGCTGAACTGGGCTGCAACGTGGCTCCTGCTTCAAGCCTGCGCAAGGACTACCATCGCGTAAACTGGGCCCAGTTTGGACGCGTGGTAGACAGGCACATCATCGAAAACCCACCGCTTGACACCGTGGAGGACATCGACCGAGCGTTGGAGGGACTCCACCAAGCCATAACCGTGGCTGACGAGGCGTGCGTCCGACGAGTTCCTGTGAGGGGTAAGTTTATTGCCATTGATTCCCACACCCAACTTTTGATTCGCCTGAGAAATGTTCGTAGACGCCAGTTTCAGAGGACTGGAGATCTGGGCAAAAAACGTGAAATGGCCGATCTGAACAGACAGATTGCTTCCAGAATAGACTCACTCCGAAATGAAAGTTTCGGGCGTGCTGTCCAGAATCTGGACGACCGCTCCAGACCATTCTGGAAGGTAGCCAAGGTCCTGAAAACTCATCCCAAACCCATTCCACCTCTCAGAGTCGAAAATGATGACGATCGGCTTCTAATCACCCCACAGGAGAAAGCAAATGCGATCGGCGAGCATGTCGCTTCATCGCATTTGCTTGGCTCGAATATCCAAAGTCCGCTCGAAGATCAGGTTGCGCAATGCGTTCAAAACCTAGATGCCTCCCCTTGTGTCGTGCCTCCGGCGGATATGATTACAGTACAACAAATTTGCTCAGCGCTGAAATGCACCAAGAACATGAAGGCTCCCGGGTTTGACGGTATATTCAACTTGATCTTGAAGAGACTCAGCATGAAAGTGCAGTCTCTTCTAACCGCTATCTTCAACAGATGTTTGGAACTGCACTACTTTCCAAGTATCTGGAAAGTAGCAAAAATCATACCAATCCGCAAACCCGGTAAGGATCCAACATTGCCTTCAAGCTACAGACCAATCAGCCTCCTTTCAGCGCTGAGCAAATTGTTCGAGAAACTCATTCTCAATCGTTTGCTCAAGTTTGTCGAGGAAAATAACATTCTCCTTCCGGAACAGTTTGGATTCAGAAAGGGGCACTCTACCAATCACCAGCTAGTGCGGGTGATGAATAACATCCGAAGTAACAAAGCTGTATCAAAGTCCACAGCCATGGCCTTGTTAGACGTTGAAAAGGCGTTTGACAATGTTTGGCATGACGGACTTGTGGTTGTCTTTCCGACACGTTTTCCATCCCAGCAGGAGTGCCGCAAGGCAGTCTGCTGGGCCCCTTGCTTTACAGCATTTATACTTCCGACATTCCTCCCCTTGGAGACGGTTGCGTGTTCTTCCTGTTCGCAGATGATACCGCAATAGCCGTCAAAGGAAGGATGCCTCGCGAAATAACGAACAAACTTCAACGATGCCTTAACGCCTTTGCTGATTATGCCACCACGTGGAAAATTAAAATCAATCCCTCCAAAACACAAGCGATCATGTTCCTACATCGGCAATCGCCCAAACTGAAACCGGCTCCATCTTGTACTGTAATCATGGATGGCACAAGGGTTGAGTGGTCCGCCGAAGTAACCTATCTCGGGATGTTGATCGATGAAAAGCTCCTCTTCCGTTCGCATGTAGAGAAAACTGTAGTCAAGTGTTCTACCTTGGTTAGGTGTCTGTATCCGCTGATTTGCCGCAGATCCCGCCTCTCAAGGGTGAACAAACTGGCCGTCTACAAACAAATCATAGCACCTGCGATCCTCTACGCAGCTCCGGTGTGGGAATCATGTGCACAGACTCACAGGAACAAAATTCAGGTCGCTCAGAATAGAGTGCTGAGGATGGTTCTTGATCGTCCTTTCGACACTAGAATAACAAATTTACATGAAGAGGCAGGCATTGCCAAAATAGATTCCAAAATTAACGAAATTAAGACTAAATTTGCACAAAAATGTAATTTATCAGAACATGCTTTGATAAGCAATTTGTATATAGTAGGTTAGGTGTATATAGTAGTTGTAGGTTAGTTGTAGTTGTAAATAGTAGTTATAAGTAGACTCCTTTTTCCAATTCAAATCAAACCAATCCCACCAAGGTGGTCATACTTTAAAATAGGCCTGATAGGACTAGAAACTGTAAATAATAATTAAAATCTCACTGTACTAAAGTTGAAAAGACGCATCTGTGTCACTTGAAAAATTCATACATGTAAACCACACAAACACAAGAAATAAAGATCATTTAAACTGTTAAAAAAAAAAAAAAAGTTGAATAATAGCTTCCAGAGTTGAACAAGAATGTAGTTGTATTGCCATT